>NC_087275.1:23955183-24257683 GCF_015220805.1 Pogoniulus pusillus
CAGCATTTTAAAATCTTACAGCCATGTTTAAGACAAGCAGAATCCCATGAAATGGTTGGATTTCAGCTGCTTTATATTCAAGAGCTGAAAACCATGCAAGATTCTAAATATTCCCAGAGCATTTACCTCTGCCTTTACCTTTGTGTTTGTTAACTTCTTACTGCAAACTGGTCCCTGCAATCTGACAGTGGCAAATCTTTGTCCTGCCACAGAAGTAGTTTTCAGTTGGATTCTATTGCCTCATTTCTTCCCCTAGATGATGCTTTCTGTAGAAGTTTTGAAGTACTCTCTTCCAAATTATGTGTCTCACAACAGTCAAAGAAATTTAAAACAACATACAGACTGAGGTTTACCTAAAATCTTAGGCTTTGTGCCTATCAAAGAGGATCACAGAGCTGTATTTTAATTGTTCCCATAATCAAGTTGTGCAGCTTTATCAAATGGATTTGATTCTCATCAAAACATTGCAGTGTTTTACAGAATGGTCAATAATCAGATTACACATTCTTGTCAGAGAAACTGGCAGTGCAATTCTTCCTTTCAATCCATTCATCCTCATCATCCAGAGTTACATTAAATGCCATTAAAAGTAATGTTGATGCTTGTAACTGGATTTCCTGGACTTGGACAAAGCTGCATAATGTTACTCAATTCCACATGAAGCAGTGTCGAAGAACTGCAAGACATGAACAACCTGAACTCCTGCAAATCTGACACTGCCAGTAAATTGAGAGAAATTAATTCAATGAGATCTCTTCTGGAAGTAGAACAAAATAGTTCCTAACAGTATCACAGAATGTTAGGGGCTGGGAGAGATCTCACCTAGTCCAACCCTGCTACTAGAGCAAGATCACCTATTCCAGATCACACAGGAATGCATCCAGGTGGGTTTTGAGTATCTCTGGAGAGGGAGACTCCACAACCCAAGTTGGGTTCCCAGTAGGCAAAGTTAAGCACGTGAGAAGATGTAGTTTCCATTCACATTGCTGTAGTCTGGAAGAATTCCTTTTATCATAAGAGCAAATGAGTCTCTGAGAAGTAGCTAGTTATGAAAAAAGGTCCTGTACCACTTAACCACAACCACTATTTGCTTTAGGAAAATTAATCCATAGAGAATTATCTTCCTACATTTACTTTTGAAAGGCATTTCAAACTAAACTGTTACAGATTCAGGGTCACTGTCATACACTGAAGGCTGCCAGGATCCACTTTATTCATCTGAGTCAGTACTAAACAGAATTAGCTACACCTATGAAGCCACAAAAAGAAATGTCTTCAAGAACAACTGTCCTTTATTTTATTGAATGGCTGAAGCAGGACTATAATCCAGGTATATTTCCATCAAGTGTTGGTCCACTCATCCTCAAAAATAATTATTTTTTTAATAACATCAACACAAATGGAAGGATTATGAAGCACCATTAATAGGAACTTTCAACTGTGCATGACTTTTGATCACAATCAGACTGGTGCTACTTCATTATTTATAGACTCTCCACAGTATAGACCAGCCACACCAGTGTTATTTACCTCCAAATCATTGAAGTTCTAGGTAAAGGATCCATCAACACAAGATCAAAATGCCTTTTTTTGTGCCACTAGAATCGTAGTCTTGAAGAAATATTTCTCTATTTCATATTTTACTAAAGAATAATTACTATCCTCTCTGAAATTACATACAGCCATTATAAATATTTACATCAAACATTTACAACTGGTTCATAATATACAACACAACAATTTAGCTAGAATTTCTTCTCTTCCAGTGTGAAAGTCTCAAACAACATCTTGCTATCATCATTTCAATTTATCTGTTTTGCACACAGTCACAGGCATCTCAAAAAAACTCATGAAACATGATTTTAAAAAAATGGAATGATGTTACTTTAATAACAATTACTTTGGGGACTGCCCCTCGGGGGGATCTGGGTTTTTTTCTTTTTAAACAAGCAGATTTCAATTTCTAAATCCCATCTGGTACTACTACTAACATCTAAAATAGGCTTGAGAGGGAAAAAATACTCAGAAATAAATACACCTTTTAAAAAAAATCACAATTAACCATGTTAGAATATTTGTTTTCCACACAGTTTAAAGGAGGCTTTACTCTTCATCATATAGTGCAGTTCAATCCATTCTTATCTTCTGATTTGTCATCCTGTAAATAATGCTGTCATAGCCAGGATCCATGTTCCAGAGGTTGTAGGAGATAACTATCACAGCTAAAGCAAGGCCTATCATCATCCACAGAATAATGTTGAAGATCACAGAGTAGTTGTAGTTGTATGGATAGGCAAGGTTATATGGATTGTCTGTTTCACTCTGTAATAGAGAGAATGTGCATTACTTTGAAGTTAGTCAGAATGTGTTTTGTATGCAAGCTACCTCAGGAACCTAAGCAATCTGAGTAGGAAAGATGCATTTTCACCTCAAACAAGATACAGAAGTGATTATGTGACTGACATTAATGGAATCTGAAAGAATGAGCTGACAGGAGCCTGACTTAGTTCAGTCATGATGAATGCAAAGCCCTGCACTCAGGACATAATAACCTCACTTGGCAGCACAGGTTAGGGACTGATGAGCTGGGCAACAGCTCCGCAGAGAGAGACCTGAAGGTGTTGGTAGACATGGTGAAAAAGGAGTCAGGAGTGTGCACCTGCAATGATGCAAGGCCACTGCATTCTGGGTTGCAAATGAAGTGCAGGCAATAAGCCAAGAACAATTCTTCCCTGCCTGGGGAGCAGGGCTCACATGCACTGCTGTACTGGGGAGGAACAGGCTAAAATGCAAGTTCTAATGTGACACATGGGGAAAAAGCCTTCACAGTGAAACTGGTGAGGACTTTGGACCAGGCTGACCAGAGAGGCTCTGGCACTTCCAGATTTTAAGAACTTGGCTAAAAAAGGACCTGAGCAGTCTGATATAACTCCTAAATTAATCCCGCTTTGAGAAGTAGGTTGGACAAGATGACATCCAGAGGCATTCTTCAACCACAATTACTAGATGATCGAATGAAGATCAAGACAAGTAAGCTGACCTCTTTGTACCCATGCCTGCATCAGTCAGTATTCCAGCCCCTTAAAAAATGATTCTCAGGTGAAGAAGTGATGCATAGAGGACCACCTTAAATAAATTACATATAGAAAAATGCACATCTACTACCTGTGAAGACTGAAGGATGGAACGAGTCTTCCTCATGAGGGGAGAATTAAATGCCTTGACAGTCACCACTTCTACTACTGCATTCCCACTATACAGATTAAACATCTCATCTGCAAACTGGAAAAACAAAAGGTGATTCAATTTAAAATCTCAACTGTAGCCAGGAATTAAGGAGAGTTTTGTCAGCAAGATGTACTAAATCTAAGGTATCAGCTTCAGGAGTGAGAAGCTTATGGAAGTTTACATTATTTTAGAATTGCACTAAATGCCAACTTTATCTGATTTACAACATCTCTTTAAAATCCCTTGACCACTGTTCACCAGACTGTAGCTTATGACTGCTTTCTGGGCTGAAACTCATTCTTTCATCCTTCTTACAGAAGGCTCTAAGCACTACATAGTTTCCCAATTGCATGTCTGTCAGTTTCAACAAAACACTAGGTGTATTATGAACCTGAACATTGTAATCTGGTCCAAAGAGTAGTATGTCTAGTATTTTATTTGCTTACCTCCAAAGAGCAATGCTTTAGAGAAAACACTTACTTGTCTTAGCAAATTCTGGCTTTTACATCTTTCAATTATATATTTGTAACTCTCAGAAGATTTTAACTAACTACTACCTAAGACCTACTGAAGAATTACTTCCTCATGCACAGTAATAGATGAACAGTAGCTGTCTTAGAGGCTTGGGAATTTAGAACTAGATAGTTTTTGTGGGCAAGAGGCAGCTAACCACTATACCCTGGAATAAAGATTTCCACCATTTTGAGCCAATTTTTGTGAGACTTACTGGTTTAAAATGCAATACAGTTAAGAAAAACATTCTGAGTTGTGTTGATATGTTTTCAATATAATCCTGTTTCTTTACACAAGATATTTAACACATTGTAGAATCATGTCAACACCTCCTACAGTGACAAATTGTAACAATCAATTTTATAAGTGAACAGCTGCAATTTAAAAAACAAACAAACCCAAGTCAAGCCATCACTAATGAAGTGACAATTCAGAGCAGAAGATGGTCAATATGCTAACTTCCTTGTAGCTGACACCAAAAAGATTATTTCCTTAGTAATCCTGTGAGTTTTATTCATTAAGCAGAAAGTATACCTTTTGCAAAGAGTCTACAAGAATCTGGGAAGCATCCTTGAACTGCTGAGAGTCTTCGCCATAGTGCTTTCCAACTTCTTCCAAACCAGCCAGTTCCAGAGAATACAGGTCTGGAGAATGATCTTTGGCTAAGTGCTTGTGTCGAGACAGCTTTAGCACACCATTGAAAGCAGAAAGAAATTAAAATGATACACAGGTTACTTTAAAAACACATTTCACATCTTTTTGCTGTGACTAATCCAACTCCACTTTCTACAGTCATATTTCATATGGATTAGGAAGTGGATTTTTTTTCCAGTGTAACTAGATGTTGTCCATAATTCAGTTTTCTTTGTGTGTGTTTTGGTTTGGGCTTTTTTGTTGTGCTTTTTTTGGTTTTGTGGATTTTTGTTTTGTTTAATTGTACAGACAAAAGCAGATCATCATCATGTAGCACCTATTCCTAACAAGGTTATATACACAGAGCTCTACTAAAAAGAAAACATGATATTCATTCACATCAGAATTCTTGTTCTGCAATTGCCATAAGAAAACACTTGGAGAAAATACAAACCCAAACCATAACTACAATACTTGCATACTACTGTTCCTCGCACTGGAGCTGGCCCCTGCAAAACTAAGTTGCAACTTTAACCTTGCTGCTGCCCATGTAAAAAATTTGGTTTGCTTAAGGAGTATTATCCCATTGTCACAAAATCCAACCAATACTATCCAAATTATCCCACAGGAGAGTAGTGGTATTCTTACACCTCTACAAGTGCAAAGCCACAGCACTGGCACCTGCCTGCGCAAAAGAAGTCTCTGAAAACATGAGATTTCATGTGTTCCTATCTTTCCATATACTCTAAGAACAGAGATTCTAGTCTTGCAAGACAAATCCAAGCTGTTCTGCATCACTTGCTCTTCACCCTTTTCATTCCTCTCCACCAGCCCTTTATCTAATGTGAACTTCCAAGTTTTTCATGTCTGTTTCTTTCATTTTATGTAGCTGAAAGCTGCAGCTTAAAGGACAAAAATAATAACCCAAGCCTCAAAACAAACCCTAAGTCACAGTAACAAGACAATAGCTTCATAGCAAAAAAATCATAAGAAGTTTTTTGATTAAAGAGATAAGAATTAAAAGGTCATCTTTATACTGGAACATTTCTATCACCACCACTATTCACACTCAAGTCACTCCAGTCTTTTCAAATAAAATGTTATAGTGATGATATTTTGAAGCAAAATGGTGGACACAGCAAAGAACATGTTCTTAACTACCATTACACTTCTCAAGTAAGAAAACAAGGAAAAGCTCAGAAAGTTCTTCATTGAGGCCTTTCCATGTCTTTGGATACAGAGAAATACCAGCTTGTAATTCCCTAACACAATACAAAAGAAACTACAAGAAAATAAGGTTCTCATTTCCTTCTGTCAGCGATGAGGCTGATACAAATTAGCTTGAGAATGCATTAAACCAATGTAACCAGCTGATGACAACTGAATGTATGTGACTGTTTGCCAAGTATCCTGGCTATAGCTTCTCTACATCTGTTTGTGACCTAAGATGGGGAAAATATTAAAAAACAAACCAACAGAAAAGAACCACTTACCATGCTTGCAATATCACGTAGGACTTGTAGTTCTGAGAGAAAAAGCAAGTCAACCTGGGGAAAGAGGCAAGGAATAGAGACAGGTATTTTCTTTGATGAAACCATAAGCTAGAAAAGTTTAACTTTGTTGCAAGTCTCAGTATTTTGCAAGAGGTTATATCTGTTATGGCATCAGAATACCCTAGAAAGAAATTACTCTTTCACTGAAGTTACTTTCTGTTTTCTTTTTAAACTCACCAAAACCCAACTTTCTTCTAAGAATTCAGTTAGAAAAAAATTCAAGTGGGCACTTCTAAATAAACCAAGAGTGAAACAAATAAACAAAACCCAAACAACAACAGAGCAAAAACACAAGCTAAGATTAGAAAAAACACTAAAGATTCTCACTGATTTGAGTGTTTTACCTCATTGTTTCTGCTGAGGGAGTTCAGAGGAAGGGAGCTTAGAATGGAGTTGTCCTGGAATAAGCGGTTTCGCAGTTGGCGTAGCGTGACAGAGAGATCTTCAAACACAGAGTTTGCCTTGCCCACCATGTACACTCTCTGCAGGAGTAACCATTGATAACAACAGAGGTTACTTTTCACTTCTTTCAGTCACACATTAATAGTCAATCATACTTGAGATCTCTCTCCAATGCAAAATATTTCATACAATCAATTGCTGGTTCTCCAGCCACACAAGTGGGATCTGGAATCAGAACTGAAGCGATACTCACTTCCTCACTGGGGGCCAGCTGCAAGACCACAGGAGTTTCCTCCGAGAACAAAGTATGTATGGCATTTGCAACACTGTCAAGACTGAAAGGAACAGCCTGGAACACAAAGTCAAGTCAGATTTGGGGTAAGATGGGGGTAATGATATCAAAGGAGATAATCTGGTTAAACTACAGAAGTTTGGAAAAACAGGAAAACCTCTTTTCAAATCAAAGAGTAGAAACACTTCCAAAGTGATAACAACAACTAATAGGTGCCAATGGGCAAAACAAACCCCCAGCTGTCTAATTACAAGCAGTCCATTTATTTGTATATATGCAAACAATATATTATTAAGTCCAGGAGGTCACGACTGTGTAATTAAGAGACTTACTTAAGCTAAGAGTACTGCTTTATCATCAAATATAGAGGCAATATAAAAGGAGAAATCAGTCTTAGTGCAAATGTAGTTACGAACCCCTGAATTCTGATGAATTCAAATATAGCAGCAAAAAGACTAAGTGCTCAAACACAAAGAAAGGATCCTCATTAAAAAAAATACTAAGAATAAGAGAAATCCTAGCACAGTACAGTGCCTTTACTTGCAAGCTAATAACCCTAAACACTTAGATTACGGTTTCATCTAAACAGAAGCAGAGTGACACATTTTAATTCACTAGTTAGAGAATACTAAAATAACCTTTTCTGAGACGTTTTAGTAGGTCTGTAAGGTAGGATAATTTGTACCCAGCAGTCCTGAACAGGGACTCAGTGACAATCATTTGAAATCATGCCTTGCATACTGGAGAATCAGTACTTTGCCAGCACACATTTGAGGCACCTAACTGAAACCCACCCATTTGAACCCTGGGTGATCTTAAAGGGTCTCTCACCTTGTACAGGAGTCTGACCGTATTTTTTTACCTACATAGCCTGATCTATTATTCTAGGAGGGTGGTACATGAACTTCAATTGTAATAAGGAATAAATGAACATCAAAGACTACGGTACAGAGTCAAGTTGTTCTCATTAGCTCACAAGAGTAACAGAAATCACATGACAGTTCCAAATGTGGATACTTACATTCTCAATAGGGTATGAAACTCCTTTCACAGGCAACGGCAGCTTGTCTACTCCTTTCACTGTTACCAGGACAGTAGCTCGAGGTCTGTGAAACAGATCGCCCACTGCAAGCCCAGGCCAGGAAAGCTCCTATTACAAAGCAGCAAAAAAACCTCTTATTTCATGAGTAAGTTAACACCAGAATGTTTTCATCTTGAATAATATTGTCTCAAGTTAACCGTTAAGAAACTGGTAGTTTAAAAGCTGCCAGTAACTTCGTAACAAAGCCTACACTGAGAAAGCATTATACATACTGGATATACTGTTATTTCCCATAATTAAATTAGGAATGTCATAGTCATAGAATGGTTTAGGTTGAAAGGGACCTCAAAGATCATCTAGTTCCAGCTCTGGCCATAGGCAGGGACACCTCCCACTAGAACAGGTCACTCAAGGCCTCATCCAACCTAGCCTTGAACACCTGCAGGGTGTATGTAGTGAGTGAAAGCTGAAATTAAAAAAAAATCCAAAACAAAAACAACACAGAAAGAGGATTAGGACATTAAAACATTAATATCTTGATATTTTCAGTACCAGAAAGAAACATGAGGGAAAAAGGGATGGCAGTGTCAATCGTATCAACAGTCTACTAATCTAACATGTTCAAATTTTCATAGAAATATGAAAAGACTCCTTATTAGCTTACTACATATCAGTAAGAGCACAGTGAAGGCTACCTGGCTGGTTTATTCAGGCACAGAATACAAATTCATCTATTCAAAATTAGTTCAAAGAGATTTCTCCATTTGTTTATAAGATATAGCCACTTAAGTTTCATGAAACCCATTTATTTGGATTTTAGAGTTAAATGTCATTGACATTGTGATCCGCATCACCACAAAGAAACAAAAGAAAAAGCTTTTAAAGCCTTTTCAGGGACAAAAAAGGGGTTGTTTTATCTTAACAGGAGAGGAAAAGTTTGTGAGAATCTCCAATACAATACAACAATAATTTTAATTTCTCTACAGTGCATCTATTGCACTGTCAGTTTATGTTCCAATAGGAACATAAACAGCTTTGACCTACAACTGACTTACAGTCCTGATGTAAAGAGTAAAACAAGTGTTTGGGTTATGCAGTACTCTCCACACCAGGGCTGGAAGCTTCCTACACAGTGACCTCTGCCTTGGTGACAATGCTGGTAACTTGCCATTTCAGGGCTTAACTGAATAGGCTAATTTAAACACTTCTCTTCCTGCTTCTAGAATTCACAATAATACCATTTCACAGTATTCTATAAGCCATCACAGCAACTGGATTCCAAGCTTTGGTAAAGGCAAATGCTTTTTTTGCCATGAAAACCACAGTGTACTTCCAGATGACCAGTATGCCAAGCCAGGAATGCAAAATTGGCCAAATCCTACTGTTTTCCCATGCAATGCACACGAGTAATATGTGATACACTGTTGTTGTTGGTTTTTTTAATGATAACATAATTAGAATACACTTAAGTATACTACTCACAAGAGTTTGTGACTAGCTTAATGAAAAAAAAATGTAATTCATAGTAAGGTATTTTCAGACAAAGTCTAAAGCACAGGCTAACCAGACTCACATTCAAATGAGACATATCAGACCTTTTGCCTGGCTGCAGTATGATAAAAAAAGAAACTGACCTCCCCTGCCATCATTGTGATATTTCAGCTTTTGTAGCTTTCAGTATCTGGCAGCACGCAGACACTGCTAGAAATGCCTGTCTGTTATGCTTTCACATGCTTCCTCAACAGCCACTCATCTTTGCTGAAGCCCACTACAACACGGAGTAGGCAATATGGAATCAATCCAAGGACTAGGACTCCTACTCATGTCTCACTTCAAACAGCAGTAAAGCTATACTCAAAACCCTGCCACAAATTAGGTTTTCAAGTCTTTGGACTACGACTAGGTACTTCCTAATTATCTAGTTTACTTGTTCTTACTAACTGCACAGACAAGTTTACTGACTTGACAAAATGCCTGAGTAGCCAAGTCATTTCTCACAATCTTTAGAGTACACAAGAGCTCATAGACAAAAAAATTACATGGTCAGTATGTGACCACGGATGGGAGGATACAGCATGAGGCTGAGTTGCTGAGGAACTGAGTGAAGACTCCACAGACTTGCTTGCTTCCTTCTACAGCTGATGATTCAAACTAGCCAGCTAGCACCGTCTGTTGCTGCTCATCTGACTGGTACAGCTCTATGCTTGGAAACCACGCTCTGACAAGTCATGCATTCCTCAAGACAAACAAGATGGTATTTTATATATATTCCAGCACATGACAGGGAGATTTGCATGTCAAGTGAGCAGGGCTGTAGTTTAAGAGGCATTTCAAAATCAAGGCTTGAAACATACATCTTCCACAGAAAAGCCCATGGATAATGCAGCTACATCCGGGATCCGCTCGCCAGGAATGGGCCAATTTCCATCTCGAAAAAACACCGACTGAGGTGATCGTAAGATACTAAATTCATCACCACATACACCTGAAAAACAAACATAAACCACCATCAAAATTCTTGCACTCTTTCTCTTGCATAACACTGAAAGACCATTTTAGAGCTTTGAGTCCTTCTTCCTCCCTTTCATGCCTACCACTTTATGTAACACAAGTAATGAAAACTTGCTGTTTTGATGCTCTGGACAGAAAGTAAGAAAATACAGCAATGACTAGGTATGGACAAATCCACATTAACAAAAGCAGAACAACCATTCAAGCAACAGCACAGTACACTTCTGTATAGTCACTAGCAGGTTGTGAGGGGTGTTAACAGTTCAAACTGATGAAGCTAACTCTCTGTAGAGCCAGGCAGACTCCAAAATCCCACTAGCTCACAAGCAGCTATGCACCAACTCAACTCTGTTTGCTTCCAGGACTGCTTGGCATAACATCTCTTCTCGTGTAGACAACAACCTGAGGCACTGGACCCAGAGCCAGGAAGATCAGCAGAGTCAGTGCTGGCTTAAGCAGTGCACAGTCAGGAACAAACTGGCTTCTGCAGAACCACTCCAGTGTCTCTGCTCTGTCTTCTCAAGCACGTGATGCTTTGAGTTATTTTTCTTCCTTGGGTGCAGCACTAGACCTAAGCAACTTGTGCAAAGCTACAATCTTAAATACTTCTCATGTTGGGTTTTCACTTATTCAAGATCCCACACACACTCTCTCCCCCATTACTACGAGTAATAAAATTGCCTAAACTCTTATTTCTAAACTGATTGTGAAAACAGTAATTTATTGTGCAATTACGTCAGAAAGGACTCCACAGAAGATGGGTTTATTTCAACCTAGCTTCCTATTTTTAAAGTCACTTAATCATAACTGTAACACTATGTACACAGAATATTTATCTACCTAAATTTTAAAATTTGGTGTATATAAGCACTAACATGCCCAGTGTGACACTTCTGACATACCCCCCACCACGTGCAATCTGTGTAAGTTTTTAACAACAAACCAATCTGATACATAAGTTGAGAAAATCAAGGAAGAAAGCAGTGATTATTTTCAGGTCATCTAAGTTAAGTTCTAATTCTACAGTCAGTCTAACTGCATACCTCAAAATTGCATGAATAAGATAACCACCTAAAAAAATTATTTACTCATATGATCACTGAAAATTAGCAGCAATATTAAATTGATGTATTATGCAGTTACCATCTTCCCTAACATTAACTTAACCAGTCTGACCTTGAAGATGCTGTTTTAAAGCCTGGGTCACGATCCTGCATATAAATGTTGACAGTAAATCTCAGCTATGTTATGATAAACATACTAAAGGAACAAAGTACTACAATGAAGGCTGGGGAAGTGTGACCAAAGAAAGGACAAAGGCCAAATGAACAGAAGTATGCGGAAGAGATTCAAGCATTTTTTGTTTTAAATTGACATGCTCATTGCATGGCCTGCAACCAATTTTAATGGTGTGTCAATCTCAACTTAAGGACAGAAATGTTCAATTTGCTTATGAAGGACTTTGTAAAATTGGTACAAATATTTTCCCTCAGTCTGTAGAATTTCACGTGTTGCTTTCCACAAGGCTAGAAGCCACTCAGAGGTTACTTAGGAAAATATTGTTTAGGTGGATAAAATTAGAGCATCATCCTTTTCAATGAAATCTGCATTGCCAGACTAGTTCAAGGTCTTAATAATCATACCTGAAATCGAACTTGGGAGTGCAAGGCTTTCCTCAGACACACTAAAATTGCTTGACCACAGTACTCCACTAGGCCGCATAATCAGTGAAGTCTAGAGAGTAAATTCTGCATACCGTTACCCATCCACCTACAGAATATATACATTTCTACCTTGCAGAGGTTGTACCTGTGGAGAGCTTCAGCTCTCAAAAGCCTTTGTGAGCCCAGAGCGAAGAACTTAGGCATACTGAGCGAAAACTACTTTATGGGGCCTAGATGCCTTAAGTGCTGATCACAAGCCTGACTCAACGCATGAGAGCCTCCAGCGATCACGAAAGCAGCAAGACGCGGAAAACTGTACATCGTGTCAAAGCGACGTGTAGCTTAAAACGCTCCACAAAGCCTTTGCTAGGGTGAGAGACGCCTTCCACACTACTCGGAGGAGCTGGGCCAGGCACAGGGCAGGAAGACTGCCCCTTGAGCGGTTGCCGCTCCTACCTCTCTGAGCCCTGAACGGGCGCACAACCACACACACACCACCTGCGAGCGCTGCCCCCTAGTGGGAGAAGTCCTGGGGCTGTCTGGGCGGGGCTCGCCCTCTGAGGGTGCGCCTGGTGCCGCAGAGCCCGCCCAGGGCCGTGCACTCGCCGGCAATCCCCACAAAGCTTGTGTCCCTTGTCACCGGGGAGGGACATCACCACCCTAACCCCACACTCCCCTGGCTAGCGTCCCTCTTCCCACTGTTGTCCGCTGGGCTTACCGCCCTCTCCCCAGCTACACAGCCCTCCCCGCCCTCCGAGGAAGCTGACCAGGCCAGCGCTTTCCTATGCTGGCTCGAAGGTGCTTGCTCACCGGCGAGACAAGCCGATGTCACCAGCACCGCCACCTCGAGAGCCCAGGAAGCCACGCCACGCCGCCCCATGTCCGCCGACGCGCCGGCCACCGCGCTGCGAGACACCGCTGGGGAAGCGCCGGGTTCCACCGCCGTCTGGAGGACCCCTCACGAACTACCCCGCCCACTGGGGAGCGCTGACGGACAGCAGTCGCAGCCAATCTGGAGGTGAGGTCGGGACAGGCGGGCGGGACTCTGCAGGAGTGACGGGCGGAACTGGCCACTCGCCAGTGAAGCCCACCCCCACCCTGTCACGGGGCTAAGCGGTCAGCTGAGACGCTGCCGCGCCGGGGGAGGAGTCTTATCTTGATTGGCGTTCCCAATCGGCCAATCAGATCGTGAGAGATCTCTGCAACATTTTCCTTCCCTACCGCAAATTCCGAGGGAAGCACTGAGGAGGTGGAGCCTCGCCGGAGCGAATTGACGCGTGATTCAGCCAATCAGCGCGAACTGATCGAGGCCCCCGCCTACCGCCCATCTGTAGGGCCGCAGTGTTAGGCAGGAAGGAGCCCTGATTGGCAGCTAAATGCGCGTTTCGGAGAGCAAGGGTACATCCTCCCCCCTTTTTGCGCCTGTGTAGCGAGAGGGTCTCTGCCTGTGTTTGGCTGCTGGGGTCGGTACTCTCCGGTGGTGCTTGTGGGCATGCCGCAGTGCCTCTCTGGCTGTACGCCTGTTGTACCTGAGAAGGCATGGAGAGAAGGACAAAAATCCGTGTTAAGGAGGAGCTGCTCCCTGTACTCGTGGGGCTTGTGTCAGGGGAGGAGGGAGGCTGTCGTTGGGTTTCTGTTTTGTCAGGGGGAGTTGAAATAATAAAGATAATTCTCAAATTTTGTGCTTGTCATTTACCTCAGTACATCACCCTTGAAAAGCGAGCAAAGCACCCAAGTCATTGAGTTGTCCATTAGTTTAGGGTTTGGATATGTACAGAGGAAGTTGCCTTTGAGGTCTTGCTTGGGTTCATAAAAATGCTGAAGGAGAGGGTCCAACATGGTCTAGTTGATTGGTTAGGGCTGGGTGCTAGGTTGGCCTGGATGATCTTGGAGGTCTCTTCCAACCTGGTTGATTCTATGATTCTATGATTCTATGAAGTGTTTGGAAAATCCCTGCCGACTTCCCAGACGGATTTGTTGTTGAGGGCAGATACAGTAACATGGACTGCTCCAGCCAAGCTCTTCAGCTGTTCTTATTTGTAACAGAAATGGTGAACTGAGTGTGTTGCTGTCCACTGTACATGTAATATTCCTCTAACATGCCATGAACAATCAAGTTGCAAGTATTTCTTGACACCTTTGTCCATTTTTAAGCTTGGGAATCTTGAGATTCTCTACAAGTCGAGTCAAAGGAAATTGGGCTTTGAGGTTTATCCGCTACGTAGCGTAGGTGTTTCAGACCTCTGTTTCATGGTGGAGAACATCACCTGTGAGTAGAACTGTCTTATTGCTATCCTGGATCCCTTAGAAAACTATGTAAGTTCACAGGAAATCCAGTAGTGCTACTGAGCATTTTGTTTGCTCTGCTGGGACACAGCATCTGTGTCACATCCTCATAGTAAGGCTGTATTTATGTGTTGGAAGTACGAGAGATTATTAGCTGCACAGCTCTCTGACCATGGCTATTCTGCTATGCATTTAGAAATTCTAACAAACTCCAGACATACTTTGAAAATCTGCCTAAGCAAGATTTATGTACCAAAAAGAAAAGAAGTGGGGGAGTGGGCTGTGTCTAGTGGAATGAGTTGGGGAATGGCAAGTAGTAAACTGAAAGTGTGTGTACAACAAGTAGAACGGTATTTAAGAGAGGGAAGTTATATCCCTGCATCAGCCACGTGATAGTGTGTGATGATGAGCAAATCACTTAAGCTTTTCATAGATGCCAGGCAATAATAGTCTACTTATTTGTGAGAAGATTTGTGTAAGTGAGGAGCAGCTACTTCTCCCACTCGTATCAGGTGGAAACTACGCTTTGGACATGAAAATTATGCCAGGTATGTAGAGTGCTCTGAAATCCAGCAGCCAGGCAAGTTTTGAGCACTTCAAATTAGTAGTTATTCTTCCCTCTGTGTTGTGCATCACAAAACCAGCACTGTGTAACAGCTTTTGTAAAATAAATGCAAATAAATGTTTGTGGGATTACCTGGATGCTGTAGCAAAGAGCATGATCAAAATAGTTGCTTCCCGGTGGGATTTTCTGCCTATAGAATAGGATTAGAAGAGTATACAGGAGAAAAGGCCTGGATCACTGAACAGCAAAGGTATTGAGTGATTGCTTTTTCAATGAGCTCAGCCTGTACGTGCACTGAGCAAGGCAAGGTGAGTTTAAAAAACAGTATCCTACCTTGTAAGCTGACAACAAGACCACAATATATATGCCCGTGAGTTTTGGACTAAGGTTTTGTGATTACCTTAATTTTTGATAATTACTGGTTCTTGGATGCTTGACTTTGCAAGGGTAGTGTGTTATTTGCTGTGCACATTTATATTAGTGTCATTTCATCAAGTTTTACCTATCTAGAAAAATACCTTTCCTGCACCAAGATGCTTGTAATTCAAAGTAGGTGATCACAGGACATCAAATGTGAACATGCATTGAGTTGTCTTGTCACAGTAGCAGCTGCAGAGCTGCATCATCCACCTTCATCCTTCCTCTCATTCAGGATAGGTCTAGACTCAAGATGTGCATTGAAATCAGACGAGAAGGGTGGCTCAAAGCAGTAAGCAACATGTGAAACTGCTAGATGACATTAGGTGGACATGATGATTTAGGGTGGAGTTTAACTGGAAGTGCAGAGCAAGGAAGGGAATGTGTGGAGGAAGAAGTTTCTCCCTTTATCTAAATCAGGAAATTCTTGCAAATATGATGTGTAAAAGAGGGGGGTAGGGTGAATAAGACTGTATTAAAGAAGTTTTTT
Source organism: Pogoniulus pusillus (assembly GCF_015220805.1). NCBI lineage: Eukaryota > Metazoa > Chordata > Aves > Piciformes > Lybiidae > Pogoniulus > Pogoniulus pusillus. The sequence continues at coordinate 23,970,780 of NC_087275.1, forward strand.
CTTTTGTATGTGGTACTATCTCTCTGTCTCATATCTCTGCCTGTCAGCAGTCATTTCAAGTTTTGTTATTAATATCTTGACACAATTTTCCATAAAGGATTCACTCTGGCAGTCTTGCTACAACCAAAGTGTCATGTCATTTTTTTTTCATATCTGCAGAAGGAATTATATTTTTGAGACTTTATGGTTCACATTCCCCTTTCTGTCTGAATTCTTGGTGCTAGGAATACTATAATTCCAGATATAAAAAAGAAATCAGAGTTCTGCATTTGGATATTCTTCAATTCATTCTCTGCCACTTCTCTTCTTGAAATCACAATAGAAACATGGTATGTGGATAATTCCCTCTTCCCTCTTCTGTTTTTCTGTTCTCATATTGGATTCTTCTTTGGGAAAATATTAAATAGAAGCAATAAATTTTATTGTGAAACAGTCAAGTCTCACTAACTCTGTACACTGGTTTTCATTGCCCATTGGGTATATCTGTGTGTCAGTGAAGCCCAGTATAAGAGAATAATACCATTACTTTGCAGGCCTGGCAGAGTTCTAGCAATTTTGTCTAAGCTTAATTTAGATCCCAGCTGTGCTTTGAAGAGAGTGAGTTTTGTAATCCTGTAAGCAATTCTTGTGACAAAAATCTACATGCAGTAAAATTATTCTATTAAACTGATTTCATTCTGACGTTCTGCTCAGGGCAAGTAGAAAAAAAAATGAGACAACATGCACACCAGGTCAAAAATAATTTTTATAAGGCCATATACTGCAAGTAGAAGTCACAAAATCAAACTGCTAGCTGTAGGCAAAATATCAATACTCACTAGGTCTTTTAGTAGTGTGCTGTGCAGAAATGTCTTTGGCAAGAATTGCTCATGTGGTGGTTGGTGGAACTGTTCATGTGGTGTTTGGATGCTGCCTTTGCCTAGAGCCCTGTCTGTAGTAATAGGTGATCCCTAGGTGAGCCTGCTTTTGGCAGGGGGGTTGGACTTGATGATCTCTGGGGGTCCCTTCCAACCTCTAGCATTCTGTGATTCTGTAAACAGCATTGTTTGTGAAATGGTGGCAGAAGAGGGAATATGAGGAAAAGATATCCAAAAGCCACTTATTTGTCTGTCCTGGACTACTGTGTTATTGTTTGTTCATTGTATCATTACTAAATGTAGTGTGGTTGCTAGCAGAAGTAATTTTCTCAACCATTACTTCCCAAATGGTGCTGCAACTGGAGACTATCTGCCTAGCTGCAGCAAATGCCAGGACAGTTGTATCCTATGGGAAAGAAAGAATTCCCAGTGCCAGGTACCATTTATTGCTACCAGGTCCAGAAGCACATAGGGTGAGCAATATCCCCCTTGGTACTAGGCTGTTATGGTCTCACAGAAAATTTATGCACAGAAACTTAAGTGTAAGCTTTTAAATTGAAATTAAGAAGATAAATCACTGGTTTCTGTGATGCTTTCTGGCCTTGGCGTGCTAATGGAACTTGTGCTTTAAAAGTACAGTTAGTTGGGCTTCACTTGTCCTGATGTGCTGGGGTAAGGGGACAAGTTTGAAAGACTCTCTGTTGGGATGTTTGTTTTGGGGCTGTTGACCTACTGAGAGTTGAGAGATAAGACAGCTGTGTCTAGTAATTTATGCTGGTTGCAACTGGTGGACAGGTGTCATGAAAAGTTCTTAGGCCTTGCTGCTGAGTTACTTTGCAGTCTTGGCTCTCCTGTCCACATTTGCAGACTCTCATCTATGCATCTATGGTAAGCAGAAACAATTGCTCCTATGAATGTAAGCATTAAGGGTAGATGTATCACAGACAGCTGAAATAATTTATAAAGAACTCAAAAAAAAAAAAAAAACCAACAAAACCCACCAAAAACCAAACCCAAACCAAGCCAAACAAACAAAAAAGGCTAAAAAAAAAAAAAAATTCAAACCAAACAAGCAAACAGACAAAAAAAACAAAACAAAAAACAAACAAAAAAAAAAAAAACTGAAAGCAGTTAAAGGGGAAAAAAAAACCCAAACAGCACACCCCTTGTTACTAAGATGAATCTTAGAAGGCATCATGGATGATTTCTTGAAGACTCAAATCATAAGCAAATTATAAGAGCTATTCTCTCTAAAAGGTGAAGGTATCTTCTATATCTCTTCGTGAAAGCAAGGAAAAATGCCTTTCTCTTGCACTCTGTCAGCCAGCAGCTGCCTGTGTGGTCTTAAAGAGAATTGCAATCGTCTGTGACACTGAAATACAGTTAGAGCCTCCCAATATGCATGAGCAACCTGTTTCAGGGTTCTTTTTGATGGATGCTGTATATGCACCACGTGAAAAGAACTACACATCTCTTTTAGTGTGTGTGTGTGCATCAGTACAAATGCCACAGTGTCAAAATTGGGATCTTACTTCTCCTGTAGGCTCTTGACATTTTCTAACAGTTCTTTCCATGGCCTTGTTTATGACTTTGCCAGCACCCACGGGCTCACTGGAGGTGAGAATGCCGCTGTGCTCACATGTTTTGTTAGAGGCAGTCCCTGTCCTGCATGGTTTGCAGTCTGAGTGGCAGCAGTGGCTGGAGCAGAGTATTGATAAGGTGATTGGCTTGCCCAAGCTGCTACAGTAGATCAGTGGAAAGACAGGGAGCTTATCTTTCTTGCCGCTTTGGTTACCGCTGCCCTCTCAGCCCCTGGGGGAATCTCTCTGCCCTCATTGATCAGAGCTGACTTCTAAAAAATACATTTTACAAACGTTTTGTTCCTGTGCACAGTTATGCAGCCCACTAAGAGTATAATTTTGATGTAACAGTTCTGCTGAAGAAGATGGTCATCTGTAATCCATGAAGATATCACTTAGCTTTAGTAGTTTCAAAGTAACATTAATCACTATGTTTTAATTAATTCAGCTTCATCAAAACACATTTTTGATGTGCTGTTTTAAGGGCCTTAAAAGTAGAGAGCGAGCATGGGCATTGGACATAATTAAAGGTTAACAGCTTCTATGTGTGGAGGTTTTAGTGTTAACGAAGAAGAAAGCCTGGGAGAAAGACACTCAGCCTTTTCCTGAACATTTCAGAGTGAAATTAAGATATGTGTATGAGGTGCATACTGTGAGAAATATATAGAATCATATGTTTGATCCGATCAATTCGTGGCAAGAGGTCACAGACAAGGAGGAAGGGGGAGGTTTGAATGAAACTGCATTCCTGCTTGCACCGCCATCTCAATAAGCTTAAAGATAAGAGTAATTAGATTGGTGAAGGAGGGAGGCATGTGGAAGAGATAGTCTTTTGCATATTTAAATGGAAATGCATTCCTCCTGGTGCCACCTTTCCTGTATGAGCAAATAGAAGAACCAGGACTTTGAAGTTCATGAGGAAGACACTTAAGCAAGACCCCTTACTTCATCAAAGATTACCAGAGGGACCACCGATAAAAGGAGGCCTGTGTGGAAGAGACATCTCCCATTCCTAAGAACTGATAAAGAAAACCCAACCTTTTCTTAGAACTTAGTAAATATGTAATAGAATAGGGTATAAAAAGAGAAAGCTGAAGGCAAAGGGTGTGCGTTGGGGTAGATCAGAGTCTCTCCTCGCACCCAGGCCTGTACATTGCTTGATTCCTGCAACTTTATTAAAGCCTTAACTTGCATGAACACCAGTTTGTGCCAGTTATTTATGACAATACGAACCGTAGTTGATTCGTTCCTTGCATTTTCATTCACCTTTCCTTGCTAACTGTAGCAGTGAGGACTTAGGCGCAGCGAAGGAGCAGCCGGCAGCCTCCGGTGGCTGGGGAGCAGCTCGGGCACCACCTGGTGGTCGAACGGGCGCCTGCAGCCTCTCTGGCTTCGTGTTTCCGCATTGGGACTGCAAGTTAGGTGAAACGCAGCCTTTCCTTGGCGTTCGGTGTCCCTTCTGTGGTTTATTTCTCCGCCCCACCACCCAGCTTTTCCGTTAAACAGTATCTAAGAGCATCACTGAAGTGGATGACAGAAGTTGTGAGTCCAGGTTGAGTTAGAGTTGTTCAGCCTGGAGAAAGGAATGCTCCGGGGAGAGCTTATAAGGGACTTTTGGTGATTCAATGGGCATCTAAGAAAGATGGGAACAGTCTTTTTAGTAGTGCCCGTGGTGACAAGACATGGGATGGTGGTTTAAACTAAAAGAGGACCTGGGGTTACTGGTGGATAGTAGCCTGAAGATGAGGCAGCAGTGTGCCCAGGTGGCCAAGAGAACCAATGGCATCCTGGCCTGCATCAGGAACAGTGTGGCCAGTAGGATGAAGGATGTTATTCTGTCCCTGTACTCAACACTGCTCAGGCCACACCTTGAGTACTGTGTCCAGTTCTGGGCCACTCAATTCAAGAGAGATGCTGAGGTACTGGAGTCAAAGAACTATTCAATTAACAGGAATTTTTTGATCAAAGTTAATGTGTAGTGCTGCTGTTGTGAGGGGTGGCTGGGGGACTGCAGTGTGGAATCAAAGCATGCCAAACAATGCTACAGTCCTGGAGAAATGTGGCTGGTAAGCTGTCAAGCAGAAAGGGACCTGGGGGTACTAATCAACAAGCAGCTGAATACCAGCAAGCAGTGTGCCCAGGTGGCCAGGAAAGCCAATGGCATCCTGGCTTGTAATAGAAATGCTGCATCCAGCAGGAGTAGGCAGGTGATTGTCCCTTTGTATAAAGCTCTGGTGAGACCACACTTCAAGTATTGTGTTCGGTTTTGGGCATCTCAATACAAGAGGGGTGTTGAGGTACTGAAGTGAGTATGGAGGAGGGCAACAAAGCTGGGGAAGGGCCTGCAGAATAAATCTTACAAAGAGCAACTGAAGGAGCTGAGGCTGAGGGGAGACCTCATCCCTGTCTACAGCTACCTGAAAGGACATTGTGGAAAGACTGCAGCTGGTCTCTTCTCACAGGTAAATAGTGACAGAACAAGAAGGAATGGCCTCAAGCTGCGACTGGGTAGGTTTAGCCCAGATATTTTGAAAAGGTTTTTGACAGAAGGAGTGGTCAGGCATTGGAATTGGCTGCCCAGGGAGGTGAGTGAGTCACCAGCCCTGGATGTGTTTAAAGGTCATCAAGGATGTGGTGCTTTGGGATACAGTTTAGACGTGAACCTTGTAGAGCAGGGTTAATGGTTGGACCTGATGATCCTGAGGGTCTTTTCCAACCTGAATGTTCCTGTGATTCTGTGAAAGAGTACAGCAGACCACATCTGCTGTATTTTTATGTCACCATACAAGAATTCTATTCCCATTTCTTTCTCCCGCATAAAGTTGAGAGAGCTTTGTCTTACCTGTAGTAACAGAGGGCTGTATTCTTTGTCAGTTCTGTGGCTGAGATCTGTGCAGTCAGGCCAACACTCCACCAGCAGGTTGACAGAAGCCATGAAAGAGTTTTGAAGTTATTTCCCTGAAGCAGCTCAGCTGGCCGCTGCTGCTTTCTCCAGCCTGTATTTTTACTGTCATCAGCCTCTAAAGAATTGGAAAAGTTACTTTCACTTGACACTGAACAAGGAGCTTTGTTCAAGCAAAGGTTGCCCTCAAAGCTATGCTGCCTCTTTCATTGGAAAACTTAAGTCTTAGAACACTCTCATGTCAACAACGATGACATTCCAGCGCAGTGATGATGTGGTGACTCTGCATTGCACTGTGCTGTGTTTGGCTGTTTAAAAGGGACATTGTAGTGAGAACAAATCACAGTACTTGTCCCAGACACAGGAGCTCAGAGGATTCTTGCTATGGCTTCTTAGGCCAATGCCCTGGAACACTGCAGTGATTTCTGAAAGCTCATTGGGTGTTAGTTAGTCTATAAATTACTTGATCTGCGATGGCATTTTGGTGAAACTTACATAGTAAAAATTAAATAATGATAATGTCTTTTTAAAAAGAGAGGCAGTAAAAGTGCCCTGTTCTGCACACCAAAGCAATCCTATGTTGGACAGCACTGATGCATTAAACAAGATGGTTTGCATCATTAACACTAAATGAAACGGTTTAACAAGCCAATAAACGATGAGAATAAAACAAAGTTATCGCACAATGCAGTTCTTGGAAGTGCCAGAAACAAATTTTCTGAAGCAAATAATTTTCCAATAAAACTGGATGGACTTTAAGGGAACATGTTTTTTTGATTACTCGATGGGAGATCAAATATCCACAGTTAAATATTATTCTGCATATTCAGTGTAAGGCCTTCGTAGCAGCCCAGTGAAGCAGAAAGGAAGAGTGAGCATTGTTTTGCTTATTTTGTAAATCAGGCAAGGAAAGGACTTGCATCAGGAAGACTGGAAAAATTCTTTCCTCACTCTGAAATCCATATGGTAGCTAAACCTTTAAGCAATTTTTTTCTGATGTTTGTCCTCAGACATTACATTCTATAAACAAGGAGAACAGTACTTGTAAAAGTAGTGCTCCACTGTGGAAACTGCGTTTTCTACAGTGTGTTATGTACATGCATTGGGCTTTACAGTTACAGGCAAGGTGAAGTTCATGCTCCACAAACCTTTGTCTAAGGCAAAGATTGGAAATATTGGCTTATGGCTGGTTGTGGCCTGTGGCTTGCTTCCATGTTGTGGGATTCTTTTCGTTTTTAGATAGGAGTCCCCCAGGGTTTAATATTGGATCCTGTCCTCTTTAATATCTTTATTAATGATCTGGATGAGGTGACTGAATGTACTCTTAATGAGTTTGCAGATGACAGCAAGATGGGTGGTTGTGTCAATCTGCTAGAGAGTGAAGAAGCTTTACAGGATGGTCTGGAGAGGTTAGACTGATGGGCCATGGCTAATTATATGAAGTTAAACACTGCCAAGTGCCAGGTCCTGCAGCTGGGTCACAACAACAGTAAGGTACAGACCTGGGGATGTGTGTTTGGAAAGCTGCAATTTGGAGAGGCACCTGGGGATATTGGTTGATAGTTGACTGAACATGAGTCTACAGTGTGCCCAGGTGGCCAAGAAAGCCAGTGGCATCCTGGCTTGGATTAGAAACACTGTGGCCAGCAGAAGCAATGAGGTCGTTGTCCCTCTGTACTCAGCACTGGTTGGGCCACACCTTGAGTATTGTGTTCAGTTCTGTAGCCCCCACTATAAGAAAGATGCTGAGGTGCTTGAAGGTGTCCAGAGAAGGGAAACAAGGCTTGTGAGGGACCTGGAACACACCACCTACAAGGAGCCTCTGAGAGAACTGTGGTTGTTCAGTCTGGAGAAGAGGAGGCTGAGGGGAGACTTCGTTGCTCTCTGCAGCTACTTGAAGAGAGGTTTTAGTGAGGAGCAGGCAGCCTCTTCTCCTCAATGACGAGTGACAGGACTAAAGGAAATGGTTTCAAGCTATACCAGAGAAGGCTTGGGATGGATATTAGGATATTTCTTCACTGAAAGGGTTCTCAAACATTGGAATGATCTGTCCAGGGCAGTGATGGAGTCACCATCCATGGAGATGCTCAAGTGCCATGAGGACCTGATGCTTAGGGACATGGTTTAGTGTTGACTCTTCAGTGCTGGGTCAAAAGTTGGACTGGATGATCACTGAGATTGTTTCCAACCAGATATATTCTGTGCTTCTGACTGATAATGTGGCTAGATGAGTCTCTGACCCTCAACAAGGAAAAGGTCTCTCTCCCTTGGGCTAACTTTAAGTCAGATTAACATGCTTCTCTGTTCCACTTTGTATCCACATGCACAGCTACTGTCTTGGAAGCTAAGTTTGGTTTGTTTTTTTATCTGAAATTTATCTCTCCTGCTTTAGATGATAATTTTCCCTGTACCTCTAAAGAGCACAAGATGACACAGATGAACCCGAGAGATTTTGTCAAACCCATTACTGTAGAGCCTGCACACAGCGTTTGGAGGTGACAATCTACATCTAAGTATACTAATTCTGTCCTTTTGACATTTTGCAGCACTGTGCTTTTAAAACAAGCCCTTGACATATGTGCATGCCCAACAAAATTCAGCCATGGTGGTGCCAGGCCTTCTCCAGTGACTTCAGTAGGTTATAATTAGCATTCTACTGCTATATGCCATTTTCTCTTCCAAACTCCAATTCAGGAAAACACTCATGTAATTACAAACATCTGTTGAAGTTGATGCTAGAACCCCACCATGTCTTCTCCATGAGCAGGCAGGAGGCTGGGGGAAATTTTGTGAGTTGTTTGGGGTTTTTTTTCACTAATTTTTTGAAGAAAAAGAGAAAAAAAATGTTGACCCATTTCTAGGGGGAAAAAATGGGAATAGATTGGGTATGGTGATTTCTTGGGTCGAGTACATGATAAAGTCATGCTAAGAAGTACCTGAAAAGACTTTTGGGAAGACTGTGGATTATATTGCCTTCAGTTAATTTTTATTTTACATTTAATTTTGTATTAATACCCAATTAATGTTTTGCTGAACTGGGGTTTCCATCAGGTATTATTTCTCTCTCAACACATCGCACTGAATGTAACTTTGAGACAAACTCCTCCTAATTCCCCAAACTCCTTCAGACTCTTTCTGCTTTCCCAGTAAGGCTCACATTTCAGATACAAGCCTGTCTAAAAAGAACAGAAATACACCATCATCACATGTTAATAAGTAGCTGCCTTCCCATTGTGCAGTCATTTTCTTAGGCTTTCCTTAAAGGGCATTTTTTTCCCCTACATCATGAAGTCCATTTAAGCTTTAGATCTTGTGCCGGGGGAAGTATAGGCTGGATGTTAGGAGGAAATTCTTGCCAGAGAGAGTGATTTGCCATTGGAATGGGCTGCCCAGGGAGGTGGAGGAGTCACCGTCCCTGGAGGTGCTCAAGACTAGATGAGGCACTTAGTGCCACGGTCTAGTTGAGTGGATAGGGCTGGGTGCTAGGTTGGACTGGATGATCTTGGAGGTCTCTTCCAACCTGGTTGATTCTATGATTCTATCATTCTCTGCTTGCATGTGATGTGGCTGATTATGATTGCTCATCTCTTCCTTTTCACCCTACTCTCCTTTACTAATGCCTTGGAGAACACTCCAGAGCCCTTTGGCCTGCAGATATAGAATTCAGAAAGTGAGTGAAAATTCATTTCTCCCTCTACCTGGTGTTGAGTGGGGCAATAGGCTGCTCTGTTCCTCTGCCAGGGGATAACTTTAACAGAAGTATGCTTTCAGTGGGGAGATTTTGGAGGTTATTTCTCTTGCTGCAGGAGAAATCCCCATTGTGGTGGTGTCTTTCCTTGCAGAGAAGCCCCAGTAGAAATTGTTTCTTCCCCATTAATGGTTTCAGGCAACAATTTTCCTTATTCCTTGTATCTTGCTCTGAACTGTCATCGTTTCCTCTTTACTTGTGAGGGTGAGGCTGTGATCTTTTTCTGAGGGGCCTAACATAGAGTTGGATTTGAGCACAGCTAGGGGCTTGTCTGTGATGGATGCACCTTGCAGCTGAGCATAATGACGCTCCATTCTGCAAGGTCTAGGTCATAGGTACAAGCAGCAACACAATCTCAAACAAACAGAAAGGGCTACAAGCAAAATTAAAGCTAATATGAAAAATAAAGCTTTAGAAAACATATTTCCACATTAAATTTGGCAGTTTATTATGCTCTGTAATCTTTTAATTAATGGTTTTTCAGAGACATCACAGACCTGCACTACCAAGCCCTACAGCAATGGCATTTTCTTTCTGATTCCAGAGGGGCTTTGAGTCAGGCCCTAAATGCTTTGAACCTGTTCTTGCTTGTCTTTAAAATTGAATGATGGATTGGTTGTTGAAATGCAGAACAAACCAACCAAGACTTTTGGAGGTTCTTTTCCACCCTGAGCTAACTGTCCAGAAGCACTAAATTCCTGCTGGTACCCTCCATTGTGGTGATTGCTTTCACTGTGATGTCCAGTCATTCTTTATGCAAGTTCCCATATGTCATAGAATCATAGAATCAAGCAGGTTGGAAGAGACCTCCAAGATCATCCAGTCCAACCCATCCCCCAGCCCTATCCAGTCAACTAGACCATGGCACTAAGTGCCTCATCCAGGCTTTGCTTGAACACTTCCAGGGACCGTGACTCCACCACCTCCCTGGGCAGCCCATTCCAATGGCCAATCACTCCCTCTGCCAACAACTTCCTCCTAACATCCAGCCTAGACCTCCCCTGGCACAACTTGACACTGTGTCCCCTTGTTCTGTCACTGGTTGCCTGGGAGAAGAGACCAACCCCACCTGGCTACAACCTCCCTTCAGGTAGTTGTAGACAGCAATGAGGTCACCCCTGAGCCTCCTCTTCTCCAGGCTGCACACCCCCAGCTCCCTCAGCCTCTCCTTATAGGGTTTGTGTTCCAGGCCCCTCACTCATCATATTTGAGTGTGATTTCTTTGTTGGTGAGTGCATTTGAGCTTGATTCTGTAAATGCTTTTAGGATCTTGGAGCATTGTTGGGTAGCCTGAGCATCTGGAGAGTTTGTGTGCAGATAAAGCATCTGTGATATTGGGAAATCATTGTAGTGTTTTTGCCAGACCGAAGTTGAAATGTCCATATCTAATTGAATGGCAGCTTTTGAATCACAAACTGGAACTTTCCACGCTGCAAACACACACATGGATCTTATGGCAGAAAGAACAGTTTCCAAATCAACACAGGGAAATTATGCAGCTAGCTCCCTAGCACAATTAGAGAGCAGTAGAGGCATGTGAAAACAAAAGCCATGTTTTAAACTAACGAAATAATCACAGGTTGAGGTTTTCCACAGCTTTCTAAAATGAAGCCCAAGATCATTTCAGTGCCAGGTTAAAAAAAATTAAGAGAAGCAGTCCATAAAGAGCAGCTGTGTTGTGCTACTTTACAGAAACAAATAAGCCAGTGAAGTCCTACAGTAGATGGGCTATGCTAGACTCAACGTGCCTACCAAAGAGGCCCTGCTAAAGACAAAAGAATATTTGCTACCTAAAAGAACTTCTGTGTTTCTGTGCTCTAGAGAAGATGATTTAAGGGCTGATGTCTTCTCAGTTATGCTGCAAGTTCAACGCTCTGAGAGACAATCTAAATGGAGAGACTGCATGTTAGCTGATGGATGAAGCTGATGTAATTAAATTCAGGTCATCATAATGTGAAAAGAGTTTCATTGAGATAAATAGTGTCTGTATACCTCAGCATGCCCTGAAGTGAGAATCCAAGCCCTTGTTCTATCTGGAACTGTGTGGAGTAACAGAAAAGGCAAGGCAATCACACTTCAGAATTGGAAACCCTTTGTGAATTAACAGTGGTGTGCCCATAAATCATCTGTGGGAGTTATTGCAGAGTTGCTGGCCCTTTCCAGCTTCTGTACACAAAGTATTTAAGGTTGAACCTGCTTGGTAGAAATGGGTGTGTGGCGAAGAAGTGAAGGGCCTGTGGTTAAAGACAGTTAACCTTAACTTTAGCATTTGCAATATTGCTGTGTTTAGGGTGGAAAGTGGAAAGTCCAAGGTCTATCTAGCTGTTGTGAATGTAAAACAGCAACCAGGCCTTTTTCTCAGGCTCCTTATTGCTTTTGGGCTGATCAATCTGGCAGGGGGCAATTCTCAACTTGCCAAGGGAAATGAAGCTGGAGAGAAGGAGAAACTCCACTCTTGGTGCTTATCTGGCTCCAGCCCTACAGGGACCCTGTCCAGTTCTCACACATTGAAGTACTCCATGATGAGAGAGCCTGGGCAAGGGCCAGCATCATCTGAGAATCAGCACAGGCTCCCTTGCATCCCATCCACTCTTCTGGGTTAAACATGTCTTGGCAGAGGGAGCAATCTGGCCCCCTCCACAGAAAGCTCATGTCACTTCTTCCATGTCCTGGATTAGCTGAGTCCTTCCCAAATGAGCAGGCAGATTGGCTTTGCACAATGCACATTTCCACTTGCTTTCTCAGAGAGACTGTGTTTCAGCCGAATTCAAAGCAGCTGTATAGTCAGGAAAAAAACATTTCTTCTTGTCCCTTGTGTCTGTCTAGCTCTGGCAGTCAGTATTTTAGCACATTTTTATCTTAATTTCCCATAGTTATTGGACATTGTCCAATTTGTAAAATACAGGCCTGTGTGTATCTGGGGTAAGTATGGTGAAAGCATGAAGAAAGACAGAAGAAGGGAAAGGTTCTCAGTTTTTTTGCTGAACTGTAGGTGATTATTCAGGTTTCATGTAAAGATTTCAGTGATTCTTTTCCTATCGAAGTGTCTTGATGAAAAAGGGAGTCTTAAGTTGGAAAATTGCACAGAATTTAGTTTATTGCAATTAATGTAAACTTTTAAGGCTTGATTCTAGGATTCAATTCTAGAATTCTGGGCCACTCCATTTAAGAAAGAAGTTGAGGTGCTGAAACATGTCCAAAGAAGGGCAACAAGGCTGGTGAGGGGGCTGGAGCACAGCCCTACAAAGAGAAGCTGAGAGAGCTGGGGTTGTTCAACCTGGAGAAAAGGAGACTCAGGGGAGACCTTATTGCTCTCTTCAAATACCTGAAGGGAGGTTGTAGCCAGGTGGGGGTTGGTCTCTTCTCCCAGGCAATCAGTGACAGAACAAGAGAACACAGTCTCAAGCTGCACCAGGGCAGGTTTAGGCTGGATGTTAGGAAGAAGTTCTTCACAGAGAGAGTGACTGGCATTGGAATGGGCTGCCTGGGGAAATGGTGGAGTCATCATCCCTGGAGGCATTTAAAAGGAGACTGGATGAGGCACTTAGTGCCATGGTTTAGTTAATTAGAAGCTGTTAGGTGCTAGGTTGGACTGGATGATCTTGGAGGTCTCTTCCAACCTGGTTGATTCTATGACTCTATGATAATGGGCATCACAGGAGAACGTGGTCCATACATTACTTTTTCTTCTCTTTCACTGCTTCTTGTTTCTTACACAAATGCTCTGGAAGGTTTCTCCATGGGCCACAGTCTCCTCAGAGGTATAGCTACTCTAGAGATTCCTCACCCCTGATCAAGTCTCTCCTCTTGCTGTGCCCATGGTTTGCCCTGAATCAGGTTCCTCTTGCTCCAGCTTCTTCTCCAACAGCTCCCCTTCTCTGGTGTCTCTCTTGCCTCTGCTTGGGCACCTCTTTTTGTTCTGTGACATCCTTCCTCCTCTGGCATTTCTTCTTCTTTAAATCTTGTTCTTGTCTTTGTTAAATATGTTTTTGCAGAGGCACTGTATTCTCCTCACATTGGTTTGGTCTTGGTGCACAAGTTAGTCAGTGCTGTCCATTGTGAAGCCATCCAGAAGCAGCCCTTCAAATCCCCTTTCCTACCAGAACCTTGCAGTTATGTTCAATATAGCAATCATTCCAATTATCTCTATCTTTAATGTATATTACACTGATCTCTGTGAACACATTCATTCTCTTGACTTCAAGTCCATCTGGCTGTGGTGCTCAGCACCTCTTGGAGCTGATTCCTGAGTGAAAATGATAATGACTGTAGCAATTAGGTCTAATAATTTAGCCTGCCTGTACACATGCACTTTATTTTCTGGCAAAGAAGCCTGGGAACTACCTATAAATAAAGCAAATAGATGAGAATATGTAAAGCAATTTAACACAAATGTGAGTATTTTTGAGAACCAAAGAAACATGACTAATTTTCAACATTAATTTTTAACAATCCTCCAGTTTTTGCATCTGTTCATGGATTTAAAAGGCAATTAACATCACTGTGACATTTCTAATTTAAGCAGCGAGAAATGTATCATATGGGTGTATGTGCTACTACACACACACAAAAGACCAGCTTATAAGGTGAAACCCTGGGGTGTTTGATAAATCAGATTTGAGTGTCTGTGCTGAACACAAGTCCAATCACTAGGTCCATATCTAAATACCTGAACTGTTTCTGGTTGATGAGATACCTGGTGGCAGACAGGCATTCAGTAAGCTTTTGTGACTTGCTCTCATCTTCAGTTGCTGAAACTCTGCTTACAAGTTCAAGTAATTCTGTGTGGTGTCCTCTTTTCTCCCTGTTACTTGGATTATGGCATAGTCTGGGGCCTGGCTGTAGCTGCCAAGGAAAAGTGAGTTTGTGCAGACATTAATTATGGCAGTATGCGTGCCCCACATGCTCTTTGTTCTATAGCTATAGATTTCAAAGCTTTTATCTTTTATTGTTCAGAGGCAGGTATAAAAACTTAGACCTGCAGAAGGATACAAAGCCACCACTAGGCACATTAAGTGATTAAGCCTGGTATTTAGAACCTCAGACAGAAACTTACTAAAATGAGACAGCATTGCCACCATCCCTGCTTCCTCAGCACTCAACTCTTGTCCTGAATATAGCACTGGTGTTCACCTCTTCCTGCCTGTGTGGGCAACCAGGGTACAGCAGGCACCCCAGGCAATCACCAAACCACTGGACATCATGTTTTAAACTACCAACTGGTAACACTGCAGCTCTTGACCTACCTGACACTTGCTCATTGTATTATCCATGCCACTTTAAAGTGAAGCTTAGTATCTCCCATAATTTCTGAATGCTATCACTTGAGCAGTCTAAACCTCAAAATCATTTACCTCAGAAATGTAATGTACAGGAGTGTGTATATGTGTACACCTGTGTTTTAAAACTCCCACAGAAATTCTTTCTGCTGTGGTGGAGGCAGTTGCACGCAAAGCTAGCACAGCTCTATTGTCTCAAAATAGCCCTATCCATGCTGGTACTTATTTTAGGAACACATATGGCCTCTCTTTCTTTAGCATCTGAGTATCTCACAGTCCCTGTGAGACTTCTTTGTTATTGTCTCACATTTTACACATAGGGGACTGAGGCACAGAGATGGGGTGATTTAAAATAACGTGAGGCACTTTGCTTTCCCAATGAGGAGGTCTGTAGAAAATGCAAGCACTGCTCTCTTGCCTCTGGTAGGATAAGGAATGGACCCTGGGCTTCCTGAATCTGAATTTGCTGTTTACCCATTTGACCATACTTCTTCCATGACAAACCATTCTTTTATTTTCAAGAAACATCACAGCTAGCCAGAAGCCACCTTTTGATTGATTTTCACCATAACGTGCAGGAACAAAATCAGCTTTAACAGATGTATTGCAGGAAAAGCATCCTAGTTGCCCTGCTTGCTTTCAGCTTAGAGAGTAATAGAGCCTTCCTTACTAAGAAGTAATAGGCCAATAATTCTTGGTCTTTCCCTACTCCACATGCATTTGCAGCCAAATGCATGTGAACACTCTAAACCTAGTTGAAAAGTCTCCGTCCCATCATAGGCTTCCTATCTTTGGCCTTACAGCAGATCATCAGCTCCAAAAATTGTGCTCTCCCTTAAGCAATCTGACTTGTGGAGTTACAGTCCTACAAGATTGGCCAGAGCTTTTGACCTTTTTTTCCCCTTCTTTCAAGGTACAAGGGGCCCCTGAGCTTTTGTACTGCCCCTGTGTCACGTTCATCTCCTAGCAGGACAGCTGCAGTGCTCTCAGTGGAGCAAGACCCGTGGCGCGCACATGCATGTTCCCCTTAGCGTTCTGTGAGGCAAGCACAGCTTTGGTTGGCAAGTGCTGGCCAGAGGCCTGGCACTCCAGTTCCCTCCCTCTGTGCATAAGAGACCTGGCCTGCAGCCACATTCCCACATTCCCTCAGGCAAGGGAGGACTACTGGCATGGGAGAAATCACTGGCTGCAACCCCGGCTTCCAATACCTTTTCAGTGAGAGAAGATGGCTTGAGGCTCAGCTCTTCCTATTCTGTATTACAAATAAGATCTAGAAAGTGCATGTTTATTTATTTACAAAGAGCCTAAAATAGAATCGTTTGGCTATGTGTAGCACGTCCATCTCTGGATCAGAAAACACTTTACAACACATTGAATTAATTAAACTTAAGAAACACTCCAGGGATACAGAAGTATTATTACCCATATTTTAAAGATGAGGAAATGTAGATAGAAAGAGGATAAGGAACTGGTGTGAGAACACAGGCTGAGTCACTTGTGAACTTCAGTGTCTGAAGGGGGCCTCCAAAAAAGCTGGGGAGGGACTTTTTAGGATGTCAGGTAGTGATAGGACTAGGGGGAATGGAGCAAAGCTGGAGATGGGTAGTTCAGATGGGATGTGAGGAGGAAGTTGTTCAGCATGAGAGTGGTGAGAGCCTGGAATGCGTTGCCCAGGGAGGTGGATGGGGCCCCATCCCTGGAAGTGTTTAAGGCCAGGCTGGATGGGGCTCTGGCCAGCCTGATCTAGGGTAGGGTGTCCCTGCCTATGACAGGGGGGCTGGAACTGGCTGATCCTTGTGGTCCCTTCCAACCCTGACTGATTCTATGATTCCACACTCAGAAACTACACTTAAACTCAAGATATTTTATCCTTTACTGCTCACAACTAGAATTGGCTAGAAGATTGAAGTTTTCACCTGTGAAATCATGTGCTCCTTTCTGTTGTAAATAAATAAGAAATATTTTAATCAGAACATTTTCTAGGTCAGTTTACATCTAATTTTTTTTATAATGATCCTCATAAACATCATTCAATTCTTTGGCATCCATAAATCTGAAATGAGTGCTCTTGGCTAGTTGCTGAGAGGAGAGTTGGAGGTACAGTTTCCCCAGGTTCTGAATAACAGGACCACATTCCTGGTAATAAACCCAAACCAGATTAAAGTTTATTTAGGTGCATAAAATTCAGTGCAGCCCTGTCAGTGGTGAATATGAGAACAGCAGATGCTTATTTTCTCTTATACCTTTGAATTCTAACTTGCTACCTTCCCAAGAGATCCTTTCTCCTAATGACATTTTGTTTATGCTCATGCTGGTTTTGAGAATTAAACTAAGCTCTTACTTGCTTGCTTATCATTGCTCATATTAAAAACCCCTAGGGGATATATAAATTAAAGCTAGAAAATAGAAGTAGGTTTCTAGTAATCCAAACAGTGAGGTTGTGGAAAAGTGTCCCAGGAAGGGTGGTGGTGGTGGTAAGCAATGTAGCTTGTGATTAGACTATGTTTGGTAATTCTATGAAAGATTTTGTGGTGTAGTTTCTGTGATAACCAACCTCAAATTCAGTGGCCCATGAGATCATTTCTGCTCCAATGTTAACTAACAGAAAATGTTAATGATAAAGCAGGACTTGGGATAGAAGGTAGCTCATCTTCTCAGATCAGGGTTTTCTCAAGCCGGCTGGAGGTGGTGTGGCGAGCAGCTGCTCTTGTCTATGAAGTGCATGGATACAAGGGCAAGTCCTAAACCCTCTCTCTGAATGAGCACTCTGATGATGCTTTGACCACATGCAGAGGGAACATATGGAAGCTCACCTTCTGCCCTGAGCCCCACATCAGCCATAACTTCCATGGGTGATAAGGCAGGGATACATCCATGGTGCTCTCCAAGAGGTCCCTTGGGAGCAGCTGGGGAATCACAGAGTGCACTTCAGTCATGAATCTCCCTTACCCTGCTGGTTTGGTGCATGAGGAATGAGAAAGTATCATTTTTGCAAAGTCCCTTTTCTGTATTGCTTTCATGCTTGACACATTCTCACTTTTTCGAACCCATGTAGAACCACAGCCAGATTTAACATCAGGGGGTCCTGAGCAATGTATTAGGTTTGGTTTCCAAGAGAACAGCATAAATAACAATAATGTTTGGGTTTCTAAATATTAACATTGCCTAAGAGAGTTTTCTTTCCACTTCACAAGAAAAGACTGGATGGGGCACTTCGTGCCATGGTCTAGTTGATTGGATAGGGCTGGGTGCTAGGTTGGACTGGATGATCTTGGAGGTCTCTTCCAACCTGGTTGATTCTATGATTCTATGAATTGATGTCCTGCCACAATTGTGTATGTGGAAATGAAGCACATATCAAAGTAAAGCTTCTGATGGTTTTACCTGTTTTAATACACAGTGCTGAAAGTGTTCATTTCAGCTGAAAACACTGCTGTTCTTGGCACCTTCATTAGCTTTGTTCCTTTAACTTAACCTGGTGTTGAGATGAAGTAGTCCATGCGAATGACATCATTCTATAATCAGACTTTTACTACTTCAAAATTAATTTCAATTAACCATTGGAAAAAAGGCTTTTTAGTGTCTTCTTTAACTGTGGAAGTATTTCATTCATGCTAAACTATATATCTCAATTAGATGGAAAAGTGTTGCCAAATGAGTTGGATTGTGGGCTAGTCCCAACCTCTGAAATATGAATTTGGATCCAAATTTGGGTCACTAGAGAGTGTCCCATTCTGTCTGTCTTCTCACAAATTCTATTAATGTGGGAGTCTTCAAAAGAAGTAAAAATGGTTCTTGTGAAAGGTATCAGAATCAGGCCCAAATGATCAGGCTTCAGAATTTGATCCAATGTGTTAGAGAAGTTGGTACGGTGCCAAATGCAGTGCTAGGTTGAAAAGCTAGGTTGAAAGGTTTAGGAGGTTTAGTGTAATGTTTGGAGGTTGAATCTGACCCTATGGGCCCATTAGTAGCTCTTACTTCTCAGTTTCAGCACCATCTCTGTTATGGTGAAGAGTAAATGAAGGTAAAAAATGACCTGCATTAATCTAAAGCTCAAAGCCTGAAATCCAAGAGTAAAGGAGAGCAAAGACACCATTTTCTCCATGGTAAAATGGATGTGTATGCACCTTTTTATCTGTGAAATAGAGAATGGCTTTAAATGCTTTGGAGAATCCTCCCTACTTTGGAAACATTTGGGCTGTTTGGAATAGTGGGCACAGTCAATTGAACCATCTTCCACCAGTTCTTATTCTTAACCCCTCATAACTTCAATTCTAATTGGGGAAGCATCTCTCTCTCTGAGTCACTTGACACTTTTTGTCCCAGCTGGTAGCTTATGTAGCTAAATGCAATTTCTCTAGCTGACTGACCTTTCCCTGAGCAAGATCATAGAAGGTACCATGCTGCTGCTGTGCATCCTGAAGCTCAGTGAACCTCCCTTTTCATCGTACGGTGAGGGCACAATCACCAACAGTTCATCTTAGTTTGCAAACGGCTCCACCTTTAATGTGCAGCTTTCTCTGGCACTAGAACAATTGTCACTGATGTGCAACTTGGCAACTTGCACAATGGTAACAATAAAGACTTCTTGCTAAATTTGGATGCAAAGTTTATGATGTGTGTGTGTATATATATATATATATGCATGTGTATACATATAGAGAGTGAAAGAAACACACCGTTCTTTAAGTGCTCCCTCTTCTTTGCCTCTGTAAGGTCTTGAGCCACAGTACACTGTGTGCTGAAGAACCCCAACAATTTGTGTGCAAGATGTGCCTGTTACAAGTTTATTTATACTGGGTAAATGTTGTGGTGCAATTGTTTCATTTTTCTCTAAACCAAGGCACCTGTAGATAGAGCAGTTCACCTGCATTGGGCAGACTGGCAAGAGTAAGGCAGTCTTCCATTCAGGGTTTTTGATGGCATTTCTTTGCTCAAATACCCCATGTCTTCTGGAATGTAAGTGTGGCTGGTGTTCATGCCCCTTCTTGGCAAAGGAGATGCTGTTACAAGAGCTTTGTTTCTAGCAGCATCTGTTTTCAATGAGGCCTTGTAGCCTCCTACCTGAGGCTCATGACCCCTTCCCCTGTGCCCACCTTCCTGGAAATCCTGGTTGTGCTACTGTTGACTCCTTATTCTGAATGAGACCGAGTGAAGCTGCTGGCTGAGGGGAAGCCTATGTTCATGAGGCTGGGGTTCCTGGGACTAACCATGCCAGCAACATCATCATTTGATGACAAGAGGCCTGGCATAAGCCCTGCCTTGGATTATTCCTCAGCTATACCAAATCTGTTCCAAGACATGTCTGGCTCCGCCACCACACTCTGGGAGCCAGCCACTTCTTGGAGAGTCATTTCAATAAAGCCACCATCATCTCTTTCAAGGGGAATATTCCAACTCATTGGCTTTTTGATTTGAGAACTCAGCTGTTACTTCTGGATCCTGTGCCTTCAAAGAACTATGGGAGAGAAGCTGGTATATCATGTATAGATACAAAAAAGGGGGCATTCTTATCCTTCATCCATAAGTCTTTTAATAAACCTCCATCATATGCTTTCATATTAGTCATTTTTGTCCTATTTTCTGCTTATTACTTATGTAGCTAAGTGCCAAAGCCCCAGAAAAAAATATAGTTCATTTATATCAAATCTGATCCTCCCATGTGCTGAGCACTTATTAACTTACAGGCATTTTTCCAACATCATGAAAAGAGATTAATGTAGGGGTATTAGTCTGAGGTGTTTTAGTAGCAGCCTTCACCTTAATATCCAAGGCTCCAATAATGAAGACATTACAGGTGGAGCAGGTAGTAACTCTTTCACTTTATCTCACCTGACACTTCCCATTCAAAGTCTTTTTTTTCAGACCTCTTACCAAACTTTAGTTGCAATTTCCTACTCTACATATCCTAAGTTGATTACATACTTTTTTTCCTGGGAGGGAGGGAGCGATGATGAGATTTCATATAAGGTAATTTAGCCATTTTTCAAAGCCAAGCTGCCTAGTAAAACTTTTGTCACATTTTTTAACTTGCACAAGGATCAATGCTAAAAATCAGTGTTTGAATATAGAAGTGATAATATATTTGATAATCAGATGTCATTTAGTAAGACCAAGTGCAGTGTCCTGCATCTGGGTAAGGGCAATCCCAAGAACAAATACAGGCTGGGCAGTGACTGGCTGGAGAGCAGCCCTGAGGAGAGGGACTTGGGGGTGCTGCTGAATGAGAAGCTTGACATGAGCCAGCAGTGTGCACTTGCAGCCCAGAGGGCCAACCAGATCCTGGGCTGCATCAGGAAAAGTGTGGCCAGCAGGGCGAGGGTGCGATTCTCCCCCTCTACTCCACTCTGCTGAGACCCCACCTGGAGTACTGCATCCAGTTCTGGAGCCCCCATTACAAGAAGGATGTGAACATGCTGGAGTGTGTCCAGAGAAGAGCCACTGGGATGCTCAGAGGGCTGGAGCAGCTCTGCTATGAGTTGGGGCTGCTCAGTCTGGAGAAGAGGAGGCTCTGAGGTGACCTTCTTGTGGCCTTCCAGTATCTGAAGGGGGCCTACAAAAAAGCTGGGGAAGGACATTTCAGGCTCTCAGGGAGTGACAGGACTAGGGGGAATGGAGCAAAGCTGGAGATGGGTAGATTCAGGCTGGACGTGAGGAGGAAGTTGTTCAGCATGAGAGTGGTGAGAGCCTGGAATGGGTTGCCCAGGGAGGTGGTTGAGGCCCCATCCCTGGAGGTGTTTGAGGCCAGGCTGGATGAGGCTCTGACCAGCCTGCTCTAGAGTAGGGTGTCCCTGGCCATGGCAGGGGGGTTGCAACTGGCTAATCCTTGTGGTCCCTTCCAACCCTGACTGATTCTATGATTCTATTATTTTTTTTTCTTTTCAAGGGTGGAATGTACCCCACTGAATTAGTGGTAGATTTGAGAAAAACTAAGCTTAAGATGATATTATAATGAATTACAGTTTATCAAGTGTCTGAGAAGAGAATGTTCAGGAGACGAACTTAACAGATGACTGCAGCTGAGTGGTTTTAGGGCTATCTGGGGAGAATGGAAAAGGGAAGGGCAGAGATCATTAGAAGTCCACTTTACACCATAGTACAAATATGAGCAAAACTCTGGGTTGCATCAGGCCTGCCTTTGTCCCATCTGCCTCCTCACCAAAGAGGAATTAGTTTCATTACATAGAGTCACTCCTCTTGGGCATTGTAGCCAAAAAGAGATTCCTGATTGAATGCATCATCTGCCACTGCTTCTTCCACTGCTTTCCATCTCCATTGGCAATCACATTTCCAAAAGAAAGCTCAGCCTTTCAGCTTCCACAGGTAAAGTTGCTTCTTCCTTGGGAGACAAGCCCCCGTCAGAGTCCAGGAACTGTTTCTTCAGTTGCTGCCTGCCATCTTCCCTGTGCAAAACACCGCAGAGTTCGTGCACAGTCATCCAGATGAAATCTGCTTAACGACTCAATCTGTGCATGAGTGTTTCTGGCGTAGCTGGTTTTGCAAATGTGCTGTATGTGTTTGTTTACTTGGCATAACAAAAGGCCACACGGAGACACCCAAAATGCTTTCCAGTGGGGCTAATTGGGCCAGGTGGAGCTTCGCAGTAGTGCAGCGATACTGCCCCTACTGCCACAACAGCTCTCCTAAAACTAGTTTGATAGCTCTGCAGGGCATCATGTTGAGCAGTACACTCCCCACTGCCCACAAAAGGTCTGGTTTAGCAAGAAAGGGACTTTCAAAAGACTCATGACCTCTTGCAGGTGGTGAGGACTGTGAGGAATACCTCCTTCTCTCAGGAAAGTCCAGTTCCCTTCTGGCAGGATCGATCTCAGACTGGGGGGTAAAAGTGGAACTGCTGGCTGCCAAAATTCTGAGCAGAGAGAAGCAGCGTTGGTTCTGCTGAGCGCTGCAGGAGAGACTGCCTAATAAGAGTCATTAAGGCAGGCATCATTCTGCATGCCTCCTTCTCCTCTTTGGCTAGCTTTAGCTGCTTTGCAGGTCGCTACTTGCCGACCCTTTGTTAGACTCTGAGTGGCTGCTAGACCAGTATTCATCCTGATGAGGAGCAACCTAAGTGGGATTTCAGCACATTCTGTGCAAATCCACTCGTTAACACAGACTGATGTTGCAGTGGGGAGGGCTGGATGATAATCTGCCTATTTTCCTGCACGCTCTCACTTTGCTGTCTGAGGTCTCAGACAACTAGTAGACAAGATCCCCATTTAACATGAAGATTACTGTCTTTTGTTACGGGAAACAGTCGGTTTTCTGGCAATCAAACACAGTCTGACATTTTCACTTCCCTCTTTACAACTTTATGGGTTTCAGGAGTGAAGGCTACAGCATCAAGGAAAGCCTAACAGTTAAGACTGAGTTATAGGGGTTTTAAATATAACAGATGCTCCTCTAAGGTTGAAAACAGAAGCTGAATTAGTTGTGTGCTTCCTCAGATAATGAGCAGCTCCTCTGTAGATGGCTGTGTCTGGTACCTGAAGCTTGGACTCTCAGAAATCACACACACTGGAAACTTGGGAAGTAAAAGTTATGCTTCTCCTCAACTCTGTCATCACAAATGGTACTTTCAGTACACTGAAGGGATTATTATTAGTATTATTATTATTATTTCAATGTTTTTTAAAACTGATTTATTCATCATATTTTTGTATGTCTTAACCCATTACTCCTCCCTTTAATTCCACATGCATTACTCCCCTGAAAATATGAAAATGTTTAAGTCACTGCTGTGCTATATAGAGAAGTGTTAACTGAGTGTTAATGAGCTGCCACATCGGCTCCAAGCCATCTCTATAAGCCAGCACAGTAAAACACAATTTAAATGCGATCAAGTCCATTTCATGGCTGTAAGTCCTGACCATGTTTTACATGGAAGTAGATGTCCTTATTATCTAGGTGCCAATTAAATGCTGCCAGCATAATGTGTGCAAGGGAGAAGTTGCTTTTCTGTGCCTGGAGCGATTATTTTGCTCTTCACACCTAAGCTGGGCACTAGTCCTCATCCACAACACATATGCAAACTGAAGAACAGTAAAAGCTTTCGGTTCAAGAGGAGATAGCAGCAAGTGTAGAGACCACTGGGTGCCTGATGTGAAGCAGATACAGAACACAAGGAGAGAATGACTGGCATGTGATGGTGGCTAACAGCTTTCAAACACGTCTAAAAAGCTCTTTGAGCTCAGTGTGGCAGAAATACTGTCTCAGCTATAAGTGGGTCGTGGAAATTCTGGAAACAATTACAGGGAAATTAAAATAAAGCCTCATTTACAAGTAGTGCTCCCTTCACATTATGTTACTGGCTGCCGTGGTCACAACAGAACCCTTCCACAGAGCACTGTTGAAGGCAGCCATGTCTCTTTCTATGAGTATCTTTTCTATTCACCTTTTTAACCAAAGTGGGAACAGTGCTGATAGTAACTTTAGCAGACAGAAAGAAAAGGATGTAAGGAAAGGCAGCAAAAGGAAGGAGAGCCAAACAAATTGCTGTTTCTGGCAGCGGGAATTAGGTAATAAGTGAGCATGATGATAGTAATTGCCCTTGGATCTCCTCCTCTTTTTTCTGGACAGTGCTCATCTAACATAGGGATAAGCACTTTTGAAGAGCCTATATAGGATAAAATCCTCTCACCACACGAGTGATAAAAAGATGAGAAAGTAATATATTTTGGCTCTTCCTTGTGAGGAAGACTGGCCAAAATACAGGCACTGGGTGAATTTGATGTGCAGAACTCTCAAATCTCAGTGTTCATATGGCCATCAGGTGCCATGTCTGCATTGTTGCTTTAAGTGGACTGTGAGTAGGTCGTGGTGCAGGCATTTTCAATCTACTTCTGCCCCTACCCATGCTAGTAAAGGAAGATCAGATGAAGATGCACAAGGCAGTTTTTTCTGTGCCAGCCTGTGACCAGAAGTTGTACTGTCTTGCTGGCAGGTGAGCTCAGTGGCATGAAAATACAGCTGCACAGGTTCTCTAGTATATCCTGACTGGATGTAGAGATATAGATTATTCTATATCCTAACTAGATACAGAGATATAGATATAGATTTAGATATAGATAGATAGCATCTTGGCTTGTATTAGAAGTGCTGTGTCCAGCAGGAGAAGGGAAGTGATTGTGTGAGCTCTGGTGAGGTCACACCTCAACTAATGTGTTCAGTTTTGGGCATCTCAATACAAGAGGGATGTTGAGGTACTGAATTGAGTGCAGAGGAAGGCAGCAAAGCTGGGGAAAGGCCTGCAGAATAAATCTTATGAAAAGCAAGTGAAGGAGCTGAGGCTGTTTAGTCTGAAAAAGAGGAGGCTGAGGGAAGACCTCATCCCTGTCTACAGCTACCTGAAAGGACATTGTGGAGAGGCTGCTGCTGGTCTCTTCTCACAGGTAAATAGTGACAGAACAAGAGGGAATGGCCTTAAGCTGCAACTGCTTAGGTTTAGACTAGATATTAGAGCAAAGTTTTTCACAGAAGGAGTGGTCAGGCATTGGAATTGGCTGCCCAGGGAGGTGAGTGAGTCACCAGCCCTGGATGTGTTTAAAGGCCATCAAGGATGTGGTGCCTGGGGATATGGTTTAGGGTGCATCTTGTAGAGTAGGGATAACATTTGAACTTGGTGGTCCTGAGGGTCTTTTCCAACCTGCATGTTTCTGTCATTCTGTGATACAGGTATACAATATAGATATAGATCTTGACAGATACATGTCAGAATACAGCACACCATATATAAATCAAAACATCTCAGGTCTTTAGTATCTTGAAGACTGCTGTCCTATGCTCTGTTGTGCTGTATGGATATGACTATTCAGGTGTCAGGGAGCTGAAGGAATTTGTGTTTGGAAAATAAATTGCATGGATCAGAAGCTAAGCTGTATCACGTGTGAGCTGACTTCTCCAAGCCAGTCTGGGTATGCAGATGTGGGATGTCTGCCTAGTTTTTGTAAACAGCCTGGAAGTGCTGATATATTTTGTCCTTTTACTTTAGGTAGTCAGTAAAGAGCTTGCCACTTAATACCTCTTTGGTGCTACATTTCTAGTGATAACACTACTGTACAGTCTTACCTCTCTTCAGGGAAGTAATTAAGCACATATATAACTAGCACTAAATATTTAAACTGTCTTATGAATTAGAGCATTTATTCACACCCTGTTATAAAGCATGTTTTTTTTTTTCTCAGTTTCTTTCTGCATATCCAGCCAGAAAATAATCTAGATTCAGACACTTCAAGTACACATCCATGGAAGGGGACCTTTGAAAGAAGAGTTGTATAATCTGGGTTGTAAAATCCTAGATAAATACAATTGCTGAAATCTGGGGTTGTTCCATTTGGGTTCAGAAAACAGCCAACCCTTAAGAAGTCTTCCCAGAAAATGAAGTGTTAACCTTCTTTTCCCCTTCCAAGGAAAATATAATTCCAGCCTGAAGAACCAGTTTTTAATTCTATGTCAATCAGATATTTCCTGCATAAAAAACAGACATTGAAGATTTCTTGAACACACACTGGAGAAACTGGTATCATCTGGAGGACAGCAAATGAAATGTATTTATCTGCTTTTCAGCCCTGTGGGCTGTGGGTTTTTTTCCTTACCATCAAACTATTATTCTCAGATGGTTGAAGAATATAAAATAGTTAAGAGTCTGATTCAGGAAAATGTTGGAGTACCTGTATGCATCTTACTGAAAATAGCTTTTCTGAATAGGGATAGATTTATACCTGTCCTTGGTCACCATTCTGAATTAGGGCTTCAGGCTCATTTGCATAGAACATTCAACTTAATTAGTCCAAATTCACTTAAAGTATAAATTGAAAATGGATTAAGCTTTATACAAAGCTGAATTAAGACTGCTTTAATTTTGAAAATTCTTTACAGGGTTAAATGCACTTTAAGTAATCTGCTTTAAATTAAGCCTTTACTTAATTTGCATTCATTTTCCTGAATATCTTTGTGAAGAACAGCTCAGACTTAGGATTCAGCCCTACAAATACTCATAGAAATTCTTCATATTAAAGGAATTATTCCCACACTTAAAGGTAATGATGTGCATAGTGTTAAGTATGCAGTAAGGTCAAAATATGCTTTAAGAGCAATGCACATCTCTGCAGCATGCAGCAACTCGAAACCAATTTAAATGTCTGATAATGAATGAGGTTTTGTCCTGTTTCACCACTTTGTCTAGCATCAGCAAACAATGTATAGTGAGGTTTCTTGCTTTCTGTAGCATTTAAACACATGTAGAAATACCTATGGACACAGCACATTTGATGTTGCCTCCAGCCTCGTTCAAGCTGGACCTGGAAATCTATGCTAGAATGTTTGCTGTAAGTCAATTTCATGTTTCCTTCTGGTGTTTGTGATAACAGAACATTTAATTTCCAAATCCTTACTACTGATTAGATTATTTAATATCATTTTTAAAACCACAACAACCTTGTGCCCATGCTTTTGATATGATTGATGTATTCTTGGCCTCTTTAATTAGTTAGATGGAAAGGATGAGATCTGCTTTCACACAACTCAATTAGTCAGATAGGAAAAATGTCCCAACAGAAATATTCCTGTAAATTCTTCTTGGTCCACAGTTTGTCACTGAGTAGATGACATCAAAGAGTTTGCTGCTGGATAGTTTTGCTTTGAACATTGTCACAACATTTTCATGCTTAGTCTTCGAAGGGATGTTAAGTTCTGAAGACATTGATTAAGTTGGGGCAATTGACAAGGCAGGAATTATAAAGTATGTAGTTAATTTTATTTCCAGAAAGCCCCACCCACGTCTATATACAAATCAGTTAAATTTGGGTTATAATTTGGCCAGGAAAATCTTCACAAGGATGCTTATGGGCAATTCATTAATTTAGGAGAATCAGAAAAAATGGAAAAGGTTTGGCCACAAAATGGCTTTGCCCCACTTACAAATAAAAGGCAGCCTGGAGCCCTAGGGAAAGGGGAGTCTAGTAAATTAATTTCTTTGCTGGAATTGGAATAAGCTTCTCTTTCCCTGCTTCAGGAGCAGTAGAAAGGATGAGGGCTCATTCTCTGTGCTCGCCTGAAAAGTCTCATGCCTTGAAAAGGGAGATGTGTACCTGTTCTCAGTTTGCATTCAGCTTCTAGGCTTTAGGTTGTCCTTGCTATGAAAAGACTAGAGACACAACTAAAAGCTAAAGGGAGACACCAGAGCACAGTGGCAAAGGAATGGTTTCCCAACTATAGGACTGCAGGATGACTACATATAATACTCATTAGAGTGAAATCCAGGCTAGCTGTAGTCTCAGGTAAGCTGTTTGGAGTGTTTGTAAGTCCTGTTCTGGCTAACAAATGCCATGCAACTTTTGCTTTCCAGGACTTGATGCTCTTAATATGCTGTGCAGGACAAAATCTTGCTAGAGGCTGCTATCACTTTTGCTTGTTTGGGTAGTTCTTTGCTCTTTTGCCTGCAGTCTTAGTGAGCTCAATGCAGCACGGACAATAGGTCATATGCAGAGAAACCTACTCAGGGCAGCCAGGTGCAAAAGGGAGCAGAGGGAAGGAAAATTTGCTACCATCTCTTTGAGGTAAAAGAGAGATGGATCTGTAGTACCTCACTGTCTATTAAGAGACCAGGTTTGGCCCTGGTTAATCTTTGTTGCATGGGTGCCAGTGCTGCAACAACTGTAGCAGGAAAGATTTTGACATTTGTTCCTGCAGTGAAGAGAGAAGCCTGCCCCTGATTCAGTCAAGTCCAGTGTTTTCTCTCTGGGATGAGGAGGCAGTGAGGAGAGCAAAGGAGAGTTTGCTACAGCATGCCCCATGTATGACCTAACCATTGAGAACCAGCATCACCAGCATCTTCTTCTGTAACTGCTTACAGCAAAGGACCCCAACTGCTACTTCTAATACCTAAGTGAATTTGCACATGGTTCGTGATAATTTTATAGGCAGATATCCAAAGGAAAGGTACAAGGGAATGTTTCAGTTTGTTTTCTTAACATAAAAATATGTGTATACATGTATATGTCATGAAATCTGAAGCTCTTAGAAAGAATCTGTATTGATAAGCCACGTAGCACTGAAAATATATGGAGTGATATCCCATGTACAGGTGACAGTAAGGAGACTATCATAGAATCATAGAATCAACCAGGTTGGAAGAGACCTCCAAGATCATCCAGTCCAACCTATCACCCAGCCCTAACCAATCAACTAGACCATGGCACTAAGTGCCTCATCCAGGCTTTTCTTGAAGACCCCCAGGGACGGTGCCTCCACCACCTCCCTGGGCAGCCCATTCCAATGGGAAATCACTCTCTCTGTGAAGAACTTCTTCCTAATATCCTGCCTATACCTACCCTGGCACATGTTTCTGAATTTCTAGAGCTTACCAAATTCCCATGCCACAACCTTATAGGCCCTGTGTATTTACCTTGACTTACTTAAATGGAATCACAGAAGGCTACAATTTGCTACATTACTTCCTTTAAAAAGCATGAAACGCTCAAATACTTTTTTATCCCTCTCTGTAAGTGAGAAACAGTTTTACTCTCATGGATTTTGAAGGCCTTTTATGAAATTGATGGTATAAGAGAAAAGATTATTTTTATAAAGCCAGGGTCCCTTGTGTTGCTCTGGTTTTGATTAGTCTGTGTGCTTTGAGACAGACTTCATGGTGAGTGACTCGTTTAAATGCTACTTAGCTTTAAATATTTCATTTGTTGCCTTTAGAGAAAGTGAGATGTCCGTAGGAACTGCCATTAACATCCTTTACTGTGTTCCCAAAGGTTGCTTTCCGTAAGAGGGATTATTGATTGTGACTCTTTGAAGGAGAATTGGCCCAAAATAATCCTTCTTGGTAGGATTTCTTCTTGGGACAGGACCTGAGAGGGAGCAGTTTAACAAAAATAGCAAGCACTATTACAAACAAAACAGATTTATTTCAGCCTCGTGAAGGAATTCAATGGATTTCGCTGGTTCTAATAATAAATCAACTTACTGTGCAAAGTCTGCTTCCCACTGCAAGGTGGTAAAGGAAAAACTGCAGGTTTTTTTTTCATCCCAGGAACCTTTTACATCAGCAAACAGGCAAGATTACATTCCTTGAGAATTAGTGCTTCAGTGGGTTGACACAAGAAAGAAGGGAATTACAGTTCCGTGTCCAGGGACAAGATCTCCTTTCGTGAATCCCAGATTGTAGTGGATTGGCAGAACTGGCCCATGAAGCAGAGGCACAATGTTCAGAGCATTACATTCATTCTCATATATCTGTTTCTCCATGTGTCTGCACTGGAGATTGTCTTCAGGGATCTTTTCAATGTAGACAGAGCTCTTCCTTCAACAACACACACTGAAAACAGCAGCAGGTACAAAGCGGTTGGGGGTTTTTTGAAGGACACAGAGGGCCACCAAAATGGTCAACAAAGCAAAATACCTTAAGACATGGAGGCACAGCTTACTAATTTCTCAACACAATGTGCATTCTGGCAACAGCAAGATCAGGAAACACTGCAGAATTAAAACACTGACCCCTGAGTCCAAGAGGCAGCTGGTCCTGAGTAGGTTAGCACTATTATAACAGTTTCTCTAGGCTTAGAAGTACTACCTCATAGCTTAAGCTCTCTCCCTCTACCATTTGCCACAAAAATGGTTAAGGAAGTTGAACATCTTCCTTATGAGGAGAGACTGAGGAAGCCAGGGCTTTTTAGCTTAGAGAGGAGGAGACGAAGAGGTGACCTCATTAATGTTTATAAATGTGTAAGGGGTGAGAGCCAGAAGGATGGAGCCAGGCTCTGCTCCGTGATGCCCAGTGGCAGGACAAGGGTCAATGGGTGGAAGTTGAGGCATAGGAGGTTCCCTGTGAACCCGAGGAAGAATTATTTCCCTGTGAGGGTTACAGAGCGCTGGAACAGGCTGCCCAGGGGGGTTGTGGTGTCTCCCTGTCTGGAGATGCTCAAAAGCCATTTGGATGTTTTTCAGCGTGATCTGCTTTAGGTGATCCTGCTCTGGCAGGGGGGCTGGACCAGATGATCTTTTGAGGTCTCTTCCAGCCCCTCACATTCTATAATTGCATGATTTGCAAATATCTGCAATAGATAGTAAAATGCCACAAGTCACAAGCTATTTTAAACTGTTTGTGACATCCACGCTGAGGAAGAAAGAAAAAATCCAGGCAAATGTGGAGGTGTAGCTTCCCCAAGATCAGTTTATGTGGCTTCTGAGAGAATTAGACACCACTGTGAAGAGAAGAACAAACAACTGAAAATATCAGCCATAAGACTCAGTCAGGATTCAGTTTCTGCATCTGGCTCCAAGGTGTTGTATGTAGGTGAACTTGGGCACCAGTGAAGCTGTGGTGCAGGAAGCACTGTTTTCCCAAAGCAGATCACAAAAAGGTGGTAGTAACAGTGGCAAGTCACTGATTACAGGCTCTGAGTTTCGGAGTTTGCAACAATTACCCTCTCAGTGCAAAAACCTGAGCAAAAATGCTGTGCCTTGTGTGTTACTCATAATGTCCATCCCATGTAAGCATCTGTTTCCAGGAGTTCCCTGAATGGTGTGAACTCAGCAAGCTTGGGAGATAAGATCACAGGATGTTAGGGATTGGAAGGGACCCAAAGAGATCACTGAGTCCAGCCCCTCTGCCAGAGCAGGACTATACAATCTAGCTCAGATCACAGAGATGGGCCTTGAAAGTCTCCAAAGAAGGAGACTCCACAACCTCTCTGGGGAGCCTGTTCCAGTGCTCTGTGACCCTTGCAGTAAGGAAGTTCCCCCTTGTGTTGAGGTGGAACCTGCTGTGCTGCAGCTTATATCCATTGCTCCTTGTCCTGTCATAGGGAGCAAGTGAGCAGAGCCTGTCCCCCACTCCTGACCCCCAGCCCTCAGATATTTATAGACATTTATTAGTTCACCTCTCAGTCTTCTCCAGATTAAAAAGCCCCAGATCACTCATCCTCTCCTCATCAGGCAGTGTTTCAGTCCTTTAATCATCCTTGTAGCCCTCTGTTGGACTATTTAGAGCAGATCTCTGTCCCTCTTAAACTGGGGAGCCCAAAACTGAACGCAGTATTCAAGATGAGGTCTCACCAAGGCAGAGTAGATGTGGAGGAGAACCTCCCTCGATCTGCTGGACACACTCTTCTTAATGCATCCCAGGATCCCATTGGCCCTGGGAAAAATGTGTGGCAGCATCTTCATGAGCCAGTATTTCTGGATAGTAGGATATTAGGAAGAAGTTCTTCACAGAGAGAGTGATTTCCCATTGGAATGGGCTGCCCAGGGAGGTGGTGGAGGCACCATCCCTGGGGGTCTTCAAGAAAAGACTGGATGAGGCACTTAGTGCCATGGTCTAGTTGACTGGCTAGGGCTGGGTGATAGGTTGGACTGGATGATCTTGGAGGTCTCTTCCAACCTGGTTGATTCTATGATTCTTACTGGGTCTATGTACCATTAACTGAGCAGCTTGCAGGGATCTGCTAAAGCAGGTTTTGTGATTAAGTGCTCTTTAACAGAGCAGGCGTGGGTTAGATAAGAAACTGCCCAGTGAACATCGCTGAGTAATTACCATAAAAATGAGTCGTTCCCACAGATCTAGCAAGTGCAGAGATTGCAAACCCAGGCCTGCAGACAGGGTTTTTAAGGTGAATGTTTCCCTCTCATTCGCATTGAGTTTGGTTAATGTTTACTCCCCTTTGCATCTGAGCACAATGCTGGGAAGCAGACGCTGTGCAAGTACCTGAGGTCTTTTGATTCTAGGCACACCAAAGAGCACAAAAAAATCATTAATGTTAAAAAGGACAGCTCGCTTCCAGCAAAGGCTTCAGTGTGCCATCGTGCCTCTGCTCTTGCTCAGGAAATACTTGCTTCACCTGCCCTCATTTAATCCATTTTTTAGTTGCCTCCTGAAATCTCCCATCTTATTTTTTGATGATTCTTTGCTACTTCCCCTACTCATTCCTTCAGTAAGAGCTTTTCTTAGAGCTTTTCTTCCATGATCATTATGGATAAATAAATATTCAACTATTCTGTCCCAAAACTCTGTCCCTTTTAACTTTTTTTTCCTCTCTGTGCTATTTTTTTTTTTTTTTAATAGTTTTAGGCTTCTCCAACCTGTGGCAAAGTCTGTTGCAAAGATAAAAAAGGAATTGTTTGCTCACCAAATCTGGGCTGGGGTGAGCAGAATGTAAGGTTTTAACAACTGCCTTATGCCACTTGAAAGTAAGTGCAGATGAAATCTTAAACTGTTTCTGAAACAATTCATAGTCAAACCTTTTTTTAATGCAATTCCTGACTTAAGTTAAATGGATCCCAGCCATTCTGGAGCTGGATTGGGAAGTGCCTGCATTGAATAGGAAAGCCAACATGTCCTTTTTTGGGCCAGTGATGAAGATTTGTTTGGAAAACACAGTAAGATACAATGCTTTTGAAATCCAGACAAAAGCAGATGTAGGATGTAGCACGAAGCATTCAAAGCCACTCAGCAACTGGATAAACTGAGAGACTATTTCTGAGCCTATACACCAGTTGGAGGCGTGTTGCTGTCTGTGTGAGTTGCGAGATTGATGACATAGCCAAGAGAGAAGAAAATACTGTTCTTTGGAGTCACCTCACCAGGAAACGAAGGAAATGGGGAGGCACAAATTACACCACTTCACCAGTGACAGTTTTCAGTCTTTATATATATATATGCTTTCCAAACTGTTATTTTGCAGTTTTCTCTAGCTGTCTGTGCCTGTAGCTGTACTTTTGTTGTGTATAGTTCTTATTTCCTTCTTGCTGTCCTGCTGCAACTCTAATGTGTGCTGGTCTCAATATTCTGAAGGTGATATCTGCTGCCCATGAAACTATGGAAGCACAAGGTCTGTCTTGTGATTGTCAAATAGTGTTCAAAAGCTACACACACCATTTTAGGTTAATGTTAGAATGGTCAAGTACTGATTGCTGTGACTTTTCTGAGCCATAGTCACAATATGTAGTGCAATTCAGAGGCATTACCCAGTCTTCTAATGGCAGTAGTCCAGATGTCCTGGATGCAAAAATGTCACTGACCTCTCAGATAACAGCAAATACAACATTTCTAGCACATGTCTTAGCAGAGTTTCCATTCATCCCCACCACTGTTTGAAGGCTGTAAGCTAACTCAAACACCAACAGTCAATTGATTTAAATCACCAAGCAGGAAATCTTGGATGAAATCATAGAATCAACCAGGTTGGAAGAGCCATCCAAGATCATCCAGTCCAACCTATGACCCGGCCCTGTCCAATCAAATCAACCATGGCACTAAGTGCCTCATCCAGGCTTTTCTTGAACACCTCCAGGGACAGGAGGAGAGGCTGAGGGAGCTGGGGTTGTTTAGCCTGGAGAAGAGGAGGCTCAGAGGTGACCTCATTGCTGTCTACAACTACCTGAAGGGAGGCTGTAGCCAGCTGGGGGTTGGTCTCTTCTCCCAGGCAAGCAGCAACAGAAGAAGGGGACACAGTCTCAAGCTGTGCTGGAGGAAGTATAGGCTGGATGTCAGGAGGAAGTTCTTCCCAGAGAGAGTGATTGGCATTGGAATGGGCTGCCCAGGGAGGTGGTGGAGTTGC
Source organism: Pogoniulus pusillus (assembly GCF_015220805.1). NCBI lineage: Eukaryota > Metazoa > Chordata > Aves > Piciformes > Lybiidae > Pogoniulus > Pogoniulus pusillus. The sequence goes on from NC_087275.1 coordinate 24,004,711, forward strand.
CATCCCTGGAGGTGTTCAAGAAAAGCCTGGATGAGGCACTTAGTGCCATGGTCTAGTTGATTGGACAGGGCTGGGTGCTAGGTTGGCCTGGATGATCTTGGATGTCTCTTCCAGCCTCGTTGATTCTATTCTGTTCTATTCTATTCACCTTCTCAGCTGGATGGGGGAGAGAATGTGTAATGAAGGGCTCATGGGTCAAAAAAAAAGAACAGGGAGATCACTCTGCAATTAACATCCTGGGCCAAGCTTGACTTGGCTCTGGGAAATGAAATTAGTTTATTAGCAGAGTAGGAAAATGAGAAATAAAACCTGTATCTTTAAACACCTTCCACTCACCCCACCCTTCTTCCTGCATTTTACTGTCACATTCTCTGCCTCATCCCACTGCAGCATCACAGGGGAATGGGGATCACAGTCAGTTCATGGCACATTGTCTCTGCCACTCCTTCCTCCTCAGGGTTTTCTGCCTGCTATGTCAGCTACCAGGGAGGGTAGAAAAGCAGACCCACTAATTTAATTCAAGTTACGTGGGCTGTGAATTGGCACAAAGATTTTGCTCTCGAAATCAGCAGATTACATTAAAACAACCTGGAAACCTCATTCTCCAGATGGAGCAAGGTATTTTGAGCTCCAGCACTTAGAGGGGAAGGGAACTAGTCACAGCTGCTCTGAAAGATTTTTCAACCCACGGATTTTTCTGTTCCAGGGTGATATTCCAGGAGAAGGCTTGAAAGGGAGGGCAGAAATTGCTTTGCTCTGAAAAAAACACTATGTGCAGCAGGTTACTACATGATCCATAGCATTAGTTTCCTTATAGAATCAGGCAGGATTCAAAGGGACCACAAGAATCTTTTCGTTCCAACCCCTCTGCCATGGGCAGGGACACCTCACACTAGATCAGGCTGTCTAGAGCCTCATCCAGCCTGGCCTTAAACACCTCCAGAGATGAGGCTTCAGCCACCTTCCTGGGCAATGCATTTCAGGGTCTCACCACCCTCATGGTGAAGAATGTCTTCCTAACATCCATTCTGAATCTACCCATTTCTAGCCTTGTTCCTTTCCCCAAGTCCCCTGACACCCTAGAAAGTCCCTCTCCAGCTTTCCTGTAGGCCCCCTTTGGATACTGAAGCAGTCATCTTCCAACTAATATTACCTAGTGTGTAAGGGAAGATGCTGTGCATCCCTTCTACTATCACTGCTGTTGAATTTGGCTTTGGAGTGGGAAGACGTCCCCCTCTCCTTGCTGTTTCTGAGACTCCAAGCATGGGACACACACAGAGCACCTCCAAAAAAAGGAGAAACAAGAATTAATTGTGCAGGCACTCTTCTGCAAAGCTTGTGGTTGCATTTCAGTATGATGAGCTCTGTGGTCCTCTCCCAGCTCTTAGAATGCTGACTCTTGCACTCCTTTGGGATCGGATGCTTATCTTTTGAAACACAAGGATTTACCTTACTGCTGTCTGTGCATTTTGTGCAGGCAAGCACTTTCCCAGCAAAGATCTAGAGAAATATTTCTTGACTGGCAGCTGCAGCACATGAACAAAATTGAGCAACATCTAGCACCATCCCTGCTCAAGTCTGGGATTTTTTCCTCTGTGTAACAGTATAAAGAAGAGGATGGAGGTCATAGTGGTAAATAGTAGTTGAGGCATAGGGCATTCCCCAGGAAATTAATGGTCCTCCAGTTTGCTTTGGGCCATCAACTCTCCCAGCTACTCATTAATCCCTAGGAAAGGCCCTGTGACTCAGTTGTTATTGCTTAAGGAGTAGTAGGAACCAACAACATTCTGCAGCTGCTCTAGGTGTTTAAGACAAGAATGGAAAGTAATAAATGTGCCTTTATTATGAAAATCTGCTGTATTTGCATCCAGAAACCTTTAGTTCTCCCACTTAACACTGATCACATGTACTGAAAAAGAATTCCTCATCAGTGAAGTGGTATGGAAAGCTGGCAGGACCAGAGGAAATGGCTCACCTCTTCACTCCAAGGTCCTTTTGCTTTATCTTTCCCACACCCAACCCATTTGCAGGTTGTTTCATACCTTCACCTGAGTGGATTTTAGAACGTGGACAGCTCACATTAACTCCTAGGAAGTCATTTAGCAGGTAGCTGAGTATTATGTTCTAGACAGAGTTTGCTGAACAAGAGTCCCACTTACACCACCTGTCTGCTCTGCTGAGGAACATGCCCAGAAGTATTACAGCGTTAGCAGAAAACTCCTTTGAGATAAGTCAAAAGGAAGATGAGAAGTGATGTGCCCCTCTGAAGAAATGTCTTTGGAACAAGAAAGGGAAAGATCTGAATGGATATAACCAGGAGTCTGAGCTGTTTATAGAGATACTGGTAGAAAGACATGATACATCTTCATTGTGAAAAACACTTCATATTTTGACTCTTCACCTGTCACTTCTTTATCACAATTTCAAAGTTGTGCATTGCAGGTGATAGACACAATGCACTCTGAGCTGCACTGTGAAATGCAGCCCCTTCTGCCTGAGGTAAGCTGAATTCAAAACCTTCCATGTGCATATTCTAATTCTGGCAAGCACAGGTACTGCATATAACTTAGCATGATGTGAAATTCTGTAGCGTTGCTATGGAATAGAGTCTGACCCACACTGCAAGAACATGATTCTATTTTCCCCCTATACCTTTTATTTATAAGGAGATAGGTTCTAGCTGGATCTGCACCTATCCCTGCATGGATGGGCCATAACAAATTCTGTGGGTTTGCTCAGAGAATGTTTGTTTCATCTCAGGTGCATCCTCCTGCCCCTGACCTGAAGAGCAGTATTCCCTAAAGGAACAAAAGCAGACAGCAGAGGCTGACTGGCTTGATCTGAACACAAGTTGAAAAGATGTCAGAGGAGGATAGTTACACACAGATGGGTGTTGAGAAAGTGTTCACAGACATGCTCTGAAACACCACCACCACCAAAGGCATCAATGACATTGATGAGGGGCCAGAGTCTGCTCAGTAAGTTTGCTGGTGATACCAAACTGGGAGGCTGGGCTGACACCTGAAGGCTTTGCTTCCATTCAGAGGGACTGGGGCAGGCTGGAGAGCTGGGCACAGCTCACATTAGGAACCTAATGAGGTTTAACAAAGATAAATGCAGAGTCCTGCACCTGGGAAGGAACAATAAACTGCACCAGTAGAGGCTGGGAGGTGATCTGCTGGCAAGCAGCCCTGTGGCAAAGGAGCTGGGAGTCCTGGTGGACAACAACCTATCCGCAGGACAGCAGTGTGCCCTTGTGGCCAAGGGCAATGGGATCCTGCCGTGCATTAAGAGGACTGTGGCCAGCACATCCAGGGAGGTTCTCCTGCTCCTCTGCTCTGCCCTGGTGAGACCTCACCTGGAATACTGTGTCCAGTTCTGGGCTCCCCAGTTCAAGAGGGACAAGGATCTACTTGAAAGAGTCCAACAAAGGGCTAACAAAGATGACTGAGGGCCTGGAGCACTGTTCTGTGAGGAGAGGCTGAGACTTGAGGCTTTTTTGGTCTGGTGAAAAGAAGACTTAGAGAGGATTTAATCAATATTTATAAATATATGAGGGCTGGGTGTCAAGAGGGAGGGGACAAACTTCTCAGTTGTGCCCTGTGATGGGACAAGGGGTAATGGGTATAAACTACAGCAAAGGAAGTTCCACCTCAACACAAGGAAAAACTTCTTTACTGTAAGGTTCATGGAGCACTGGAACAGGCTGCCCAGAGAGGTTGTGGAGTCTCCTTCTCTGGAGACTTTCAAGACCTGTCTGGATGCATTCCTTTGGTATCCTCTCAGCCTCCTCTGAACTAAACAACCCCAGTTCCCTCAGCCACTCCTCACCAGATCAACCTTCCAACCTCTGTGTTCTGTGATCATAAGTGAGCAGGAAGAAGCAACTAAACATAGAGGAGCCCAGCCTAAGTAGGCCCAGCCAGCACCCACAAGTGATGGTAGAATGAGCATCAATTCTCTAGCCTACCAAACCGGGGGGCCACCAGGCCCCCCGGCCTTTTGATCCCCTCCACCATTCACCCAGTGCACACCATGGGCACTCACCGGTGATGCCAGGAGGAGGATCCCTCTGCCCAGTTGGGCAAGCTTGAGGCTTCTGCCTCTGCTGGGGCTGATTATAAAGGGGAGTGGGCAGGCAGGGCAAATTGGACACACCTGGGGTGGGAGGAGACTAGCAGAGCCCAGGTGCTCTGGGTTTGGGGGGAACAAGGGGAAAATGCAGTGTGGGCAAATAGAGTGGAAACGGGGAGGTGGTGCTGAAAGAAGGGAGATGGAGAGGAAAAGGATGGAGAGGAAATGAGGAAGAAGGGGGAAAGAAGAGATAGAGAGGAAAGGAGGAAGATGGGGGAGAAGTGGGATTAAAAAAGCCCTAAAACTGAACTGTGGGGGGGGTGGGGTGGGGAAGCTGATCCTGCTCTGGCAGGGGGCTTGGACTAGATGATCTTTCAAGGTCCCTTGCAGCCCCTAACATTCTGTGATTCTGTGATTCTGTGTGATTTGTGACCTGAGCTAGATTCCATAGTCCTGCTCTGGCAGGGGAGTTGGACTCAATGATCTCCAGAGGTCCATTCCAACCCCTAACATCCTGTGATCTTGTGATCTCTGGAGGTCCCTTCCAACTGCTAACATCCTCTGATCCTGTGCAAGTCCCATGCTGGGATAGAAGACTGAGTGATGCAGATACCTACTAAGTAAGAGCAAAAAGGAGATGCCAGTTCTACCTCCCTGAGTGATGCAGATACCTACTAAGTAAGAGTGAAAAGGAAATGCCAGTTCTGCCTCCCTTTCAAAGGGAGTTGGAAATGAAGTTCTTTCCTGTTTGCAGTACTGGGAATAGTTGCCCAGTGGTGTTATCTCCAGGCCAGTTACTTGCATGTCTGAGCAGACAATCCTCAGATCAAATAATTATTTTTTTCCAATTAGTAGGCTCATCTAGGAGAACAGCATGGCTCACTGTCTTTTTCTGGCAGAGGTTCCAACCAGTTCCCACCAGCTTGGTTCTGGCTCACCACTGGGTGATGTATGAGCAGATAGATCCTAAGGCAAAGTGTTCCCTGTCCAGTGCCTCATGCTGCTTCTGTGGAGGGGCTGCAAGCTATCAGGCCTCTGAGAATGCTATTCTACAGGAGTTGCCTGCTCATTATTACTTGCACATTATTACCTGCATCACAACTGAGTCTACCAGCCCAATGCATTTAAAAACACTCTTGTGGGTCTCAAAAGCCTCATATGACTTCTCTGATACTGTTACAGCCTATGGCAGATGAGGGAGCTGGGAAAGGAGGAAAGTGAAGCCAGAGAAATTACATATGCAGGAAGAAAGCTGAATTCTCATAGAAGAGATATTGGACAGACATGTATCTTAAGAAAAATATGTCTCAGATAACAGCAGCTTTGAAAACAGTCCATGATCCTTCAAATTACAGTAGATTATTGCTGTTCATGAGGCCATGCATAACCACCTCCCTGGTACCATGTTCTTCGTAGAGTGTTCATAAAAGGTAATGACTGATGGACTCCTAGAAAACCAGAAATTGGGTACTGGTTTGCAGTCAAAATTATCTGCAAGCATAGTGATACATTATCCATCACCCTGTTGGGAGTTCAGGAGGACCTTGTTTAATTTGTTGATGTCACACTTTCACAGTGGGCCCACACTCAGAGAACATCTTGTTGTGAAGGAACACTTTTCGTTTTAAAACTCCAAATGTAACATCCCCAGCAGTTTCCATATGCTGAATGGTGAATTCCCCTTTTTTTGTGAAATTGCCTGTTGTGCTGGCAACATGGGCAAAGATCTTCTGAATGACATTCGTTGTCAAGATCCACATCAACAGAGAAATGGTTTCTTTTTCCATCTTTCACTATGTGTTTTGATAACTAAGAAACAACAAGCCCTCTTTAGCTTTTTCTTTTGAGGTTTGCAGTTCTTGCTTTGTGGCTGTCATCTTCCACTTGCAAATGCAGGAGGCTCTTACAAGATTTCCATGATTTTGTAAAGGAATAATACTGTGTGCTACCCTAATAAGCCCAGATAAGCTGTTTGCTTTGCCTATACTACAGCAGAATGCTTAGAGACAAGTGTATGGCTGTGATACAGGCCAGACCTTAACTGGTATATAGAGAAGGAGCTTGAGCATTGCACAACCAGCAGAGTGAAAGCTCCAGGTTGTTTCCTTGGCCATTGCCTTTTGCAAGGCAGCGCTCATGCCTGCAATTTTGGCAACCCAGGGTGTGAAGGAAGAAACTGGGATCCATAACTGGCTCCCTTTGGACCTTTGGCAAGCTCCCCTGCTGGCTTCTTGGGGTGGGTAGTAGTAAGCAATGGTGCCTGCTCCTTCTTTCAAAACCACCACTTCTTTGCTGATGATATGAAGCTGGAGGGGTGGCTGACACCCCATGAGGCTGTGCTGCCACCCAACGAGATCTGGATAGGATGGAGAGCTGGGTGAAGGCAAACCTCATGAAGTTCAGTAAGGACAAGTGCTGGGTCCTGCACCTGGGAAAGACTAACAGCAGGCACTGGCATAGGTTAGGGCTTGCCCTACTGGAGATCAGTCCCATGGAGAAAGAGTTTGGAGTCCTGGTGGACAGCGAGTTCTTCATGGGCCAGCAATGTGCCCTTGTGGCCAAGAGAGCCAGTGGCATCCTGGGGGGCATCAAGATGTGTCCAGCAGGTCTAGGAAGGTTCTTCTCACCCTCTACTCTGCCCTGGTGAGACCACACCTGGAATACTGTGTCCAGTTTTGGGCTTCCTAGTTCAAGAAAGACAGGGACCTGCTGGAGAGATTCCAGAGGAGAGCCATGAGGATGACTGGGGGACTTGAGCATCTCCCCTGTGAAAAGAGCACGATGAGAGGCCTGGGGCTATTTAGTCAGAAGAGAGGACTGAGACAAGATGTGATCAATATCTATGAACATCTGAGGGGTGGGTGCAAGTGGATGAGGCCAATCTCTTTCTACTGGTCCACAGAAATAAGACAAGGAGCAATGGATACAAACTGGAACACAGAAGGTTTCACCTCAACATGAGGAGAAACTTCTTTACAGTGAGAGTGATGGAGCACTGAAACAGGCTACCCAGAGAGGTTGTGGAGTCTCCTTCTCTGGAGACTTTCAAAACCCACCTGGATGCATTCCTGTGTGAACCACCCTAGGGAACCCTGCTTTTGGCAAGCAAATTGGACTCAGTGCTCTCTGGAGATCCCTTCCAAACTCTAACATTCTGTGATTCGTGAGATGCAGGTAAAAGCAGAGCAGTATTGTCCTCCCAGGCCTTTTGCTCTGGGTAGGGGCATCTTCTTGCTCCAGACCCTCTCTCCATGTGTAGAGGATCTCACAATGGCCTATGCAGCATGAAGTAAACATGATGTCCACAACCTCTCTGCTGGCAAGCTGGGCTCTTCCAGTCCACTTTATATTCTTCTTTGCAATGATATAGCTTCAGTGGTTAAAAATGTGTGGTGTGTGTGTTTTCAGAAGGCAATTCCAGGACAAATCATAGAAGAAAGGCACTGACTGTTATCAGTCCACCGAGTTTACCACTTTTCATTTCTGCTCCCTTACATAAACAACAAAGCTTTAGCTTTTCTTTCATATCAGCACATAAGAGAATTTAATTTTAAATATATGTATATCTCTATATATTAAAAAATTCTCTATGTTTGGCATTTTCACTAACTTAATAACATAGAATTTTCTTTCTGCAAGCCTGGAATCAAAAGCTGTTCATTTGCCCTGGACTCCTGCACCCTAAATTTTAAATAAGGATGAATGTATTGAATACAAAGGATTGTGGAGCTGCATTTTACTACAAGGCTTAGAGCAACACATCCATGATTTTAATATCTGGAAATGTGTGAATTTATTTTATCAGTTATGTAATGGGCTGTTATTAGCTATTCCACTTCCATGCTAGGCTGGGATACCTTTATGAAATGCCTTAAAGTGACCTGGAAAGAGACACAATAAGGCAGACTGAAATGTGATGGTTGGTGCCACAAGCTGCAAATTGCTACACAAATCTGGATCTGAGAGTTAATAATAATAATAATAATAATAATAATATTTTAAAAGCTATTTAGAGATACAGTGAGTGGATATTGATATAGTGTTAAAAACGTGTGTGTGTGTGTCTGCTGCCCCAACTTTGCTATTGGACTCACAATTTTAACCCCTCCTGTGGTGGGGTTAAAATTACTCCCCAACATAAAATCACCAGGCTAGCTCAGATGGTTTGGAAGTAAGATAAAGATATATAGATCTAGATCTATAGAGATATAGATATAGATATAGATATAGATATAGATATAGATATAGATATAGATATAGATATAGATGAGAGAGAGAGAGAGAGAGAGAGAGAGAGAGAGAGAGAGAGAGAGAGAGAGAGAGAGAGGAGGGTGGCAAGCCATAAGGGGCAGCAGTGCCAGCACATTCTGCTGTCAGCGCTAGAGGATGACCGTGAGGCTAAAAAAATTTGGGGCAATGACTGAAAGTTGAGGCACAGGAGGTTCCATGGGAACCTGAGGAAGATTTTTTTTTCACTGTGAGGGTGACAGAACACTGGAACAGGTTGCCCAGGGAGGCTGTGGAGTCTCCCTCTCTGGAGATATTCAAGCACCGTCTGGATGTGTTCCAGTGCGATCTGCTCTAGGTGATCCTGCTCTGGCAGGGGGGGGTTGGACTGGATGATCTTTCAAGCTCACTTCCAGCCCCTGATATTCTGTGATTCTGAAATATAGACTTACCTGTTTTCTTCTATAGCCAATCCTCTGTTTTATTTACTTTCTACCTTTTTTTTTCTATTCAACACATAGAATTTTCCAATGAAGGCAGAGTGTTAGCTCTGAAGCCACCACACCTCCAAATACCTGTGCTCGGATTGCAGTCGGAACTACACTTTCAGCAGATAGACTTTCATGTGGAAAAAAAAATACTTGAGGAGACAGATTTTGGTTTCTGTTTATTTTTTAGAAGCTCAAAAAACACGTTTCTATAGAAGCCATATGAATTTTATGCCTAGATGGTCCCCTCCCAAGCATCGCCTGGGCTATAGACAAAGCGCTGTGTTGCTTAGCAACCCCCCTAAAGCTCATCAACACAGACTCAGTATTAATATTTGTTCCCCCCTTTAAAAAAAAAAAAAAAAAAGAAAAAAGAAAAAGCAAGCTTACTCTGAAATTTGAAGTGGGATCTGTCCTCCCTCTCTTTTGTGCAATTATAGTAATACTGCTCCCTTTTTTCAATTAACGTTGGCTAAATCATACAATTTCTGCCGAGCAGACCAAATACAGCTCTTGGGTAACCAACTGAAATAAAGTTACAGCAGGGGAGAATTTTTGTAGCCCAGTGTGACTTCTGCTATCAGTGTTACATAGTTCCTCTTTCCTTCAGATAACCCAAATCCATATTTTACATCTTCCTGACCTTTTTTTCTGAGCTGTCTCTCTCCTTGCCTGTATTGAAGGGCCTCTCTCTTGGCTGCATGTTCCTTGCTGCCTTGTATTTCTCAGTGGGACAGTGGAGGATAGCAGGTGTTTCTCTACAGCCACCAAGGGTACCTGGATATCAGACCAAGTGTTGAACAAATCTGGGTGAAAAAAAATCTAACAAACAAGGTTAAAAGCTCAACTATCAATGCTAGGACTAACCAAGATCCAGCTGTTACTTGGCAAAATGGCAAAATCCAGGCATATTCACTTTTCTGCTCTTCAGCCTTTCCAAAGAGTTACAGGACACAGAAATACAGATCTAAGCCTACCAGGCAGCATATACTCCTGCCACTGTATCAAAACACAGTACTTTGTGTTGGGTCTTGGGGTGAAAAACAGGAGCATGATGAAAAGAAGTCAGCTGGAGTTGCAACACTCTATACGTGGCTGAAAGAAGGGCATTTACATGAGTGCTTAAATGTGGGCTTGATTCTTGAAGTTTTGGGCCTGCTTGCTTTCTTCAAAATCTCAGCCACAAAATGTGATGCTTGGCAAGGCACAGACTCTTTCTGGAATAAGCTGGGATGATTGAGACTCTCTGCCAAAGCCACTGAAGGATGAGAAAAGAACTGTGCTTCTGGAAGCCATTTGTTTACAAAATCATTTTCCTTTGGAGGTGGAGGGGGAAATTATTTTAAGGTCAGGAGCAGATGTGTATGGAAAGCTAATTGCAAATGTGATAAAGGAAAAGAGGTGCAGGGTCCTTCAAACACAAGCAGCAGCTCTGTGGACAGCAGGCAATATTGACTTCAGGCTTGAGCAGAGTCTTAATGCTATGTGAATATATACATTATTTGTGGTTTTTTTCTCCTTAGTTTCTACCTCTTCTTTCGTGCTGAGCAAAGACTACAAACTGTTTGCTAATATCAGTGAGACAGGAGTCCACAAACACTTGTATTTATTAGGCTGAATCAGAATAGAGGGAACATCATGCAGATGTCTCACAGCCAGTTCCTGTCTCACTTCCTACCTGTGAATATGGGGTGTATCTCCAGCCCAGGATTACTCTGGAAGGTTACACCAAGACCTTTTCCTATCAATTCCACCTGGGCAGACCATCAGCTGAAGTCAGCCAATACATCCCTTGCTTTCATCATCTACACTGCCTTTGACAGCCAGAAAGGATCAGTTCTTTATAGCTAAAAAAACTTCTTCCTTAGAAGACCTGAAATGTGGAAGCTTCTTGCTTTTGACTGGATTAGCCTTCACTGGAAAGAAAATCAGCTTTCAGCCTCTGGAAATTGGGCTTCCTTTTGATTCCACTTTTGCACTGGGTTTGCCCTTGTGAATCTCCCTCAGAATTACTCCTGACTTTTATTGATATAGGAATGAGAAGATAGAGGACCACTAAGATAATTCACAGACAAAATATGTGTATCAATTTAGGGGCAAATACATCTCAGCATAATGGGTGCAAATAAGGGGAAGGGGGATGGGGCAGATGTGAGCAAGGTGAGTGGTAGCTATGCAATGGGTTATGCCATTTAGAAAACAGTAGAAGCACTGCAACACCTGCATCTCCTCTTTCACCAGTTGATGATCTGACCTCACCTTTGCCAGCCCTCACATCACTCGGGATAAAAGCAGATGACAGCTGTCTTTTGGATTCAGCTGCATCAGTGAGCAAGTACTCTTTAGCACCTTGCTGATAAACTACATCTCTTCCTGACAGGTCTGGCAGGAGAAAACATGCACAAACCTCTCCCATTTCAGTTTAGGTGAAATAAGCAGGTAGCTCAGCCTGGTTTTGCCTGACTCTTCCTTCTGTGTAATAGAAACTGTACACATTGTCTACTCCCCCAGCACATCTGGAAAGACCACACCCTGCTGGGGAAGTGGACCTGAGGGTAAGGATGCCTCCTGGAGACTTTACTACACACAGAAACTGCTGGCTGGTGGTCACTGTAGGCACCTTTTTAATGCTGTCTTTCTGTCCAAATAGCATCTTGAGATGCTGCAGAATACTACTTCCAAAGGTTTTGTCCTGCAAAGTTTACCTCCTTGAAAGGGAATTTGGGAGAGTTGCTGCTTTTTATTTATTTCCTCTGTGCTGCTGCTCAACCTAAGCTCCTGAGCAATTTCTCATCTCAGTAGCAGCAGCTTATTCTGCTCTACAGAATCACAGAATGGTAGGTGTTGGAAGGGGCCTCCAAAGATCATCTAGTCCAACACTCCTGCTAATGCACACTCATCTAGATCAGGTTGCACAGGAACATGTCCAGGTGGGTTTTGAAGATCTCCAGCATCCTCAGCTTTGTTTTGGTTTTGAGCTTTTAAAACAGTTGTGTAAAAGGGAGATTTTTTTTCCCAAAGAAACAACGATACTTAACATATGTAAAATGCTTTTCACCTTTCAAGCAATTTCAGTTAACTAATTAATCCTTGCAATATCCCTGAGAGGAAAGCAAACCTTATCTCACTTTTACACGTGGGGAAACTAAGGCAGAAAGGTGAAGTGAATTCCTCGAGGCCAGTGGAAGATTTAGTGCTGTAGTCAGGTTTAAAAACAGGAGTTTTCTGGCTCCTGGTTCTGCATGCAGGCAATTAGACCAAGTCTCCAAGGGATAAAATAGGCTACAATGAATGGCCTTCCCCTGGGAGTGATAATGTTGCTCTGGGGCCTACAGAGAAGCTGAGAGCTAGGGAGAGGTGGGGTAGGGGCAAGCATTGTCCTGGTTTGAGCCCAGGTCCCTTTCTAACTGTGCTCCATCACTGTCTAAAGAGAAAACGAGCTGCATGACATGTACAGCAAGTGGAGCTGCAGGATGTAGCATGAATTAGAAGGAGTTTTGAGGCAGCTGTGGCAAATCAGGGGCTGTAATTTGGAAGCAGTGTGAAGACATGAGTGCTGCATCCCTTGCAAATGAGCATCCAAAAGATGGAGATACAATGCACTACGCCTATCATCCACAGGAATAAATAAGAATATTCATCTGACTATCTTATGGGGTTTCTATCATAGGAGAGAGTGTGAGTAACTTTCCTGATAAGTATTTTATGCTGGTACTGCACTCATTCTGCTTAAAACAGCTCCACTTATTCCAGAAATACACAGAACAAGTGAGCAGCCTTATCACAGTACTAGACAAGGAGCCAGGCTCCAGTGTCACTGACAACAACAGCAAACAAAGAAGATACTTCAACTTCAGAGGAGCTGCTCAAACCTCCTGCTGCTGTATCTGAGCAGTGGACAGGCCAAAAGTATCTGTCTTCTGGCAAGCTGAGCGTGGAGACTTAGAGCATCTGCACAGCACACAGCAAGGAAACTTCAGGATCATAGAATCATAAATTGGAAGGGTTGGAAGGGACCACAAGGATCATCTAGTTCCAGTCCCCCTGCCGTGGGCAGGAACACCTCACACTGGATCAGGTTGTCCTCAGCCAGCACTACCAAAGGCATTGCTTTAGGGAAGCTTGCATGGGCTCCTCAGCCTTGCTACTAACCATCAGCATTCCTAATTTTTTTAGGAAGGAGGATGGTGACTGAAGAATTAACACTACTCCTCCAAACTCAACAAACGTTTTCTTCTAGTGAGGGGGTCGATGCTTTGAATCAAACCAAAAAGAGTACCAAAGACATGGCAAGTGAATGCCAGAATTTCTTGTTTCTGCACTGAAGTGAATTGTGCCAAACACTCTGTGAGAGAAGGACGAGAAAGGACAATCCATCAGCACAGAGCACATCAATGTATTAAAAAATGCAAGGAGTGGGGAAAGCTTTTAATTTGAATGATATCAGTGCCCACAAGCACGACAATAATTAAAGGTCTGCCAGCATGGCTGTTATGCATTCTGGTTTAGTGCATTTAATATCTCAGCTGCTTCAGATCACATCAGCTTGATGGCTGGCAAGCATGTTTCTGCTCTGGATGCAAATCAAATTCTCACACACTGTTTGGAAGCCTCACTTTAAAGGTAGGGGGGTTTTTTGCATCAGGACAGGACAGGCTGTTCTTTGTCCTTGCAGCTCTGTGATGCTGGTATGCTTCTGCTGCCCAAGAAAGGGGAGAGTAAAGTATTCTCAGAATTAGACTAAAGTGATGTACTCCAGAGCAATTTTTCCAGTCCTCAAAACTTTCCCTCTACCCTGGCAAGTGCTTGCTTTGTGATTCTCCCTGCCTTTTGGGTCATCACTGAGGCTCTGCTCAGGGATGTCCAATGATAGGACAAGGGGCAGTGGGTGCAAGCTGGAGCAGAGGAGGTCCCACATGAACATAGGGAAAAGCTTTTTCACTGTGAGGATGCTAAAGCCCTGGAGCTGGCTGCTCAGAGAGGTTGTGGAGTCTCCTTCCCTGATGACATTCAAAACCCACCTGGATGCCTTCCTGTGTGACCTGCCCTCGGTGATCCTGCTCTGGCAGGGAGGTTGGACTCGATGATCTTTCAAGGTCCCTTTCAATCCCTAACATTCTGTGGCAAAGTGAAGGGATGTAGTCCCTCCCTCCTCTCCAGCCAGAGTCTGGTGACTCAGAAGAGACTCATTGAGCTACCTTGCATTCAGCTTGCTGGTAGTGGTCCTACTGCTGAACTGCAGCCATCTTTGACTGGGCAAGTGGGCAACCAACAGGTTTCCCTTTGTCTTCTGGAGCTTCTGTGCTGTGCTGTTCCTGCAGAGGCACAGGATCTCCTCAGGAAGCACAGCCTGGAGCAGTGCTGGCACAGGATCAAGGTGGATGGAAACAGACAATCACTTTTACATATAGTACCTCACAACCCTTCCAAAAGCAAGCCAACAGCTTCCTTTGTTTCAAGGGGAAAGGAAAAAAAAAGCCAAGAAGTGAGAGACTACCAAGATATGTGAGTAGCATTGCCACAAATACTCCACTTACAGGTCTCCCACTCGCCTTCACTCTGCCAGCTTTCAGGCTCAGCCCATAACCTCGGGAGGGCAGGAGCTGTCTCTCACTGGGTGCTTATGCAGAGCTGGGAACAGTGTGGCCTTGACCCTCCCTGGGTCCTTCAGATGCTAGTGCAGGGCAGCTGATGAGGTTTCAAACAGAGATGGCTGCTAACTTCAGCTGATTGGAGACTGAAAATGCTCTGGAGGCCTGGGGGGAGGTGGCACATCCATCAACCTTGGGAACATTGAGGAGTCAAACATTAACTGGCTGGAGGTTGTCAGGGAGAGTGCTGGATCTGAAGCCACCAAGCAAAACTTGTGACCTTGTTGGGATTAAAAAGTGGAGTGTTCAGGGAAGTGGAGAGTACGAGAGGGAGAATGGGAGGTCAGATGAAGGATATAGCTATAGACAAATGCAAAGGTTTAAAAAACCTCTGATGAAAGCTTTCTTTGCAGTTCAGCATCTACTGTTGTACCAACTCACTCTTTTGGAAATCACATTCGAGTAGTTTTTCCTCTTAAGAGAAATGGTAAATGATGTTTCATGCACTTCTAGACTATTGCAAATGGAAAGTAAAGTATAAAATCGCTTCAAGCAGGTGTTTCACTGTGCATCTCCCTCTCTGGAGATATTTGAGACCCACCTGGATGTGTTCCTGTGTGATCTGGTATAGATGACACTGCTCTGGCAGGGCAGTTGGACTAAATGACATTTGGAGGTCCCTTCCAGCATTAGAATCATAGAATCATAGAATCAACCAGGTTGGAAGAGACCTCCAAGATCATCCAGTCCAACCTATCCCCCAGCCCTATCCAATCAACTAGACCATGGCACTAAGTGCCTCATCCAGTCTTTTCTTGAAGACCCCCAGGGACGGTGCCTCCACCACCTCCCTGGGCAGCCCATTCCAATGGGAAATCACTCCAGCCCCTAAAATTCTGTGATTCTGTGTGATATTTGCAGTGAGGAGGACAGAGCGCAGGTATGTATCACATCAGCTGAGGGAAAGGAATCCTCTCTTTTAAGGGTCAGGTATTCGTTATGCTGTAATGGTTTGGTTACTGGGGGCAGCTGTGTTTCAAAGGTGCTGTCATGTGTGGATTCAGCCCAAAGGAAGTGGACATTAATACTGCAGCCTTTTCTTCACTGAGGTCATTAATAAACCTCTGTCTGTCTACCCCTTTGGATACATATTTTGGAGGCTGGCTAAAGCCCTACATACTCTGTCAAGGTGCCCAAACACTATTAGGAACAGGTGTCCACCTTAGCAAGTTACTGCACTGGAGGGGTCCTTAGTATGAATTCTCCTTGTGTCCTTACTTTGAGTTATAGAATCATGGAATCATACACTGGTTTGGGTTGGAAGGAACCTCCAAAGATCATCTAATCCAACACTACTGCAGTCAGCAAGGAAATCCTTAACTAGATCATGCTGCCCAGAGCCCTGTCAAGCCTCACCTGGAATATCTCCAAGGATGGGGCCCTAAATACCTCCATGGCCAATCTCTTCCAGTGTTCCACCACCCTCATAGTAAAGAACCTGTTCATAACATCCAATCTAAATCTACTGTTCTCTAGTTTGCAGCCATTGCCCCTCATCTTGTCACCACAGACCTTTGTAAACAGTCTCTCTCCAGCCTTCTTGCAGGTCCCCTTCAGGTACTGGAAGGCTGTTGTTAGGTCTCCCCAGAGTCTTCTCTTCTCCAGGGTGAACAACCCAGCTCCCTCAGCCTGTCATCGTAGCTGAGGTGCTCCAACCACCTGATCATTTTCATGACTCTCCTCTGGCCCCACTCCATCAGGTCTCTTTCCTCCCTGTATTGAGGGCTCCAGACCTGGACACAGTACTCCAGGTGAGGTCTCACCAGAGCAGGGTGTTGCAGTTGCACTGAGGCATCCATCCAGTCACAGCAGTCACTAGTTCAGGGCTTTTTCCCACCTGTTGGATCCAAGGTTGGCATCATGGACTGACATATCATCCAGGGTGCTCCACTTGCAGACTAAACAGGAGGTCTGCCAACTGTTAGCACTCTGTGTGTGGTGCATTGTGCCTCAGACTGCACTGACATAGATTTCATGATTGGTAGAGATGTGATGTGAGCATGTGGGGTCGGAACCCTAATGGCAGGCAGCAAAATGAACTAGAGTTCTTCCTGTTTAGCATGATTCCAGTTGGTTATGTTGCTGTGTGCACAGAACATTTGAAATCAGGTAAGCCTTGTCTCCAGAAGACACAAAACTAAAGCCAACACCAGCCCCGACCAAGCACTATTGGCTAGATTTGGTTGGTAGCTATAATGAATAGCTTGAGACAGCATCAGATTTAGTGATTATGTGGTTAATTTTAATAAGAGTTTTGTTTTATGCTGATCTCCATAATGATTAGCTTAAATATTGCTGTCTGCTATTAATTGGTGACTGCGCCGTCTGCCTGGCTGCATCCTGCCAATGCAGAGTGTGTGGCGCGGCGCTGACTCCCCACAGGATGCCCTGCCAAACACAGCCTGGGCGTAGGCAGGCTTTTACAAAGAGCTGCAGTCTGAAAGGAAACCAGATCAAACATGCTTTCATTTGCATCGTGCACCTCACCCACAGGATCCTGCTACCCAAACTCGGGCAGCATTTGCAGTGGGCACAGTTCTCTGATGTCACATCGCACTGGCCCAGCCTCATACACCTTTCCATTTCTTACTTGTCACCAGTGTGCTGGGAGTTACCTGCTGCCTTTTATATGTTGGAGATGCCCTGAGCCTTCTTTCTGTGAGGACTGCTCCTTTTCTGCAGCATCCAGCTCTCATCGTGCTGACTCTGATAGTACTTCTTTTTCCCCCATGCTGCTCCAGCTCTCATCATGCTGGCTCTGATAGAACTCCTTTTCCCCTGTGCTGCCCATTGGCCACAGGAGCACACCAGGTTGCTAGTTAATATCTAGGGAGAGTCAAACGTGAGGCTTGATTTGGGGAAGTGCATTCCAACAAACCAAGTGCCTGTTTCAGAGCACCTGGAAGAGGCTTTCTAGGAAAAACTCCAAGCATGGGGAGTAAGCTGGACACAAAGCTGGTCTGCTACCAGCTAGATGATGCTGATTGGAAATATGGTAAATCCATCCCCTATCTGCCCTCTTATAAGGGTTTTGACAAGATGCTAGCCCATAATCTTGGTTGCTTCAACCATGTGGGCATCTAAATGGTTTTGGAGACAGCACTATGTTCCTTTATCCTGCCAAACATGCCACTGCTCTGCAACCACTCTCTGTAATGAAACCTTTCTCTGCCAGTCCTCTGAGGTCAGACTGATACCACTAGCTCACTGGTGGACAGCGTCCTCAAAACCAGCAGAGGACACAGAGTACAATGTGATGTACACATCAGATCCCATTACTGCTTAACACCTTCCCAATGCATCCCATGAGCACGATCTCCTAGCTGAGCAAGGTCTGAAATGAGGGCAACGTACGGAGTGCTCTTACATTTAGCAAGGTCTAAGCTTGCAGAGACGACACAGATGTGCCCCATCAATGCCTCTTGCTGTCTCAGCCACATCAGTGTCCCAGCCACTGAACCAACAGAATGTTGGTGACCTCCATAACCTCCCTCAGCACAGGCTTTAGCACTGCAGGTTCATGCAAGGTGCTAAGAAGCCTTGAGTCAGGCCACACCTTGAGTACTGTGTCCAGTTCTGGGCCCCTCAGTTTAAGAAAGACACTGAGATGCTGGAACATATCCAGAGAAGGGCACTAAGGCTGGTGAGGGGGCTGGAGCACAGCCCAGCAAGGAGAGGCTGAGGGAGCTGGGGTTGTTCAGCCTAGACAAGAGGAGGCTCAGGGGAGACCTCATTGCTCTCTAAAACTACCTGAAGGGACATTGTGGCCAGCTGGGGGTTGGTCTCTTCTCCCAGGCAACCAACAGCAGAACAAGAGGACACAGTCTCAAGCTGTGCCAGGGCAGGTTTAGGCTGGATATTAGGAAGAAGTTCTTCACAGCAAGAGTGATTGGCATTGGAATGGGCTGCCCAGGGAGGTGGCAGAGTCACCATTCCTGGAGGTGTGTAAAAGGAGACTGGATGTGGCACTTGGTGCCATGGTTTAGTTGACTAGATGGTGTTGGGTGATAGGTTGGGCTTGATGGTCTAGAAGGTCTTTTCCAACCTGATTAATTCTGTGATTCTATGAGTTCAGGCTGTGTGTGGGAAGCAGTGAGGAGGGGGGTGAGGAGGAACTGGAGCATAAGACAGATGGCATGGGAGGAGATTTATCCCAAAAGGAGGAACATATTAGAGCAGCCCGAGAGAGGATCACCGCAGCAAGAGCAATAATGTAGCTTTTTTGCTACAGAATTAGAAGAGGGAGTTAGACTGACATGTAGATATCACTGTTGGCAGATATGCTTCCCAGGGAGTTTCTAGCAGTGCTACTAATAAATAACAGTTTTTATTATATGTTTTGCACTTCAGAACCATCCTAACTCTCTCTGCTTGCTTTGGTTTTGAAGGAACACTGCCATAGAGTGGCATCTGAGCACTCATCTTGTCCTCTCATACCTGCAGGTTGCCACTTGGAGATGGGCAGTATATTTGGCAGTAACTCCCATGTATTTCAGAGTTGGACATTGCATTTGCTTACACTCACCATCAAAGACAGGCTGTTAGTTGAAGTACTAGGGGTTGGAGAAGCTATAAAGTGCAAATAATTTTGCTAATTCCTGGGGATGTTTCATTCTCTGTAGGCATCAATTAGAGCTATCCCCTGGCTGGTTTAGGCCAGTCCTACTCCTGTCTGCTCTGTATCTCCCCACAGAACATAAGAGCTCCCCAGTAGCTTCCCAATCTCTAAGATAGAAGAGGCGACAAGGTGTACATGGACATCTTTGAAACAGCACACCTTTGTCTTCCCAGCTTCTTTTTACTCCTGGGGTTATGGATACCAAAATGTGATGTTCGAGAGCAGCAGGATGTGAATGGAGCAACGTAGCCAAAGGTTCTACTTTTGGGAAATGTTTGGGGAGCCAATGATGACATAGGCCTGGTGGAGGTGAAATAAAGCCCGATTCAAGCATCACCAAGCAATGTGCCCTTGTGACCAAGAGAGCCAATGGCATCCTGGGATGAATCAAGAAAAGTGTGTCCAGCAGGTCTGGAGAGGTTCTTCTCACCTCTCCTGGTGAGACCACACCTGCAATACTGTGTCCAGTTTTGGGCTGCCCAGTTTGAGAGAGACAGGGACCTGCTGGAAAGAGTCCAGTGGATAGCCACGAGGATGACTGGGGGACTTGAGCATCTCCTCTATGGAGAGATACTGAGAGCCCTGGAGCTGTTTAGTCTGGAGAAGAGTGGAAGAGGATCTGATCAATGTCTATAAATATCTGAGGGGTGGGAGACAAGTGGATGGAGCCAACCTCTTTTCACTGGTCGGCAGCAGTAAGACAAGGAGCAATGGATACAAACTGGGACACAGAAGGTTTCACTCAACATGAGGAAAAACTTCTTTACAGTGAGGGTGACAGAGCACTGGCACAGGCTGCCCAGAGAGGTTGTAAAATCTCCTTCTCTGGAGACTTTCAAAACCTACCTGGATGCATTCCTGTGTGAACTACCCTAGGAGACCTTGCTTTGGCAGGGAGGTTGGACTCTATGCTCTCTGGAGGTCCCTTCCAACCTCTAAGATTCTGTGATTCACTCCATACACCATTGCAGGACCCACCTCCCTCTGAGAGATTTAAAAGAACTGCCAAGACCCTTGGGGGAATACTTACAGTAAATCAATATGAAAGTCCAATCCTCAAATTCCTGACATTTTGTTGGATTGTGGCACCACTGTGGTGTAGATTAAAAAGCATTTGTTACCTTTATTGTTTATTTTGTGGGCTAGATTAATGCCATGATGTCAGTGACTCAATTCAAAACTCCAAAACAGGAATGTGAAAAATGGCCAGCAGAGTATTTTCTATCTGATATTAAGTTCTACCCTATCATCCAGGGTTAATTTATGGCCATTAATGATGTGTAGGTTGGACATAAGTTTTCAGGCATGTATTATTTTATGACCTAATCACATAATTAAAATGTCACTTATCAAGGGACAAATTTTAATGAAGTTAAAAGCACCTTAATGATATCTTATTATTTGACCTATTATATAAGAGGATTATTTTTTGCCTGTTATTGACTGAGTTTCTTTGATAGCATGAAAAATCACTGGGTTTCAATTAGCTTTTCTTTCAGAGGTGGGCCAAAGCTCTATGCAACATTCTTTTGTCCTCCAAGACCCTCTTTTGCTGAGGTAACCCAAGAAGATCCTCTGGTTTTACACTTGGAGCTCATCAGCCTCTTCAGCTCCTAACCAAAGGCTAACATGCTGTTTGTTTGCAACCACTTGTGTGCAAAGAGTGTCAGCAGGAGGAGGCTACAATTACAATATCTGCTGAAGGTCACTCGAATTTAGCTTGGGTTCAGCTAAGACTGGAGGAACTGATTTAGTTCCCTTTCAGGAAACCAATGAATGATATAGGCTTCATCATTATTTCTCCTTTAAGAGAGGCTGAGGGAGCTGGGCCTGTTTAGCCTGGAGAAGAGGAGGCTCAGGGGAGACCTCATTGCTCTCTAAAACTACCTGAAGGGAGGTTGTAGCCAGGTGGGGGGTGGCCTCTTCTCCCAGGCAACCAGCAATAGAACAAGGGGACACAGACTCAAGTTGTGCCACGGTAGGTATAGGCTGGATGTTAGGAGGAAGTTCTTCACAGAGAGAGTGATTGGCATTGGAATGGGCTGCCCAGGGAGGTGGTGGAGGCACCATCCCTGGGGGTCTTCAACAAAAGCCTGGATGAGGCACTTGGTGCCATGGTCTAGTTGACTGGATAGGGCTGGGTGCTAGGTTGGACTGGATGATCTTGGAGGTCTCTTCCAACCTGGTTGACTCTATGATTCTATGATTCTATGCTAGAAAAATGATAACTGAGAGGGTCACAAAATTACCAGAACCATGCTTCTGATGTGTGCTGTGTTGGTTTGAGGCTAACCAGAATATTTTAATAAGAGAAATTAGATCACTGGTTGTAAAAGAGGAAATAATGATGAAGCCTATATCATTCATTGGTTTCCTGAAAGGGATAAAACACCAAGTTGTCAGCAATTTGTCCCACTTTGTTCAGGGACACTGCTTCCTTTTGCTTCTCCTTCACTCTCTCTAATATCTCTCCACTAATAAATAACAACTTAAGCTTTGCTGGTTGTTTTGTTTGTCTGTCTGGGAAAGTAGAGAGAAAAAGCGGGGAGGGGGGTAGCTTTGAGCCCCTTCTGGGCAGTTTCCTTTGTCCCTGAGGCAATCTGGATTTCTGCATTATTTCTACTTTGTGTGTAATTGTAAATACTTGTAAATCTAGTGTGCATATATGCTTGTAAAGTTAGCTTTGCTGTAAATAGAGCTTCATCTTACTTCCAAGCCATCTGAGCTAGACTGGTAAATTTCAATAGGGGGAGGAAGGTGGATAGGGGAAGTTCCTAACCCACCACATATGTAAAATGCCTCTGGAAAGAGGTGAATCCAGTGTGGTGCAAGGTGCTCTAATGAAGGATAACAGACAGGAATTAGAATAGCCCTGATTTGCTAGCAGGTGCTTCCTTCTGCTGCCACTGAGGTGACTGATGAGTGTAGCTGGGCTGGGAGGGGTTTGCTGCTGCTCAGGTACTCACAAACTGGGCAGATTGTTTCTATTCTAGATTCTGAAGTCTGACAATTAGTTTTATTCAGCTACATGCTCAAAAGCATTTGTCGTGAGTTTACTTAAAAGAGAACCTGACATAATTTTTCTGGACTTCACCAGTATGGCTGATGTGCAGCCAGCTTGACTACTTGCAGCACTAGCAGGCTGTGCTAGGTGTTTTCTAGCATCTAGAAGGTAGATGGGGCAAGAAGGGATCATAGAATCATGGAATCATAGAATCAACCAGGTTGGAAGAGACCTCCAAGATCATCCAGGCCAACCTAGCACCCAGCTCTAGACAGTCAACTAGACCATGGCACTAAGTGCCTCATCCAGGCTTTTCTTGAACACCTCCAGGGACGGTGACTCCACCACCTCCCTGGGCAGCCCATTCCAATGCCAATCACTCTCTCTGTGAAGAACTTCTTCCTAACATCCAGCCTAGACTTTCCCCGGCACAACTTGAGACTGTGTCCCCTTGTTCTATTGCTGGTTGTCTGGGAGAAGAGGCCACCCCCCACCTGGCTACATATAGCAATGCTCATTCCTGCTTTCCCTTCTTGGACTCACCCTGGCTGGGATGACTGTCAGCCTCTTCTGAAGAATGGGCTGCCCAGGGAGGTGATGGAGTTGCCCCACCTGGAGGTGTTCAAAAAAAGCCTGAACGAGGCACTTAGTGCCATGGTCTAGCTGACTGGATAGGACTGGGTGCTAGGTCAGACTGGGTGGTCTTGGAGGTCTCTTCCAACCTGGTTAATTCTATAATTCTATGAATTCATGGGTTCTTGTGAAAGGAACTCAGGTTAAAAATAGAGTAGCTGTAGTGGTTTTGAAAGAGATGACAGGATGAGACTCTTCCAAATCAAATGGAGAGAAAACACAGAATTGTATTTGAGAGAAAAGATACAGAAAAAAATTACAGAGCATATGCAGGACACATAGCAACCCCCTTGAATTTTCCTCCAACCCAAAACCAATCTACAATCCCCAACGCTCCAATCCTACCCCCCCAGTGCATCTGCCCCCACACGCCCAAACAAAGCCTCTGTAGGCCACAAACAGGTCTGCTCCTTACATGTTAACCTTTATAAGTAGCTCTCACCAGAGGCAGCAGGCAGGAGGGAGAGGAAAAGAGAAGGAGTTGGCTTTGCTGCCAGCTTATAAAGAGATAGCAGAATTATGGGATTGAATAACATTACACTTTCCTGGGTCCACCCCTAGACTTCTCTGGTCCCTAGAGGATTTTTTACCCTATAGTTCCCAACCTCTGACAAATAATTGTTTGGGTAAAACAGGAACTGTGGAGTCAATTCTAAGACAAATTGTAAGGTTAAGTAGCAATAACAACAATGACATTTAAAAACCATTCCCTCTGGAGAGTCCTGCTAAAGACTCTGAAGAGTAGAATTTCACAGGATCACAGGATGTCAGGGGTTGGAAGGGACCCAAAGAGATCATCAAGTCCAACCACTCTGTCAGACCAGGATCATATAATCTATCTCTGCATTCAGTTTTGGGTTCCCCAGCATAAGAGGGACAGAGATCTGCTGGAGAGAGTGCAGCACAGGGCTGAGGATGATTAGGAAAGGCTGAGGGACCTGGGGCTTTTTGGTCTGGGGAAGAGAAGACTGAGAGGAGATTTAATAAATGTTTATAAATCTCTGAGGGCTGGGGGTCAGGAGAAGGGGGACAGGCTCTGCTCACTTGCTTCCTGTGATAGGACAAGAAGCAATGGATGTAAGCAGCAGCACAGGAGGTTCCAGCTCAACACAAGGGGGAACTTCCAAGGGTCACAGAGCACTGGAACAGGCTCCCCAGAGAGATTGTGGAGTCTCCTTCTCTGGAGACTTTCAAGACCCATCTGGATGAGTCCCCCTGTGACCTGAGATAGATTATAGATTATTTCTGTCATTTTGGACACTTAAAACTTGTACAACAAAGCACTAGCAGGACTTAAGAGGAAAGATGCTGCAAGGAATGAAAGATGTAGTAGATTATCTAATGCTCCCTTTTATCTCAGTTTATGATCTGGAGGCTAGGCAGACTGTTACAGTGACACAGCCTCCAAATTGCAAACATGTACATTATACCAATTTGGTCTGCTTTAGAAAGGAATCAATATAGCAACTCTGACCAGCCTTAAGTCAGGTGAGGCATTAAATACTGCTACTACTGCCTTCAGTCTCATCACAGTGGTGAGGTCTTTTTGAAGCCACCATCCAACTCCAGGCTGGATATACATCCTTCCTAAGAGGTGCAGGGATAGCCCTGGCATTTGTGTCCTTAAAAGATGGAGAGCTACAGCAAGGCATCATGTATCAAAAGTCATCTCAGTGCCCTTAGTACTGCTGTGTCTATCTGACACGGAGGCAACAGGATACATTCAGAGTTTTCCTGTGTTTGTTCTACACCAGAGTTCACCCCCGGGGTGAGCACTACCTCAGGCTGATATGTGCTGCAACTTGCAGGAAAAGACCTGGCCACCAGGTGCCCCAGCCCTTGGGGCAATTCAGTCTCTGTTCCCTTGAGAAGGTGCTACCAAACTGTACAAGTCCCACTCCTTCCATTCCTCGTGAAAGCAGAGTCCTCTAAACCTCAGTGATGTGGCACTCATGAAGCAAGCCCTGCAGTGGTTTCTCACTACCAGACAAAATATACCCAGCATGAAGGAGGAGCAGGAGCACGCTGCTGCAAGATGCTTCAGGCTCTGGTAACTCTAGAGGTACCAGCTACGTTCAGCTTCAGCCCTGGAGTGCCAGAACACTCATTCCAGTGTAGTCCCATATCAGCTGCTGCCAGGCAGGAAGGATCACTGCAGTCTCCAAGCTGGCTCTCAGCTGCAGGTATGAAATCTCTCTGCCTTACTGCACACAAAGGTTCAGTGGGCTGCAGCTGGCCACAAGCCAGGCATCCCCTCTGCTTACCAGCCCCATTTTGACCTTACCTAAACTAAGCTCAAGCTATTATGCATCTGCACATCTCCTCTGCTTGCATAATATAGCAAAAATTTGGATGCTATGTTATCCACAGTTACACAAAGTTTGATAAAAGACCTCACCCTGTGTTCCAGTTCTTTTCAGAGCCCTGAGACCTATTTTGCACAAAAGAGAGCAAGGGCAGGGAACAACCTACAGCCACTTATTACACATTACGGACTTCTTTCCATTATGAAAATCACTTCCTCTTTCAAAAAGCCACATTCCACCCCCTCCCACACAGCTGCTGGCTCCATAGACCAAAACAATAATGTGCACCTTGCTGCAGTGAACTTATGAATGTCTAATTTTGAACAGGAAAATGTCACAGACCCCCGCTCACAGGCAGGACTTTGAACTGGAATGCATATCCTGTCCCTTAATCCATGGTTTCCTGCAGGGGTACTTTTACTCCCTGCAAAATTCACTATTAATTTAAGCATTGTTAATGATACCCAGTCTCTTGCTGGCACAGAGAGGAGGATGCAATTGTCCATTTTGATTCCCAGGAGGTGCTTGAATGGCTGTGACAAGCACCAACAATAGGACTTAGATAAAAAGAGAAGTTGCTAACTTTGTCCCAATGAATCATGGTTATAATTTCCTTGACAGATGAAAGGATTGCTGAACTGGCTGAGGATACAAAGCCACTCGCCTCGGATTGAACTGAATCATCTTTGCCCATTTCAGCTGTATCATTTCTTCACTTGTCTGTCTGTGGGAGAGTCCAAACCTTTCTTGCAAGTAGATTAATCTCAGACCTGTGCCTTAAGTGACACAGGTGCTCATTTGTATGATCTTTAGGTGCATTGAGAACCTGATCCTTGAAGGCATTTAGATGCATGTTACTGTTATTATTATTATTATTATTATACTGGGGGTTTATTAACAAATTAATAATTCAATATTGATGTACTATATTATCACAGAATCATAGAATCAACCAGGTTGGAGGACACCTCCAAGATCATCCAGTCCAACCTATCACCCAGTCCTGTCCAATCAACTAGCCCATGGCACTAGGTGCCTCATCCAGGCTTTTCTTGAACACCTCCAGAGATGGCAGCTCCACCACCCTCCTGGGCAGCCCATTCTAATGGCAAATCACTCTCTCTGTGAAGAATTTCCTCCTAACATCCAGCCTTTACCTTCCCTGGCACAACTTGAGATTTTACCAGGTCAAAAAAGACTTCTGAGATTATTGAGTCCAACCTATCACCCAACACCTTCTAATTAACTAGGCCATGGCACTAAGTGCCTCATGCAGTCTCCTTTTAAACACCTCCAGGGCTGATGACTCCACTACTCCCCAGGCAGCCCATTCCAATGGCCAACCACTCTTTCTGTGAAGAACTTCTTCCTAACATCTAGCCTAAAGCCTAAACCCCTCCTGGTGCAGCTTGAGACTGTGTCCTCTTGTTCTGTCACTGGGTGCCTGGGAGAAGAGACCAACTCCCATTTAATACTATAATAATGTTACAGAATCACAGCATACTAGAGGTTGGAAGGGACCTCCAGAGATCATCGAGTCAAGATTTTCTGCCACCCTGCCAAAGTAGGATCACCTAGGCCAGGTCACACAGGAATGCATCCTGATGCTTGTTAATCCAGCACCAGATGGGAGCTAAGAGCTCTTGTCCTTGGAGTACAGAGAAAATACATGCCTTCAGAGTATCAGAAGAGAAAGGGAATTGTCAGGTAAGAGCTTGGAAAAAGGAGAAAATTGGGTAAGAAGGTGTTAAGTGCAGGAGAGCAGTTTGGTTTAACTGTTGGGAAAAAAGAACTGTGGGAGATATTCCTGGGATAAGAAGGAGCAAAGTCCAATGTGAGATTGGAACCTGTAACAGGTTTTTTGTGCTCCTGTGAAAAACACACAATCAGAACAAACCCCTGTAGCCTGTCTTACTTTGTGGGTAACTTATTTGTGTTTCATTACTTATTTCACTATTCAAAGGCACAATTTCTTTCCCTAGTAGTGGTAGGGGATTGTCACTGCTTGGAGAATCATAGAATCATAGAATCAACCAGGTTGGAAGAGACCTCCAAGATCATCCAGTCCAACCTAGCACCCAGCCCTGTCCAATCACCTAGATCATGGCACTAAGTGCCTCAGCCAGGCTTTTCTTGAACACCCCCAGGGACGGTGCCTCCACCACCTCTCTGGGCAGCCCATTCCAATGCCAATCACTCTCTCTGTGAAGAACTTCCTCCTAACATCCAGCCTATACCTACCCTGGCACAACTTGAGACTGTGTCCCCTTGTTCTATTGCTGGTTACCTGGGAGAAGAGGCCACCCCCCACCTGGCTACAATGCCCCTTCAGGTAGCTGTAGACAGCAATAAGATCACCCCTGAGCCTCCTCTTCTCCAGGCTAAACAGGCCCAGCTCCCCCAACTTCTCCTCATAGGATTTGTGCTCCAGAAGCTGCATGGGTTTCCAAAAGAAGGCTGCACGAGCATGTACAAGTTGCATTCATAGATAGGGACACTCATCTGGATGCATTCTGTTATCATGCAGGCTTAGTTCTAAATACATCAGAGGAAGACATTATTCAGCAACTAATAGATGTTATTCCATCAACATATTCTAATGGGCTGATTAGCAATTTTACTATATTCAATTTGCAGCGTGGCAATTATGTGTCAGGTGGAAGGGCTATCAAAATGAAAAACTGCCTTAAAATTGAAAACCAATAGTCCGAGCTTCCGTGAGAACGAGGCTCCTGCTGGAGTGATGAAGTGAGATTATCCCCGAGTCTGCGCTGGATGCTTGGTCGAAGCAGGCTATGGGAAAGGTGCAGAAATCAGTTGACTCTACTATTTCGTGCACACAAATCATAGAATCAGTCAGGGTTGGAAGGGACCACAAGGATCAGCCAGTTCCAGCTCCCCTGCCATGGGCAGGGACACCCTACTCTAGAGCAGGCTGGTCAGAGCATCACCCAGCCTGGCCTCAAACACCTCCAGGGATGGGGCCTCAACCACCTCCCTGGCAACCCATTCCAGGCTCTCACCACTCTCATGCTGAAAAACTTCCACCTCACATCCAGCCTGAACCTACCCACCTCCAGCTTTGCTCTATTCCCCCTAGTCCTGTCACTTCCTCAAAAGTCCTTCCCCAGCTTTTTTATAGCCCCCTTCAGATACTGAAAGGCCACAATAAGGTCACCTCAGAGCCTCCTCTTCTCCAGACTGAACAGCCCCAACTCTTTCAAGTCTGTCCTCAGAGGAGAGGTGCTGCAGCCCTCTGAGCATAACTAACAAAATTAGTTAACATGTCACTGGGGTTCTAGGATTACACTTTTCAGTTGTCTCTGTTTCCTCATGAGGTTAAGACTGAATAGTCCTGACCCTGACAGTTGCTGTTTGGAGAACATATTGTCCTGCACTTAAAAACTGCCTGGTTTGTCTACTGCTTTCTCAAATACAGGGATGGAAGGGTAGTTTGTTGCCCTTTACTTCTGGTTTTCACACCTTCCTCTTAGATCCTTAGTTCTTCTGCCACAGAGGAACACGTTAGAATTTTTCATGTGTCTTGATCAGTCCTTTGCAGAGCCTAAGAAAATGCAAAGATACTGCCTCAAAGCCAACTCAAGAGAGTGATTTGCCATTGGAATGAGCTGCCCAGGGAGGTGGTGGAGTCACCATCTCTGAAGGTGGTCAAGCAAAGCCTGAATGAGGCACTTAGTGCTGTGGTCTAGTTGATTGGATAGGGTGGGGTGATAGGTTGGCCTGGATGATCTTGGAGGTCTCTTCCAACCTGGTTGATTCTATGATTCTATGATTCTGTGAGCCAAAGTACATGGAACATCATGTGATACCCTTTTGAATCCTATTTGGAACTAAAATATTCTCTTCTTTCTTTATTTTTGTTCCTCCCAATGACAAATATATTCTGTTGTTACCTAAATGGCATGTATTTCTGTAATAGCCTTTTAATGCAGAGCTGTTTTTCTTTTGGGCCTCAAATACATGCAAATGAAAATGAGGGAAAGAGCTGAAGTATAAAGGAAGCACAGTAGTCTGGAGAAAACAGAGGGGTGAGCGACTGTAAAAGCAAAGCAATCTTATTAGGCTTTTGGGGAAGGCAGCAAAGGTTATTAAATGCCTAGTGTCTCATCCTGTGTGAATATAACTACCTTATTACAGCAGCTCTGCAAAAGTCAGAATATATGAAGGCAGCAACCTCCACTGAGATAAGTGATACAAATCCGAACATTCCCATTCCCTCAGCTGTGATGCCACCCGACTCCAAAAACCCCTCTTTAAATATGAATAGCATCCTGTTTATGTGCGTATTAACAATATGTACACCAGTAAATGCTGGCAGAAATGCAAATATTGCTCTGCACACAAGCCTCTCCCACTGAGGCTGCCTAGGAAAACAGCATCGAGACACAAATTGGTAGCAGTGAGTATGGCTGAAGCCAGTCGAGAGGTAAAACCGGTACATGCACACGTGAGGCGTGGAAAGCCCTGGCTCTGAATCACGTTGTCTCTTAGAGTCTGCTGATAACGATTCCCTTCTGTCCTCAGTTGCACATGTGACTGGGGGGGATCCCTCCTTCTGCTTCCAACACCTTGGACAGAGGGATGTCCGTTTTACACGCCAGGGGCTGCTAGAGCAGATGGGCTAGCAATGGCTTTGCTGCACGTGTGCAGGTTTAAGCCAAGACAGGGATTATGCTGAAATTTATAGAATGAATCAAAGAATGGTTTAGGTTGGAAGGGACCTCAAAGATCATCCAGTTACACACACACACACACATCCACTATAGGCAGGGACACCTCCCAGTAGAACAGGTCACTCAAGGACTCATCCAACCTGGCCTTGAACACCTCCAGGGAGGGAGCATCCATGATCTCTTTGGGCAACCTGTTCCAATATTTCACCACCCTCACTCTAAAGAATTTCTTCCTAACAGCTAGTCTAAACCACCCCTACTCCAGTTTAAACCCATTACTCCTCATGCTGTCATTACAAGACCTTGTCAACAGTCCCTCCCCAGCCTTCCTGGAGTCCCCCTTCAGATACTGGAAGGCCACTACGAGGTCTCCTCAAAGCCTGCTCTTCTCCAGGCTGAAAAGCCCCAACTCTTGTAGCCTGTCCTCATAGCAGAGCTGCTCCAGCCCTCTGATCATCTTTGTGGCCCTCCTCTGGACTTGCTCCAACAGTTCCATGTCCTTCTTGTGCTGGGGGCTCCAGAACTGCACACAGCACTCCAGGTAGGGTCTCAGGAGAGCAGAGTAAAGAGGGAGAATCTCCTCCCTTCCCCTGCTGGCCACGCTGCTCTTGCTGCAGCCCAAGACACAGTTGCTGTCTGGGATGCATGCACACATTGCTGGCACATGTTGAGCTTTTCATCAACCAAGACCCCTAGGTCCTTTTCCTCAGGAAAATGCCACTGGAACATAGCAAAGGATACACAAATGGAAAGCTGCAGTATTAAAACAGGTACATCGTGTCTGATCCACAAATGCATTAGCACTACCCAGCTTACAGCAGCACCCTTTGCACAGGCTGTTAAGGAAGAGCTCAAAGAGAGAGGATTCCCAGTACAGAAGTTTACAGGTTTATGTGCTTAGTTATTTCTGCTACGTTATCATTGCAAGAGGCATGGAAGATCCCCATGACATTTCTGTGTGTAGGATGTGTTTTTTCCGGTTCATCTACTGCTTCACTGTCCCTAGCTGTGCTGGAAATTCTGACTAGACTGATTTTGTTCCAGCCAAGAGTGCTCCAAAGCATTGTTTGTGAACATTCATTCAGAGAAAACCCTTTAGACTTAACCTGTAACTGTTTTTCACCAGCATTTGCACAAGAGATGTCAGTGCACTAGCCACAGCGCTGGTGGAAAACCCAAACTCTGCCAAGGGCTCACGTGAAAGTGTTTGCATGGGAGTTCAATCACTTCTGCCATAGAAAGGGGAGAAAGAGATCCTTGGAGAGCATGCTCAGCAGGGGATTTCTTCCTGTCATATCTGAATTCTCACCACCTCCCAAACTGCAGCATATGACTAGGCCTGCCCCTTCATGTCAAGTTTCTACTGAAGATCACTCAGCCTTCAGAAACTAGGTCGGAAGCAGGTTGTTAGACTGCTTTCATAACAGCAAGGCAAGCGTCAAGCTGGCTTGGTTAGCTGGAGAACAGTTAACCAAGAGAATCTTCTGAGTGTCTTTTCTCTGGAGACCTCCCTGCAATCACCCTCTGAGCGTGGGTTGCTGTGGTGGGTGGAGAAAATTACCCACCCCCCCCCCAAATAAAATCAAACTCACCAGACTAGCTCGGAAGGTTTGAAAGTAAGATAAAGCTATATTATACAGCAAGCTACATGGACAAGCATGTGCACAAAATGTATTTACATGCATTTACAATTGTATAGGATGTAGAAATAATACAGAAATCCAATCCTCCCCCCTGGATTAATAAAGCCCAGAAGGGGCCAATGCCACCTTTCTCTCTCCCCCACAGACAGAAAACCAAGCAAGATCTCATGTGTTACCTGGTCAGCCAAGGTTAGTATTCAGCCATGCACAGAAGAGCAGCAGAGCAGGTGGAAGGCAAAGGGAACAAAGAGTGAGAAACTGTTTATGCATTGCTGTTTTATCCCTCTTAGTAAACCAATGAATGATATAGACTTGATATTATTCTTTTGCATCCAATGCTCTAATTTATTGACATTCTGTACTGAACTTTTGGGAGAGTCCTGATTTCTCTGATTGGAATATTCCAATAAGCCTTAAACTACCACAGCAGCCACAGCCAGAAAGCTGAGCCTCTGAAAAGCTGAAAGGCTTTTTGTACAAAGAGAGAAATTAAGCTATTTGCTGTTTAAACTCCCAACACTTACAAGCCAAACTTGTTACAGAGAATTCAAATGTAGGCAACACTTTTTAATTAGGCTTTGTCTGGGTCACTTTGTATTCTGTCTCTGTACAGCAACCCATCATCTGACCTTCAGTGAGGAACCTTCTGATCACTGCAGTGATATAAATCTTTTGGCTGTGACTTCTATTGTTTACCTCTGAGATTTTGGTGACCTGAAATTCTGGGGAATTTGCTGGGGTTTTTTGTTGTTTGTTTTGGGTTTGTGGGGTTTGGTTTTTGTTTGAGGGGTTGTTTTGTTGGTTTACTGTTTGGGTTTTTTTTGTTCTGTGTGGGTTTTTTTCCCTGAAGTGTTATCCTACTAGCTTACACTAACAACATCTCCAAATTGTGCATATCACCTGAGAACAGGATGGATAATTATGTAATCTATCATGGGGATTTGCCTGGCATTTGGTCAAAGAAGATACTAAGCTCTGTCAGGCTGTAGAACTGAGTCTGGTGTGTTAAGCAGTCACAGAGTGCTACTCTTGCCTTACTCCCCACTGTTTCTCAACCCAACCACTCAAAAGGCCCAACCAAATGGGTGTGAATCAAGCAAAATGCCTGTGTGGTGGAGTGGGAATTTTGCTCAAGAATGACAAGATCAAGCATCTGGAATGATGCAGGTCAGTGCTACCTGCAATTCAGAGGTATCTCCAGCTCTAACAGGGGCCAGATATTGCAGATAAGATTCCATCCCATAAAGGGAGATAAGTAGGGATACCTGAAGGACACACACTGCAGGTATTTTCTTTATCCTCTTATACCTTCATAACTCTGCCACATCCTAAATCTTATACATTATGCAGCAGCTTTGAGACACTGGAACAGGTTGCCCGGGGAGTTGTGGATGCTTCCTCCCTGGAGGTGTTCAAGGCCAAGTTGGATAAGGCCTTGAGCAACCTGCTCTTGTGGGAAGTGTCCCTGCCTATGGCAGAGGGGTTGAAGCTGGGTGATCCTTGAGGTCCCCTCCAACCTGGACCATTCTATGATTCTATATGGTGTTTCTCCTTGTGTTGAAAGAGTCAGACCCCAGCAATTTGTAGTAAACATGAATGCCCAGGTAAGAACTCCCCAGGTGAAGTTTTAAGGATGTGATAATGCATTAACTATCTCTGTTATTATCACAGATTATATTTAGATGCATTGCTCCTTGCCTAAGCATATTAATGGCTTTGTTGCAAAGCAGTAAAAGGATGTGCAAGATTGGATGTCATGGAGGTGCACAGGACAGGGTGGGAGAACAGCATTCAAAATATTTGCCAAACACTGGCTAGTCTCAGGCAAGGCAAAATGTGACAGTATCCTGAGCCACATCACTTTCTAGGCTAACTCTTCTCATCTTCCACTTGTCCTTGGCCCGTGGAGTCAGTTCCACTGCCAGCCAAACCCCATGTCCTTAAAAATCTTCCCCACTCTCTGAACATCCACATCACCTCTTCACTCTGTTCTTCCATGTGCTGAGGTATTATGTTTGGTGCATTTATTGAAATGGTGGCAACACAGCAGCATATTCTGCTTCCAAGCCTTGAACATCCACCAAGGACCAGAGCTGCAGGACCCTACCACTGTCTGAGACTAGGAAGCTGGGAGTGCCCAAGGTACAAAGGCTATGAAAGAACCTGTACTCACAGCCGAAGCTGAGCCCATCTAGTGGGACAGGAGCTGAATTACTGGTTCATTGTGGTGGGATCAGGACCCTGCCCTTACCTGTTCTGGCATCCTACCTTGGGTAGGTCACCATTCTTAGGGATGCCTGCTTTACCAGGTGCTGCTGAATCAGGAGACAGCCTCTTGTAGTGCTGTTATTGTTGCCATCCTTCCCAAAAGCTCACCTAATTCCTCAGCAGCCTGGCTGCAGTTTTGGCCAAGAGCACAGCAGGTAACAGCTGCAACAAGTCTGTCTCTGACTTGATCAATACACCCATTTATAGCCAAGCCCTGCTCTGAGGTTTGTTGTTTGGTTGGTTTTAATTTCCATAACTAATTTTCTGATTTCATGCCATTGTGGGGTGTATTTTTCAATTAAAACAAGCTTATGTTCTTTGGGGCACCCAGCAAGAAAGATTTCTAGATTCCCTGGGAAAGTGGAGCTTTTCCAAACTCTTATCTCGAGTTTTGGTCACAGAAGAGACTTGGCTTCTGTTTTATTAACCAGCAGATGTGGCTGGTGGGATGCATCCATAGCACCATGATCCTTCAGACAGCGTTGTTGTGGGAGGTTTTAAGACATAGCTGGATCCTTGCTAGCAGTTTTGTCCTGCTTTGTCTCTGGATGAGAGTAAAGTCTTCCTGGTACATTATCACGTTGGTTATTTGTATTATTTGCTGTCATCTGTGTGGTGTTATCTCATCAGTTTGACTGCAAATTTTTCTCCCAGCTTGGGGTATGGATAACCTTCTGAAAGCTGCAGTGATTCGTTTACGGCTGTGTACAGAGTAAATGAGCTCATGCTCTCGGTCGCAACCGCTGCAGTCGGGATGATAAAACATTTTCCATTGCCTTCTTCTTTTCCATCTCAGGAAAGTCTGAACAAAATCTTTCACTCATTTTGAATAGTTGTAATTAAATCACTATGGCTTTCAGGATTTTAGCCATTCTACCCATTAGCAGGAGGTAGTCTCTGCAAGTAGCATTCTTACCTCTGCAAGCCACTGTCTTCAAACTAAGACATAGCTTCCAAGCCCCAAAATGATCAATATACAATACAGACTGGCATCATTTCCCTCTTCATGGAACAGCTGCATTAAACACTGAGTGTAACTGGTGCCTTGAAAGAGGGTATTATACATTCATATCTGGGCTGTAATCAAGCCACATCTTCAGGTAACATGTTGTGACTTTAGAAGCTCAATTCAGTTGTCAAATACCTGGCAAACATGCAGTGATTAAGAAATAAAAAGTATTTGTTTACTTTCATCTGAACATCTCTTAGTTTCTCTGCTGCCTGTGTTATGTGCTGAAGAAATTCCAATCTGGCTATCAGTTTAACCCCTGACATTTAGGTTAAAAGCTGTTTTCCAGGGACTGCAAGCTTTATAGAGCAGGGTTTGTTCAGACTTGGGCTTTCCAGTGTGGCAAGAGTAAAGGGTGCGGGAATCACAGAATCAATCAGGTTGGAAAAGACCTTCAAGATCATCAAGTTCAACCTATCACCCAACATATTCTAACCATCATAGCAGCACGTGCCACATCCAGTCTCTTTTTAAACATTTCCAGGGACAGGGACTCCACCACCTCCTGGGCAGCCCATTCCAATCACCGATCACTCTTTCCACAAAGAACTTCTTCCTAACATCCAGCCTAGACCTCCCCTGGCACAGCTTGAGACTGTGTCCCTCTGTTCTGTCCCTGCTTGCCTGAGAGAAACAGCCACATGCAGGTGTGCTAGACTGAAGGCACCATCCTGCATACCTGTCCTGGTGATCTGTTCATGGTCTGAGTCCCACAGTAACCCACAGGTCACCTAGGAAGATCCTCAAAACCCAGCTCTGCCTTGTTTGCGTGTTTGTTTCATCCCAAACTTGGAGAAGCTGGGATGAGCTGCATCTTGCTGAGGGCTGTTGAGCAGCTGCTGGTTCTGCCTTGCCATGGAAGCAGTCTGCCTGCCTCTGCCATGATTAGTTTATTGTCTCAACACAGGATATTGTTGCTAGGACTGGAATATGGCCATGCTAACTTTATTTTTTTTTTCATTAAACTGAACAAATGAGACTGAAAAGATACATTAGAATCCAAAAGGGGCATTACTGATTTTTAGCCAATTTTCTTATCGCTGCTGTAAAAGTAAGAGGAGATGCATCGTAGCATTCTAGTTTAAAACTGTGCCAGCAGAAGAATTTAGATGTTGTCCAAAATTAGGAAATCCAAGCTGTTATTTCTCCCGGAGGTTTGATGGTATCATTTTATTTCGTTTTCCAGCATGCCCGGGTAGCACCTTCTACAGGCTCTGCTGCCAAGGGAACTCTTGAAACATTTTATTTGTTATTAAACCTAGTATTAGAGACAGTTATCCAAGTATGATTAGCACAGACAGCAGAGTGAGGGTACAGTGCATCTTTATTGGACAGCCAGGAAGCAGTGCTTATTTTGCCCAGATTACAAGGACCCTGGGTCTCAGTCGTGCAGATGTGTCTATGAGCACGCAGGAACTTGCTGGATTTCCTCTGTGGGATCTCTTGTGTGTGCCCAAGTGTCTGCAGAATTTGGCCTGTAGTACATAATGGTCTGACAGAGAGAAAGCATCACTTGCCTCAGGTGCACCAGCAGGTGAGGACAACAGGCAGAAGAGGAACAAACCTCTCCACGGGGTTGTGTGTGCCAAGGCAGATGTCACCTTAGCTCAGCAGTAGGCGAGCTGGAGTGGTAAAAGCCGTGCTTATTTCCTAAGCCAGCACAGCAGGCAGTTGGCTGCTTTATCTCATTAGCAACACATGTACTAATGCTCCTTTGAACTAAGGCAACACGGAAAATACAAAATGCATGTGGGCGCCAGACTGCCAAAAGCACAGATGAAAGGTCTGCTCCTGCCCTCTCTGCCTGCACCCAGCCTGTGGCAGACACAAAATGCCCAGTTACCTCCTGATATTTGCTGCCTGTGTCATCTGCAAAGGCCGTTCAAACTGTGTGCTCTTCAAACGTCTGGGGATCACTTTGCACTGCCAGCTGTGCACCAGGGAGGTCTCTGTGTGTATTTGTGAGCATAGTGTACGGAGAGGCTGCTGCAGCCTGCCTGGGAAGGCACTTGTAGCTCCATCAGGAGTAGGGACCAAGAAATGTGTCACCAAGCTTAGCTGTAGAAAGGAGCAAAGGGAAGGGGGAATAAACAACTCTGAAAAGCTGTTCTTACATGTGGAGAAACAGATGACAATATGTCTGATGTTCATAGCTCTGTTTTCCTTTACATTTTTCAGTCACACATGCAGAATGTCAGGGGCTGGAAGGGACCTCAAAAGATCATCTGGTGCAACCCCTCTGCCAGAGCAGGATCACCTATACCAGATTACACAGGAACGTACGCAGGCAGGGTTTGAAGATCTCCAAAGAGGGAGACTCCACAACCCCTCTGAGCAGTCTGTTCAGTGTTCTGTCACACTCACAGTGAAAAAAATCCTCCTCGTGTTTCCATGAAACTTCCTATGCTTCTGCTTCCACCCATTGCCCCTTGTCCTGCCATCAGGGATCACTAAGCTGAGCCTGGCTCCATCCTCCTGGCACTCACCCTTTACATATTTATAAACATGAGTGAGGTCACCCCTCAGGCTCCTCTTCTGCAAGCTAAAGATCCCCAGCTCCCTCAGCCTCTCCTCAGGTGGGTTGAGCAGTTCCTCCGCTCCTGAAAACAAATAACATTAACTTCAAACTTGATTTCAGCTCCAGCCTCAAAAGCTTATCTTGTGTCAGCATGTGAATGATCCAAGCATTACTTCTTGTCACAGCATCAAAAGGACAGGAGGATGGTGAATTGAAATTCGGTTTCTAATTGCCAAAATGTTTTCCCCTCTGCTTGCCCTGTTTTGACAACGGGTGGTTTATGTCAGCTGAAAGGAGTCTACAGGCACACCAGCATCTTGTTTTCTTTCTGACCAACCAACTGTGTTGGCAAGTCATTTTATGGAGGCTAAATTATAAGCAGTAGACCAGAGATGGAGAAGTCTTTATTAGATAAAAGAGGCAATGCAGGGTACAGCTCTCTGCCTGAGAACTTATCTGATGCCAGGCTGACAGTATTCTTGCCCGGCGGAAATTATTATTCTTTGAAAGGGGTAGGCAGTGAAACGCAGCAAAAATGGCAGCACAGAAGACGTCTGTCTGCTCATCAGTTATCACAGGTGCTGTGTGACAACTGTGGAGGAAGCCCACTCTGAGCTGGGGATCTGCCAGCCTTTCGGACAGAGCATATCTGATGATGGTGGCATGTTTCATATAGGTAGGTGGATGTGACTAACCATACAAATAGATGTGCAGGGTGACACCAGCATAATTAGTTTTCAAACCTCTCAGAGGTCACTGAGTGCATTTATACAAATTTTTCCAATTAACTAAAATTAGCTCTGTACATTTCATGCCAGGGGTGTTTGTAAGGCTCCAGGGATAAAGACTTGAATGATCACTCTGGTTCAGCAGGCTATTAGGGTCTGAAGCCCTGATTCAGCAAGGTACTTCAACGCATGCATAAATTTAAGCGTTTGAGAAGTCCTGTTGTTGACAGTGGGACTACTTAGAGGCTTCCAGATGAATAATTGCTTAAATGTTTTGCTGAATCTGACAACGTTGAATAAATGTGGAACATGTCTAGAGCTTTTAAATGCCGTGTCAGGCAGAGCAAACACCGTTAACAAGCAACAACTTCCTTTCAAAAGGGTACTCTGTTTCTCCAGGGCAAGGGAAATTTTGAAGTGGTGCTGCTGTGTGGGAGCAGAGTCAGCTCTGACTGTAATTCACTGCACAGTTACTTTTCCTTGCTGCAGAGGCCGCCTCTTGTCTCTTCTTTGGAAGCAGCTTTGTGCTACTTCTCCTTATTCAAAACAAAAACCCCCCCAAAAAAAAGCAGTTCACGATCTAAGCTCAAATTCTTGTGATTCTTGCGCAGTCCCATTGAAGTTAGGGGTCATCAACATGTCCGAGACGTATTGATCCACTGAGGAACCTCAAAGGATGCAAAATCCAATGACAATCCATTTTTTGTTTCAGCAGATCAAGTTAGAAGCGAGGGAGGGGCAGGGGTGGAACATTTCCATGGCTGATATTGCATCCATGAATCCAGCCCTTTGTTCGGCTGGGGGCTGCACGCTGACAAATGTGCTATTTCCTGCAAGCTGTAACATCTTTGTCCGGTGTCCAGGTGCAGGAAGAAGGGTACAGACTGGGGCAGCCTGCTTCTGAAAAGGGTTTTTTTTTTTTAATTTTTAAATCATTTTGAGATTAAGAAGGCAACCCAGAATCTCAAGACATGCTTAAGATCAAAAGGACTCCAGCTTAAGAAAAATATCAGAGCCTCTTTTCATCCGTGGCTAGTCATCTTTCTCCACTTAATGAAGCCCAGTTCAAACAACTATTATCTATCCTTTTTTCATGGATGCTGCCTTGGTTTGGGTTTTTTGTTTTCTGAAATCGTCTTCCTGACCATAAAGTCTGCTGCAAAGTGACAGATTGGTTAGTTGTGTGTGTATTGAGAGATCACGTCAGCCTTCTCCTTGCCTGTGATCAACAGAAGGCCAGTGTCATGGCACTGGCAATTAGTCAAACATGGTAGTACCCTGAGTGCTGAGTTCTCACATATTGTCTCATTAGATCATTCTACCCTTGCATTGCCTCAAGACCCAAGCTGACACCCAGACAGCCTATCAGTTTCATACAGCAGTTCCCAGCTTCAAAATCAACAGGAGGCAAGCAGAGGGTGGTAGAGTCTCATGGACTTTGAGCACACACCTCTTAGCAGGAAAATATGGGTAACAAGAAAAGCCACTTTTTCAAGTGCTGTCTTGGAGCTCAAAAACTGAAGGGACTATACTTGAGACTGGCCTAATCATTTTATTTTTTTTAGAGACTAATAGATGTTGGGGAGATGTTTTGAATAAGATGGAGGACATTAGAAACAAAAGACTGGCTCACAAGCCTTAGAGATTAGCTTAGATACTGCTCACAAAACCACAGAGGAAAAACTGTCCTCCTCTCTTCTCCTTAGTCTGATCACCCACACTGCAGAAAGCCATTTGTCTGCTTTCTGCATCAAACCCCATGAGCACTATCCTCGGTAGTCTACAGAGTACTGAGGCAGTGTTTGAGCTCTCCAGCAGTTGGACCGACAAATGAGCGTCTTAATTACTGACTTACAAAGTCCTTTTCTTTTTCCAGTTGAAATGGATGTTCAAGTGTCTCTCTCTGCTGAGTGCAATACCTCTGCCAAGACACCTCTCTGGGCTACTTGGTGGCCAGGAGCTGCACCTGGCAGGGAGATGAGCTTGGCTATAACTTTTATTCCAAAATCATCACTAAATACTGGTCTACCAATGCATCTTACACCCTGGCACTGTGCTTTGTCCCTTAAGCCACTATGGATCAAAGAACACACCCCAAAAAAAAATAGCTGGGTGGCTCAGATATGCCAACATTTCAACATTCTCTCTTTTTTTTTTCCTTTTTTAAATTAGGTCATAACTATTCTTTAAATTCAACTTGAAATAGAAACTGGCTTCCTTTGATCCAAACCTCCATTATTCTGCAAATATGCTGTCTTTTTTTTTTAAACAGAAAAAAACCCAGGCCTACAGAGAAGCAGTTGATATGTTTTTACAGCAGTACCCATTAAAGGACCCATTCATAGCCCAAGTAGGGATCAGCACTCAACAAAGTGGACACAAAGCCATGGAATTAAATGGGCCTTAGAGAAGCCATGAAACTCCTTGCAGATAGTGTATAACTGGATGCCAGAAGTGGAATGTAACCAATTGCAACTTATAAATCCAAACCCAAGTATGTTCTTGTGTTTTGTCACATCACTGTTTTGCAACTTAGCTTCTGAGCAGCCTTGGAGGAACAGACTCTGTGTCGGGAAGAGCTAGGCTGTGACTCCACTGCTAATCCAGATGTGCTGGGCAGTAGTCATTTAACTGCCTTGGGTGGCTGCACAGTTAAAACTGTCTTAAATGTTTCTCTGGAGCAAATCGTGCATACAGTCCTTGTGTTCTCAGCAAGAAAGGGTACCACCATTAGACACATAGGGAGGGAGAGGACAGTGTCTCACAGCACTCAGGGGAGAACAGCTGGTGAGGAAGACCAACCTTTCTGCCAAGCAGAAAGGCTTTCATCCCACTCTGCTCTTCAGAACCCCCTTAAGTCACCATCATCAGAAGGAACAGCTGGGTGGTTCTGCCAGACTGGGATTGTGATGGTCCTAGTTGTAGCTTTTAAAGTTCAGGGGTTAGGGTAGCTGGGGGCTTGCTTTGCTTTTTTTTTTTTTGAGCTGTAGTGTACTGCACAGCAGCTGCTGGACTTTGCTCCTTTGCCTTTCAGCTGCATATCAGATAGTGCCCTAGGACTCTAATTACTCGGGTGGCTGATGGGCAGTCCCCCCTGACTCCTCCTGAGGTGATTTGCAAAGAAACTGCCTACAGCTTTCCACCGTGGCAGTCAGTTTGTCTTTGGCTCTTTCCTGGAAGGAGATGAGTTGTCTCTGCCCATATTGAAGTCTCTGAGATAAGAGCAACGCTGGGAGGGGAAAGGACAGGTGGGAATAGTTTTCAGTACTGAGCAAGATTCTCCATGACTTGCCTCTCAATGGAGGTGGTGACTTTCATAGCACTCCTGGGAATTGCAGGGGTGTTGCTGCCCTGGGCTTATGAGTAGAGACGTTGCAGTGAAAGGGATTAGGGACACACTCTGCAGTGCCCTGTTCCAGATCCCCTCTGCTGTGAGGGGGCATCTTCAGAGAAGAGCTAAGCACCTGCAGCATGCCTGGAAATCCCCAGGCATTTCACACACTCAGCACACATCAGGTCTTAGATCTATACAAATAAGGGGATTTAGTTGTAAAGCACAGGGGACTCCAGTACTTCAGAATCATGTCCCTGTTTGATCTCCGCTTATTTCTCTAGCCCATTTTGGAGGTGCTTGGGAATTTCGGGTTTGTTCTTATTTTCCCAAAAGTGAGGCTCCTGGACACGTATGTCGTGCTAGCACATAAATCTCTAGCTTTGCCAAGCTTCTCTAAATCCCATGCTGAATCTCTCAGGCTGCCTGAGTCATCATCCTGAAGGATCCTCCCAGGCAGGCCAGTAAAAGCTACGCAGCTGTTGAGCATGTCCTTGAAGGTACATTTGTCATTGTGCATTTTACCAACGCACCAAGCTGTGGGGTATTCTCAATACACCAGAGGGACAGGATGTCATCCAGATGGGACCTGGACAAGCTGGAGAGGTGGGCCTAGGTGAGAAGGGCAGATTTAGATTGGATGTTAGGAACAGGTTCTTTACTATGAGAGTGGTGGAGCACTGGAACGGGTTGCCCAGGGAGGTAGTTGAGGTCCCATCCCTAGATATATTCAAGGTGAGGCTCAACACAGCTCTGGGCAACCTGCTCTAGTTGAGGATGCTCCTGCTGACTGCAAGGAGGGGGAGACAATGACGAGATGACTTTCAGAGGTCCCTTTCAGCCTAGATCATTCTATGATTCTGTGATAACTAGCACCTAGCTCTCTCCATTCAGCAAAGACATAGGCTCAGGGATTTGAAGATTTTACGCTGTGTGGCCATTTGAATCAGAGCATGGGGCAGCCTGAGGGCAGAACAAAGGGCATTTGTCCATTTAACCTAGTCTGCTTTCCTTTCCTTAATCTCCAGGGATTTGTCCTTTTATTCTGCTTCTCTTCCTTGGAAGACTGTATGTTTTTTTTTTCAATGTGTTGTTTTTCCAGTGTGAGGATACCCCCAACAATGCTCATTGATGCAGCTCTCCTAACTTAAAGCCTTCTTCGTGGAAAAAGAGAACAGAGCCAAGATGGCCCAGCAACATCTGAGCACAGGAATAAATATTGACTGCATTCACTGAATACTGCTTATTTTCTGCTCTGGAGTCATCTACACCACTTCTAGTGGAATGCCATGATCTTAGCATCTCCCCTACGAAGAGAGACTGAGAAACCTGGGGCTGTTTAGTCTGGAGAGAAGACTGAGAGATCTTACCAAGATGTACAAGTATCTGAGGAGCTGGTGTCAAGTGGAAGGGGCCAACCTCTTTTTGCTGGTCCGCAGCAATAAGACAAGGAGTAAAGCTTACAAATTGGAACATAGAAGGTTTCCCCTGAACATGAGGAGAAACTTCTTTACAATGATAGTGATGGAGCACTGGAACAGGCTGCACAGAGAGGTTGTGGAGTCTCCTCTGGATACCTTCAAAACCCACCTAGATGCATTCCTGTGCGAACTACCCTAGGGGATCCTGCCTTGACGGGAGGGTTGGACTCGATGATCTCTGGAGGTCCCTTCCAACTTGTAAGGTTCTGTGATTCTGTGATTCTGTGATGTTACTGTCGTCATTTTGCATCCGCTTCTGAGGTGCTGAAGGAGTTAAGCACTGGAAGCCGTACGGTCCAGGGCAGCCTGCCACAGCGGCAAGAGATGCTCTGCTACGCACGCAGCTGCCGTTAGATGTCTCTAGACCCTTGGTCTTGGAAGCGGAGGCAGCCAAGAGTGACAGTCAGCGGTTGTTAGCCAAAGATGGACTCGGTCATCAATCCTCGTTGTTAGCAAGCAAGGACTGATATAAAAGTGTCCAGCTGCTTAGGAAGGAGCTTTTGGACTGCAGGCTATACTCCTTATAAATCAGGGTCCTGCCTGATCTCTGGTGGATCTGGACTTTCTGAAGAGAATGTTCTAGTGCTCTGTTGCAAACAGGCAGGGGTGGAAAGCCTGCTGAGATGGGGATGTTCTGCACGTTATAAACACGGGCCTATAGAATTTGCTTCTCAGCTGTTAATGAGGCCATAGCTATTTTCCTTAGTTTAGTTAGCTTCTTTAAACGATGCAGTAGATTTTCCCTCTGCAATTAACAGGGATTTTTCACGACAATAAGGCTCAGTAGGACGAGGGAGGTTATTCTGCCCCTGTACTCAGCACTGGTCAGGCCACACCTTGAGTACTGTGTCCAGTTCTGGGCTCCTCAATTCAGGAGAGATGTTGAGATGTTGGAATGTGTCCAGAGAAGGGTGACAAAGCTGGTGAGGGGCCTGGAGCACAAATCCTATGAGGAGAGGCTGAGGGAGCTGGAAGTGTGCAGCCTGCAGAAGAGGAGGCTCAGGGCAGAGCTCATTGCTGTCTACAACTACCTGAAGGGAGGCTGTAGCCAGGTGGGGGTTGGTCTCTTCTCCCAGGCAACCAGCAACAGAACAAGGGGACACAGTCTCAAGTTGTACCGGGGGAAGTCTAAGCTGGATGTTAGGAGGAAGTTGTTGGCAGAGAGAGTGATTGGCATTGGAATGGGCTGCCCAGGGAGGTGGTGGAGGCACCGTCCCTGGAGGTGTTCAAGAGAAGCCTGGATGAGGCACTTAGTGCCATGGTCTAGTTGACTGGCTAGGGCTGGGTGCTAGGTTGGCCTGGATGATCTTGGAGGTCTCTTCCAACATGGTTGATTCTATGACTCTGTGATTTCCAAAATGATTTACTGAGCCAAGCAAAGTTAAGCAAAGCCAAATTTCTTTTCTCTCAGTTGGGGCCATAGTAGACCTTTAATATGAATCAGTTTGCTATTTCCATTTTCTATATGGATAAAAACAGCCCAGAGCAAAGTGAAATTACTTGCCATGGCCACCATGCAAGTTAATGGCAGAGCTGGAATTTGTCCAAATACTGAGCCTGGTCAGTTTGTCTGTTTCTAATATTTTTGTGCAGCCAGTCACAGAAGAGAATGATTTATCTGTTCTTTGCTGTGGGCTCACCAAAAGTAATTAAGGATGGCAACAGATGTTAAAATGAATGAAGGTTTTGAAGGTAAAGATACAAGGATAGGAAGAATTGCAAAGTACTAATTATACTAATTGTCATCAATTAGAGAAAGCTCTCTCCTCCTCCTCTTCTCCAAGCAAAAACAGTTTTGGAGAACTTGACTCACATACCATGTCTGATGTTCAGCAAAACCTCACAGGACCAAAATTAAATGGAAGAGTTGAAACAGCAAAACTGGATGAGCAGCTTGTGTAAGAAT
Source organism: Pogoniulus pusillus (assembly GCF_015220805.1). Lineage (NCBI taxonomy): Eukaryota > Metazoa > Chordata > Aves > Piciformes > Lybiidae > Pogoniulus > Pogoniulus pusillus. The sequence continues at coordinate 24,049,290 of NC_087275.1, forward strand.
GGCTCCATTACCTCAAAACAGACACATTTCCCCAAAAGTTGAGGCCTGAAAGTGGATGTAAGAACATGATAGAGCTCTCTTCTCTTCCTATCCTCCTTCTCTGCCTTCCTCTGGTGCCTGGGAGGGAATACTCACATCATTGCAGCCCCTGGATATTCACACTGTGCCTGCCTGTACCATTCAGTTGGGCACTCCAGGCCGTACACAACTGCTGCAGGCACTGGCAAAGCTGCTAAGGACAGGTCCCTTGCAGGCAGGCTGAGGCCATTTGTGCTGTGTTTGGGCACATCGAGCGTTGAATCACAGAATCACACAATTACAGAATGTTAGGGGGTGGAAGGGACCTCCAAAGATCATTGAGTCCAACCCCTCTGCCAAAGCAGGATCCCCTAGGGTAGTTTGCACAGGAATGCATGCAGGCAGGTTTTGAAAGTCTCCAAGAAGAGAGACTCTACAACCCCCCTGGGCAGTCTGTTTCAGTGTTCTATCAACCTCACAGTAAAAAAAACTTTCCTCGTGTTTACATGGAATGTCCTCTGCCTCAGCTTCCATCCAGTGCCCCCTGTCCTGTCACTGGGGATCACTGAGCAGAGCCTGGCTCCATCCTCTTGGCACTCAGCCTTTACATATTTATAAACATTAATGAGGTCACCTCTCAGTCTCCTCCTCATAAGGAAGATGTTCCACTTCCTTAATCATTTTTGTGGCTCTGCACTGGACTCTTTCAAGCCATTCCCTGAGGTCCTTCTTGAGCTTGAAGGCACAGAACTGCACACAATATTCCAGATGTGGTCTCAGCAGGGCAGAGTAGAGGGAGAGGAGAACCTCTCTCAACCTAATAATCACAGCCCTTCTAATACACCCCACAATGGCATTGCCCCCCCTGGCCACAAGAGCACATTGCTGGCTCACGGCCATCCTTCCATCCACTAGGACCCCCAGGTCCTTTTCCCCTTCAGTGCTTTCTAGCAGGTCAGTCTCCAATCTATACTGATCCATGGGGTTGTTCTCCCCCAGGTGCAAGACTCTTCACTTGCCTTTGTTGAACTACATTTCTCCCTGCCCAACCCTCCAGCCTGTCTAAGTCTTGTTGAATGGCAGCACAATCCTCTGGTGTGTCAGCCACTCCACCCAGTTTGGTGTCATCTGCAAACTGGCTGACAGTGCACTCTGTGCCCTCATCCAGGTCACTGATGAATATATTGAACAGGACTGGTCCCACTACTGACCCCTGAGGGACTCCACTAGCTACAGGCCTCCAACTAGACTCTGTCCCATTGACCACAACTCTCTGACCCCTGTCCTTCAACCAGTTCCCAACTCACCTCACTACCCGGTCACGCAGACCAGGCTTCCTAAGTCTAGCCATGAACAACTGCAAGGCCACATAAATATATAATCATTTCCAAATTTTCCAGTAGTTGCTGAACTTCTTGTAAAAAAAAAAAAAAAAAAAAAAGAGTTAACAAAGATGAATGGAGCAAATTCTAAGTGTTTGAGATTTATGGTCTATGCGATGACCTTGCTCTGAAGCTGCGTCAGTGTCATTCCCCTTGCTGGCTGAGCACACACACAGATACACACAGGTCTCTGCAGCTCTCCCTGCCTATTTATTTCCATCTTTATTTTTTCTCCACCTTGATTTATAAGCAGGTCCCTATCTTCACATCTCAGGGAACACAGGAGACTTCCAGTAAACATACACAATGAGTTCCTTTTTTCCCAAGAGCCAAAAGGAAAAGGCTCCTCCCCACAAGATAAACAACCCACCCATTCTCTCAAGCAAACACATAGTGGAAGAGATGAGTGGCTTTGCATTGTGCCCCCACAGGTCTTTAGGCAGCTGCCTTTTTCTGTGGAGCCCCTTCATTGCTGAGGGCCATCTCTTGAGAATACCCTGTCATGGGCCACCCCAGATGAGGTCTGGGACTCTCACACCCAGCAGTACCTGATGCCTGGACTTCTCCCTTTTCCCCTTACCAGAAAGACAGGAATTTTCCTCTAGGACAAGGACATTAGAGACTCCAAGGAGCAGAGCATCAGAGACCACACTCCATGGGCTGCAGGCACTGATCCAGTTCCTGTTGAACTGGTACCAAGTGGCTTCTACAGGCAATGACTGAAATGTCTTTTAAACTAATAGTGTGGTGTGGTTCTGATTTTTAAATATATATATATAATCATAGAATGGTTTAGGTTGGAAGGGACCTCAAAGATCATCCAGCTCCAACACCCCACCATAGGCAGGGACACCTTCCACTAGAACAGGTCGCTATCATATAATAATAACCAAAAAATCCATCAACCTGGGGACCTTAAAACTTGTACAATTTGCTTTACAACCTGACCCCAGGACCATTAAAATTGGTCTCAGCTTGACAGGCTGTTAGGCAACCTCATTTAAACTACACTGTCACCCAGAAAGGTTGGACAAGATGATCCTCAGGGTCCCTTCCAACCTGGCATTCTGGGAATCTGCAATTCTGCAGTTCGAGTTTAAAGTCCCCCTCTGATTTCACCAAACTTTAGACTAGCCCTTGGCAAATATTTCAATTCATCTTTGACAGGTTTTGTGACAAAAGCTAAATTCACGTTAGATTTGCTCAGCTCAGTACTAGGTTCAACCCTGAGAAGGGGTTAACCTGTCTGTTTCTGCCAACACAGAAGTAAGGGAGAAGCAACACACAGGAAAACTGTTGAGATGAAAAGAGTGAGATAAGGTAAGGGTTTAATATAAACAAGACAGTGTCAATGCACAATTTTACCTCAGCCTAATTGCAGAAAAAGCACAGCAGCAAGCAAAAGCAAGCAAGCTAAAAACCCAAGCCAGGGAGCAACACATCCATTCCTCCCTGTCCCACTGCTGTCTCAGGGGAAGAGCCAACACTTAAAACCCCAGAACCCAACCAGAACAGGAATTTGAACTTCATACCCTCAAAGAAAAGAAGTTTTTCCCTAAGTTCAAGTGAAACCTCATATATTCTACTTTGTACTCATTGTTCCTTGTCCTATCACTGGGCACCACTGAAAAGAGTTTGGCCCCATCCTTATTTACAGGCATTGATAAGAACCTCTCTCAGTCTTCTCCAGGATAAAAACAGCCATGTCTCTCAATCTCTCCTTGTAAGAGAGATGATCCAGTCCCCTAATCATTTTTGTAGGCCAGTGTGGGACTCTCTTCAGTAGTTTCCTGTCTCTGTTAAACTGCTGAGTCCATAAGTAGACACAATACTCCAAGCATGCCCTCACTAGGGTAGGGTAGGGAGAGAAAAGAACTTCCCTCAACCTTCTGGTCATGCTCTTCTTAATGCATCCCAGGTTACCCTTGGTTCATAATGTCTTGGCTATGGGAGGACACTGCTGACTCGTGGTCCTTCTCCATGGAACTGCTTTCCAGCAGGTCAACCCCTAACCTCTACTGGTGCATGGGGTTATTCCTCCCTAGGTGCAGCACACTACACTTGCCCTTACTGAAATACATTAGGCCCTCTTTCTTCATGCATTCAAACCTGTGGTCTCCTTTAAGACTGGAAGGTGTTCCATGATGTTTAACTGTACCTGGCTTTCTGCCTCACACTCAGGTGCTGTTTGCCTCTTTCTAACTCCCTTTTGTTGTTACTTTATTTTAAGAATGCAATCAGAATTGCAGTTTCTGCTACTGGTTATCATCTGATATTTCTTGTTATTCACCCACTGACTGGAGTCATTATTCCAGAATAACCTTAGCACTTGCCCCTCTCTTCACTCCAGTTTGAGGACTATCGTTTTGGGGCTGCTCATTTCTGGAATGGCTCTGTGATTTGTGGTGTCTCTGAGTGGGGATAAATCACTTCCTGATGGGCTATGAAAACTCTTCCTTCGAAACACTAATATTAATCAGCCTTTAGCCCTTATATTTTATATTGCAGCTACTTGACTCTCCCATCCTCCCAGAAATATTTAAACTTAACCAGAGCCAAGAGAGCTTAAATTACCTTTCAAGGACACAAGCTCTACATCACATTCATTTCCATTCATTTTTGTTTACATTCTCAGCAGTGTTGGCTCAATGATATCTCAGTAGTCCCATCCAGTGCTTACTGAAGATCAGTCTGCACATCCTCTGACAACAAGTTGGGTTTTCCTTTTGTAGTTCACACAGAACTCTGTGTTGTGAAGGCAGTAACTGGCTTTGGTGCCTTCTAGAATAATGCCTTGCACAGGCAGAAGCCCCAGGACATGTCAGCCTCTCAGAGTATCTGCACAGAAAAGCAGGCACACAGCATATGTGAGACCAGGAGAAATTGAGTCATTGCAAGTCTAGCTTCCACGGCAACCAGTAGCGGTGTCACATCCTTGGGATATGTTCTGCCAAGGAATCTTCTGCTGCTGATGTGATGCTCAGACCTAACTAGAGAGTCTTCTGAGGTGTAAAGCAGTGTGGCACTTAAGTTGACATTGTCACCCTTCTGCTTTGGTCCTGTGTCCAGTCTGAGTTTGCATAGATTTAATAGTGCTTGATAATAACTACAAGGTGATGGTCTGCAGAAGGATGATTGCATACATTGGAGTCCCTTGCTGAGCTGCTGTTTGGGTGGCTTTCTTTTCCTGGCATCCTGATTTAACACGGATAAGCTCAGGTGAATCAAAATTCCTTTCACTCAAGGTTTAAGGCCGCATTTCTTCAGAAGACAGACAAATATGTACTAAAAAGCCACAGTTATCCCAAAGAAAGCTTATCCTGAAGTATAAACTACCTTGGCTGGCAGCACACTGTGAAAGCTTGATTTGAGAAACGTGTGGGATTGCTCCGGAATGGTGTGGTGTGGTGTGATGTGGTGTGGTGTTAAGAGAAATTCTTCTGAGAAAAGACAGGGCTTGATAGAAGGCAGATCCTTGTTTCTGCTCAGAGTGGTTAAAACAATAACAATAACAACAACAGAAAGGCCACGAAGCGATAATTAGAAGGACAGGCAGGAACGGAGGGCAAAAGCAACTGCAAACTATACAGAGCCTTGGAAAGTACATGAAAGCAGGAAAAGCCTATAAATACCTATGTCAATAAAGCAAGCCACTGGCCTTTACTTCATTAGCAATTTTTATGAACAGTGGTTTGTTGACAAGGGTGGTGTTTACCTAGAGCCTGCATAAAAACCATTACAATCAGGAGATAGTGGCATTTTAATCCCCCCTATTCCCAGTGTGGAAATGAAACTGCTAAACTGGTCATTTGTGTCCATCAATAGCCCAGGGGCAGAGAGATCACCAGTCTTTGTATTTTCTTTGCGGGGGTGGGGGGAGGTGAGGGGGATGCAGGAGGGTATACCCCTGGGCCCAGCTAAGCTGCAGCTTGCAGAGAGATGGAGAGTAGAATTCCTCTGGCAGACGTCGTTTCATCTGTTGCACATGGATTCATCAGAACACGGCCAGCAAAGCAACTGCACCTTCCCAAATCCATCTCTTCCCGATAGTGGTGTAGCAGGATGTGAGCCCAAGGTCACATACTTTGTTTTCGACATTAGAACTCAGACTTTATTAGTTATAAATCAAAAGTCTAGTGTAAATCTCTTTCAGCAAAGCAAGTCTGCTGGACACTCTGAGTTGGAGGTAGGGGCATAGAATTCACCTCACCAATCTATTTACCACAGTGCCAAGCACTGGAGTTTTCATCCTCACTCTCTTTGCTGGCAAAGTAGGAAAAAATGAAGTGAGTGCCTCTCCAGAATGCAGGAAACGTTGCTCTGTGCATCATTTCTGCTCCCCTCAATCAGAGTAGAAGCACAAGCTGATCCAGATCCAGAAATGGCTTTAAGGAGTCAAAACGAAGAGTTAAACTGCCCCAAAGAATCCATGTATTGCTGAGGCTTGCAGGCTGCTTTCCACACTTTGCCAGAGAGACCTGTGCTGCCAGGAGCAGGGGGCTGCTGGCAGGGAACTGGTGACACAGGTCCTGGAGACAAGGAGGGCTTCTCCATCCCTTCTGTCCCACACAAACCATGCAGAGGAAGCCAGCTGGAACAACGTGCCCAGCTGGCGTAGGTAAGGACCAGGCTATTGTCTGCAGTCTTGCTTTAAACTCATCAGTGTTTCATCCCCATCACTGCAGGATCCTCAGCCTGCTGCGTGGACCTGAGGTATTTGCGTGGGGAAGGCTTGGGTGGCAGGAATGCAACATATCTGGGTTACATTACCTCCAACCCCTAATTACAGTAAGAGACTTCCAAGTCAGCCGCCCATGACTAAACGGGCGTGGAGCAGCATCCTCTTGCCAGCGAGTCGGCTGGGCTCCCAGGGGGCTGGCCTGCGGCCGGGACAAAGGGAGTGGTAACTGCCAGGTGGTGGGCGGCTGCCTGACACATCTTGGGCAGTTCGTGTCCACTTCATCCCAGCTCTCCTCTTGTCACACCACAGCATGCAGAGGCTCTTCAGCCAAGTCCAGCAAGGACCTGCCACCAGCAGAGGCAGGGAGGCTCCTGGCTTGGCCCCAGGCTATGAGCTGGCAGGCAGTGCAGCCCTGTTTGCCGGGGTTCCATGCACACGGGCACAGCCCAGCTGTGTCTTTAGCCTACCCAGAGCTGGCATATATCCTGCTCGTCTATGCAAAGTCACTTTCTGGTTGAAGATACTTTTCCACTTCCTCAAGTAGCACAGTGGACAACTATCCCATCTCAGCCTGCTGCAGTGGGCAGTGAAAAAAATGAGGGTTTTTTTTCTGGCTTACATTATCCTCCTGTACAGGCTTAACCCTCCAGGGGGAGTGACCTTGAACCTGATCCTAGGTGGTCTTGACCCCTCCCCAGGGATGAGTCTGAACACTACCAGATGATGGTTATCCTCCTCCCCCTTACTGTCTAAAGATCCATAAAAGCAGGGGGACTTCCTGATCTCTCTCTCTGCACTCCCTGCTTACCAGCATCACCATCCTGTTCCTCTTTGTTTTACCACATGCCCATCACCCACGAGGCAGACAAACCAATTACCACCAAAAAATCTGCTTGTACTTATGCATTTTGTATTTTGTTTTTTTTCCCCCCTTCCCTATACCTTTCTAACTTCCCCACCTCAGATACCTTTTTAATTCATTGTTAAACTTCTCCTCTTTTTAACTTCCAAATCAGAGTGAGATTATTTATTTGGGTGTGTTTACCTTTTCCTCTCTCTACATCTAATCCCTTTCTTTTGGGGAAGAAGGAAGAAGAGGGAAGGGCACTCTAAAAAATTTGTTATTGGTTCTATCAAATATATTTGAGTCTCTGGGAATTTAAATTAGAGCCGAGACACCTCCAAAGTGAAGGAGACTGAGCCAGGCTGTGCTGGCAAAGCAGGCGTCATGACCTCCAGCTCGCTGCCTGCGTGGCTGTGCTGGGTGTGAAGCATACCTGACGGCTGATGGCATTAACAATCCTTATCTGCAGGAGTGGGGAGAGGCAGGATAACTCAGAAGTGGCTTTAATGGGTGAACATAAATATAAGGGGAGCCCCACAATCATACAATTATCTATCTAACCCGTCCGTCTGTCGTACACACGCTTTATTGATTACACACTCACGCACAACATATATCTGCAACATGTATATATATATTTGCAAAACACTTAACAAATCATCCATGGGCTGGAAGATTTATCCTGCTTGTCATGACTGCTCAGGCTGCCATTTCCATGGCAGCTATTCTTTTCCACGCTGCCTAACTTTCCTCAGCGTGGCGCTTCTACGCTGGTGTTTAAACGCTCTGCTTCAGCAAAGTCTGAAAGGGAAAACGTAAAGAAATTTGGTTCAACCACTTCTAGGTTCAGTAAAAATGAAAAATTACTTTCTCCACGTTTTTGTGTTAATAACAGACTCCTCTGCCTAGCCTGATGGATGATGAGACCATTTACCTGGGAAGTATTTCCAGTTAGAATCATAGAATCAACCAGGTTGGAAGAGACCTCCAAGATCATCCAGTCCAGTTTCTCAGCAAAACAAAGCAAGAAACTCCTGTAACTCTCCCTGTTTCTCGTTGCCTCAAGGGGAAGAGGGGGGGAAAGACTATTTCCCTCCCAAGGAAGGGGGGGGGTAAAACCAGTATACAGAAGGAAAAATAGAAAGAAAACTTTGTGTTAGAGCCTGTCAGCACTATTTGTAAACATTCTCTAAGCTTGAAACTTTTTCCTTCCTTCAATAACAGAAAATGTGGTGAGAGATTTTGTCTTGCTTAGTGAGAAGAGCTGAGCTGCTTCACTGTACATGGAGATGCCATTGCTCTGCTAACTCAGATCTGCTGAGAGGTGCTGCCAAACAGGAGAGTTGTGAGGGGACAGTGACACTTCCCCAGGCCACTCCCTGCCAAGTAGGACCTCATGGCAGGATTCAGCTGCTCCCCTAGTTACATGCATCAAGAAACAAAGAGGATTTTTTGTCCCCTTCCTCTCCCTTTAGCACAAACAAGCCACAAAACAAAGGCCCTAAACTGAAATGTTGAGGTGGCACAGGTTTAAAAGGTTAGGTTATATATAAAATTAAAGAAACACTGATTTGGATGGTGCATTTCCTCTGTGTAACCAATACCAACAGACATGTGTGGAAGTAGGGGTGCTATTGAAGGCAAACAGCAGCTGTGGGGTGCTGCTCTCTGCTCTGCCTTGTCCCAGAGCTCAGAGGGACAGCCTGGCTGGATCAGACAGCTTCCAACACAAAAAGTGTAAATAGGAAAGCACTACAGGTGTGCTTGTGGCCAAGATAACATTGTGCCAGAGCTTTGGCTCTTGCATTTCTTGGCTTAAAGTTTGCGAGTTAATTGTGTGGGTCTAATGGCTCTATTGACATAGCATTTGGCAGGGTAAAGCAGAGAAGGAAAGGGAAGAGGAGGAGTGGGAAAGGAGGAAGAGGAAGGAAGTAGGAAATAGGGCTCTAGAGGTTAGAGTAATCAGGCTTTATTACAAAAGGATACAAAATCCACCTTCTGCACATGGAGCCAAGGTTTGGAATGCATTTGAAATCAGTCTTGGCCTAAATGCCCCAAACCCTGGGTGTAGCAGCACACTCAGGAAAACAGGACTCCTCTGATGTGTAACCATGGCCCGCTGTGCTCTGGCAAGCACTTCAGGGCTGGCATCTTTAGTAGTGCCCACTGCAGTGGAAGTGAAGTTCTCTACTGTCAGGGCACTCCTTTAAGACAAATCTTACCTTTCCTTTCCATAATAGTCCCTTACCCTCACCCTCCATTTGCCACAACAGTCTGCTCTTCTGAAGCCACAAGTCAACTATATCAAGAGAATGCCTGCAGGGCAAGAGCAGCTGAACCTAAGTTTGCTAAGGCTGAGAGGATATTTCCAGATGGGATCACTGTGAAGTTGTGTCCTGTGCTTGTACTCCTCCCAGTTCAGCCACGGCCAGCTGCTGTTGGAGACAAGGTGATGAGTTAGATGGAGCTTTGAACTGACCTGACACAGTGGGTCTTATTTCTGCTATGTTATCTGTGACTCCTAGCCCTGTCTGTTCAGGCATGCTACAACACACAGGTTGCCTGACCAGTGCTTTTAAAATTGCATTGGAAAGCTGTGAAATGCCCTAAGCTCCTGCCTGAGAAAAACACAACGACAGTACCCTCATGTACCAGCAGGCTGCCTGCGTGGCTGTGCTGCTGGAGACCAGAGTGACCAGACTGACTGGAGGGTTGGACTTCATGCTGGGGTTGCAGATGCTGGAAGCAAGCCTGGGTAACAGGAGGTCTGTGGAGCTTTGAAGGTGATATTGGTGTAGGAAGGTATGTGTGGTGGGTTGAAATTACACTCAAAATAAATCACCAGACTAGTTCAGAAGGTTTGGAAGCAAAATGAAGCTATATTTTACAAGCAAGCTAAAATCTAGAAGTCTAAAATGCAATGAATATGTACAAAATATATATTTACATATATATACAATTCAGAAACAACACAAGGACCCTCTTGAATTGTTCCCTATCCCTCTGCACAAGTCCAGAGGGGGCTACAGGCAGCCTACTTCTTCTCTCCCTTTCCTTTCCCTTCCCTTCCATTCCCTGTACCTCACAGACACAATACACCAGCAGAAGGTCAGGAAAGACCTAAAGGAGTAATGCAGAGCAGAATCACAGAGAGAAAGAGCCAAAAAGGAGAAGCAAAAACCAATAGTTTATGCAGCAGATTTTACCCTAATCAGCAAGCAAATTGAATGATACAGACATAGAATTATTTTTCTTTTGTATCCAATTCCCTATTTTATTTACTTTTTACTATTTTCTACTCAACACCTCTGGAATTTTCCTGTTCTTGTTTATAATTAAGAACTAGGCTAGGGTGTTAGTTCTAAACCACCGCAGTATGTGAGAGCTGAAGGTGGATCAATAGTGAATTTAGGCTTTCCTGGAGATGGCCAGGTTTTGAAGGGTTGCCCTGATAAGAAAGGTGTTTCTGTAAGAAGAACCAGATCGAATTTTTTTTTTTCCAAAAGATTGGACTTTTCTGGCAAACTTCCTGTGGTGTAAATTAGTCTCAGTTGATATAGACAATGGGATTGAGTGCACCCTCGTCAAGCCTGCAGTTAACACCAAACTGAAGGTTGTGGTCGAGAGGCCAGAGGGACAAGATATCATCCAGATGGACCTGGCCAAGCTAGGGAACTGGGTCCAAGCAAATACCACAAAGTTTGACAAAGACAGGTGCAAGGTCCTGCACCTAGGTAGAGATACTCCTCATTATCAATACAGGCTGGAGGATGACACGATAGAGAAAAACCTTGCAGAAAAGGACCTCAGCATACTGGTGAGTGAAAAGCTGGAGAGGAGCTGGCGACATGCACTTGCACCCCAGAAGGCAGATTGCATCCTGGCTGCAGCAAAAGAAGCATGGGCAGCAAATGGAGAGAGGCAATCCTGCCACTCTGCTCTGGTAAGACCACATCCAGAGTACTGCACCCATCTCTGGAGCCCTCGACACAAGGACATGGAGCAGGTCCGGTGTAGAGCCATAGAAATTATCAAGGGGGCTGGAGCACCTCTCCTATGAAGACAGGCTGAGAAAGTTGGGGTTGTTCAGCCTGAAGAAGAGAAGACTCTGGGGAGACCTTATGGTGGCCTTCCAGTACCTGAAGAGGGCCTACAAGAAATCTGGGAAAGGACTGTTTAGAAGGATATGTGGCAACAGGACAAGGGTCAGTGGCTTTAAACCAGAGAAGGGTAGGTTTAGATTGGACATTAAGGAGTTCTTTACTATGAGGGTGATGGAACACTGGAACAGGTTGGCCAGAGAGGTGGTGGAGGCTTCCATTCCTGAAGACATTCAAGGTCAGGCTTGATGGAGCTCTGAGCAACCTGATCTAATTGAGGATGCTCCTGCTTACTGAATGGGGATTGGACTATATAAAGACCTTTAAAGGTCCCTTCCAACCTAGTGCATTCTATGATTCTGTGATTTAGACCTCCTGATCATCCATTCACCTATCTTTTTGCTTCCCTGCTAACTTGTTCGTGGCTCAGGTTGTGCTTGCCTCGGGGCTCTGCCAGGGCTGTGTCAGTCTCATGGTGAGGCTCCATCAGCCTGTGGGATTTGCTGGAATGCAGCCACTTCTCACACAGACACCAAAGACCCTGTGCCCAAACACTGCAGCTGGGCTGTGGTGACCTTGCAGTTTGGCATGGGTGGATGGGATGGAGTGGCTGCCTGGTCTTGCGGCTGGGTCAGACCGAGATGGTGAGAAGGAGGATTAGAACTGGTCCCACTTGGGCCTCTGCTCCCCTTGTGACATTCTGTGCAGCAGCAGTGAAACCTCAGGGTTAGAGGCTGAAAATCTGGCATTGCCTAGTTATCCCTGACACGAGAGCAGCCAGGGGCTGCGGAGGCTAAGAGTTGCCCTCCCAGTGATACTTCCAAGGTCTTAGCATTCCCTGCTGCACAGGTGCAAGGCCCCTGGGCACACAGGAGCCTGGTGCCGCCACCTCCCCTTCCTGGCTGTGGGATTCAGGTCTGCCCATGAGCCTGCCTCGCCTGCCCCAACGCTGCAGATGTAGGTAATCCCAGGGAGGGAGCTGTGCTTGAACTGCACATGAACCGTAAATCCCCACTCCTAAGGCTGAGGGCAGCTCCCGCTGGCACGCCTGCTGTGACAGCTCAGCCTGGTCCTGAGCACTGCTGCCCAGAGCAGCCATCTCATTTAAATTACTTCATAAAATGGGCCAGGGAATTCTGGCTCCAGCCTTCATCTGAGTAGTAACTACACAATAAAGCAGCCTCACCGGCTGGGAGAGGCCAAATGATCAACATTTCCAAAACACAAAGGATGCTCTTACTGACAGGAGGTCAACTCTTGTAATGTTGTAGCCCTTTTCTGCCCCTTCTAAGGATCCCTCCTGGAAGAAATGGCAGTAGAGGCTACATTTAGCCAGCTGCATGCACAGATGGTTGCAACACTTACGAACATCATCCCCTGGGAATAATTGTATTAAGTCTTCTTTGGATTTTATACTCTTGGGGTTTAAAAAAACAAAACAAAACAAATTCTCTCTTGAATTAATGGTTTAGCACTTCCACGTTTGATTACTGCATTAGGAAAATGGCCAACACCCAACAGGTTTTTGTAGCCACCCGCAAACCCGGGACATGCTCTGCTTCTTTGCAGGCATGAACGTGATGATCTCTGGAGGTGCCTGCCAACCTCTGAAGTTCTGCAATCCTGTGAATAAGAAGGTGTTAGGTTGGACTCGATCTTGAAGGCATTTTCCAACCTGGTTAGTTCTGTGATTCTGTTGAAAAACTTCCCCTCTTTGCTGGGGAAGAACAGGGCACCTTCAGAGCTGGAGAATATGAGGCAGAGGGGAGACCTCACTGCTCTCTACAACTCCCTGAAAGAAGACTGGACTGAGGCAGGGGTTGATCTCTTCTAGTACCAGGTGATAGAATGAGGAAAAAATGGCCTAAAATTATGGCAGGGGAGGTGTAGGTTTGACATAAGGAACAATTTGTTCCCTGCAAGAGTGGTCAGGCATTGGAACAGGCTGCCCAGGGATGTGGTGGAGTCCCCAACCCTGGAGGTGTTCAAGAACTGTAGTATTTTGGGATAAGGTTTAGTGGCCGCCAGTGGTGTTGAGTTGAAGGTTGGGCTTGAAGATCTTCGAGAGCTTTTCCAACCCAACCTGCTGCTGGTGGCTCCCAGCAGCGCAGCTCTGCAGAGGAACAAGTAGCTCAGCTACTTCCAGCATTTGCTGACTGGTTTCAGCCCAGGCTCCCATGTGCTGCTCACCCTGGGCATCAATAAACCTGAAACAGTCAAACCTGAGGTGACAGCAGCTGTACTCCAGCTGAACATCCCAAGGGAAGGAGGCAGCTAGGATACTGGGGCAAGTTCAGAGAAGGGCAACAGAGCTGGTGAAGGGGCTGGGAGACTTCATTTCACTCCAGCCAAAACTTGCTTCTCCAAACACTTCATGACAACACAAAGCTGCTCCCCCAGGAGCTTCCTGTTCAGCCAAGTCCTTCAGCTCATCAGAAGTGAGCAGAAAGAAGCAGCTAAACAGAGAGGAGCTCAGCCTAAGGAAGAAAGCCCAACCAGCACCTGTGAGTGAGGTCAGTGACATCAGAGTAAGCAGCAAGCCTAGCCCTGCCTGACTGGGGGGCCACCAGGCCCCCCAGCCTTTAGATCCCACTCCCATTCACCCAGGGTGCACCATGGGCACTCACCAGTGATGCCAGGAGGAGGATCCCTCTGCCCACTTGGGCAAGCTTGGGGCTTCTGCCTCTCCTGGGGCCGATTATAAAGGGGAGTGGGCAGGGAGGGCTAATTGGTGACACCTGGGGTGGGAGGAGACTCCAACAGCACCCAGCTGCTCTGGGTTTGGGGGATAAAAGGGGGCTGCTGTGTGGGGCAGGAAAGGCTCAGAGTGGGTGGGAGAGGGGAGGTGGTGCTGGAAGGAGGGAGATGGAGAGAAAGGAAGGGGACAGCCTCTACAGCTGCACTTCTCCTACTCGCTTCTCAGCCGTTGCTGGAAGCAGCAGAAAGAAACCAGGCAGCTGTGTGTCCACAGCCCACCTAAGGAAACTCCTATCGTGCATCACTGGCATGAGGATTCATGGCAGGCAGGGAAGCATATGCAGACCCCATTTCTGCAGATTCTCCTCCACAATGAGTACAAAAGAAAAGGTGTAGCTTGAGCTCTGTGGTAAAGGGTTGGACTTGATGATCTATGAGGGCTCTTCCAGCCTTGATGATGCTGTGATACTGTGACATCACACAGAACTGTGGCTTCTTAATGAAAAGATGGAAAGTACCTAATTGAGGCTGAGATGCTGACTTGTCAGAAAGGGCATTTGAACCCTGTTAGACCAGTATGCCCACACGGGTTACACTCTGTACTCACCAGCCAACAGAGGAGCTCTCCTTTGTGTGGACAAAAGCCACTGAACAGTTTTCAGCCTCACGGGCAGCACACAGGAGAATTAATGTTTATTCTCTTTGGCTTGCAAATTTTACATCACCTGTTGCATTTCCACACACTTCTTTCTTAGGGGAGAAAAGAAAAGAAAGCAACCAACAAGAGAAACCAATGAACCATGGCAGAGCACTCTGCTACACACACACTTCACACCCGCTTTGGTAGAAGGCAGGGAAGGGCCAGGGTGGGTAAAAGGATGAATGAAGGCAACACCACACAGTTCAGCTAAGGAATGTGCTGAGAGACTAGAGTGATGATGTTAATGTAAAAACTTCTCAAGGAGACTGTTAAGATGGGTATGTAAGTTTTAAAAGCTAACAGGCTCTTCTCTGGAGTGTCCCTGTGGATGACCATGTAGCACTTGGAAAGTAATGTAGTTCCTCTGTACATCTCTCCTGCTCTCTTGCTACCAGACTCCTGCCTGGTGACACACGTGTTTTAAGGGCAGGAACACAAAGGCACAGAGAGGTTATCCCGTTCATGCAAGGAGAACTTATATTAAGGAGAAATGGATGCCACCTGTGATTGCAGAGATCCAGCCTTGCTGGTCAGGAGGTTCTTGCCCAAAGGCTTACATTTTCACTTATTTGAAGTACTAGGAAAGCCAAGTACTTCAGAGCTATACCAACACTTCTTGCAACCCTTCACAACCTGTAGAAAATAACCTGCAGCCACGAGTGTTATATTCCATAAAAAGGAGGTGGAAAGGACATGACTCATGATGTGGGTCCTTGTGATGGCAAAGAATGTACAAAATGGGTGAAACAGAAGCTAAGGCTGCTACTACCCTACTAGCCCTGGCCCAGCAAGGGTTGAATGCTACAAATAAAGCTTTCCAGAGGTGACCTACATGGAGAGCACATGGAATCAAGTTCATATTTCCCCTAAGCCATAGCAACCTACACAACATCACAAGAAATGCAAAGCCAGCTTTTACTGACCTAGGGGAGCCCAGAAGAAACCAACTGTCTGGTGTCAGGAAGAAGGGAGCATTGCTCTCCATATTGTATTTGGTCACTGACTTCTGAAGTGTAGCTGCCACAGAACCTATCAGGCTTCGATGCAATCATCCCTCAACCCAGAAAGGCTGCTCTGGTGTCTGGGAACAACGAGGCTACAGAAATGTCCTGATCTTAGTCCTTGTTCAGACATTGCAGGGGCGTTTGGCAGAGTATGAGCATGTAATTCCTGCTCAGCCACTCCACATTCCCCAGAGAAATGGCTTCGCTGCCCCTCTCTGCTCTTGCAGCACTGCAGGGAGCCACAGCAAACTCAATAACTGAAGCCTCTGGCGTTATCCTCCTACCACACACAGAATTCCTGTTTCTAAAACAGAGCAGGGATGTGATTAGCATCTTCTCCCTCTCTTGCTATGCCTGCTTTTGACAGACAAGGAGATGGGGGAGTAGAAAATGATGTACAGATAGAGCTGTGAGTTTTGATAGAAATTGTCGTCAGCTTGATAGCAGAAGAGTCAGGTGGGGACAAGTTGGCTTTGATCTGCTTTGAGCCACTAGGTGGAGGAGAGAATGGCAGAGGAGCACAGCATGATGTGAAGGGGCTTTACCTTGTGAAAGGGGGTGACATATCTCTGCCTCTGCCAGCACACTAGCCTTGGAACACAGAAAACCCTCCAAAATCAAATCAAACAATACATCCTGCTGAAATCACTACTACAGCCTGCAGGATCAGACACATCCTTTAAGTCCATTTAGTGTATCAATCAGTAATAAACCAGGCCATTTTCACTGGTCTTTTGGAAGATAAAGTTTTTTTTTTTCATAAGTGCACCAAGCAGAAACTAAAGATCCAGAAGCTGTAGCTACAGAGTTTTGGTGTTCCCTCTGACCAGCTTGGCTAATTCGCTCATTCCATTTACTAGCTAGGTCTTAACTTTCCTATGGATCTCTTGGCCCTGGAAATTCCATAAGTATTGAAAGTCAGCAAATTTTGGGAAGTGTTCTCTGGAGGGAAGTCCTGGAGCTCTTACAACAGGCATAACTTTGATTTGTGCAGGTTTAGTGCTCTCTCAGAATAAAGAAGCGTTAAGTATCCCACAGCTGTGCCAGAATGCAGTGGGCTTGCAGCTTGCCGCCTGCCCCACTAGAAGCCTAAGCATATTACCTTGCAGGTTGAGTGCCTCTCTGAACAAAATTTGCCTTCATTACTCAGCAGATACCTTCCAGCTGAAACCTCACTCACCAGCAGCTACCTCTTGCTTTAATAGTCGTAATACCGAGACAATGGTGTTTGCATTCAAACGCCGACTTTGGTGGGAGAGGACTCTTGAGGGGACAAAGGTAAATTTTTTATTAACCCTTCTAGCCACTGGGTGCCACTAGTGATTTGTTACCTTAACAGGCCAGCAGCAATTTTACAACTTTACAGGAGCAATCCACACATAAAACATTGCAATAAACTGTTAATACGTAGGGAGCTCACCTTCGACCCAGTCAATTGATTTAAAAAGCTTCCATCCTGCATGCCTCTGATCTCCCTCTATTCTAATTCTCAGCGAGCGTAGTTTTTTTCAGTGCTGGGGTATAATTTAGGGGGCTGCTCTAAAGGCTGTGTACCCAGCTTTTAGGAAGCCTGGCGAAGCAGGCAAAGCACTCAAGCTTATGTTTATCTTTAAAACAACTGAGTAGTGCCTTTGCAATCAGTGAAACTGCTCACGTGCTTGCAGCTAAGCATTTATTTGGCTGGATTAGTGCATAAACTGACAGGAACTGAAAACATGGTCAGCAAAGAAGTGCTCTGAGCTGTTGCCTTTCCTGTTGTTGTCTTCCTCAGATTCATCCTTTGCAGTGCAGACAGAATTCCATGCCCTTACATACATGTACCTACTGATATTAAATCCTAGCAGTGGACAGGCTCTCAGACCCTTGGTTTTAGTGGTCTGCTTCTCGTCTCTATAATCCTCATCCTATCTTTCATTCTGCTTTTCACTTCAAAATATCCTTGCCTGCTTCCCTCTTCTCCATCATTATTGCTGTCTTGTTCCCTTCTATGACTTTCTCCAAAGGCATGGTGGTGAGGCAGTTCAGTAAGCACAGTGCAGTCCCACATGCAGGTTGAACTCTGAGTTTATGCTACATGCAATAAACATATAGGGCAAAATAAACCTCTGGGATCTACTTAAATAAATGCTGTACCTACAAGAGAGGTCTCCACTGTTGGGTTGTTTGTTTTTTTTTGTCATCTGATTTAAATTAAAGTGATACAAATTCTGTGTACAGACAAGCTTTAAATAGCCAGTAGTTTGCAAGTGCACATTAAACCCCTACAAATCAGGTTTAAATTGAAGCTAGGCCCTCAAATAAGAACTCCAACTGAGGAACAGGTTACTGGAGAGCAAGGAGCTACTAAGCATCAGCTACATCAGAGTAATTTGCCTGGTGACAATTGCCCTTAGCTGGTGGTGCCTGCAGTGAAAGTGATGCACCTCATATCTCTGCCAACCCTGCTTCACACATCTCCAGGGTGAGAGCAGGCAAACAGGCTTTGTATTAGACTGGTTAATGTGCTGTAGATCCACACATGGGTACACCTTGTGATAAAAGTGCCCACAAACCTCAGTTCACCTTTTTCTTTCTTTCCCCCAGCACCAGGCATATCTGAAGTCCACCAGTGTCTCCACTCACTCTTCCTTCAGCTCCCCCTCTCCGTTCTGCTGCTGCTCCAGCCGTGGGGGCTGGCTGCTCCCACACTCCCATTTGTAATGTCACTCATGCAGCTCTCCCCACTTAGAGCTGTCTTCTGTTTCCTGCTGCCAAGAACTGTCTCTATTTGAGACTTCCTTTCAAACCCATGATTACCAGAAGCCTTTCTCTCATCTCACCTCTCTTCATCTTTTTCTTACTATTCGCTTCTTGGTCCACATTTTATTTTCATCTCCAAGTGAGTGCTGTGGGGCAGGGGAGCCCCACATGTACTCACTGCACTGCAGAAAAGATGTGATGGCATGCTCTTTGTTACACAGAAGTAGACTGAAGAAAAGGGCAACTCATCATCTGAAGGCAGGCAGGACAGTGCCGTGATGAATTTTTATCTATTATCCCTGATTCTAGGGTCAGGAATACTCCCATCTCTTCTTCCAATCAGTGAGGCAGGAGGAAAAGAGAGCAGGAGCAGAGGTGCCACATAGCTGCCTGTAATTCTCAGCTGATCTGCTCTCTCTAGGCCATCTTCTTGCACGGGTTAGAGAGCAGGCTCAGCGCACTTTGGCATGGCAGGGTGCAGAGGAGCATAGTGACGGGAAGCTGTGGGTGTGGAGAGATTGTACAACTGAGACAAAAAAGCTTAAACCAGAGTTTCGTTTTCACGTAGCTGTACTGGGTAGGTGGGGCAAGGACACAGAAGGGTAGCATGCATTGCTAAGGCCAAGTCCATGAACCATGTCAACTGCTTGTATTCAATGGGACTCCCTTTTTAATTAATTAAAGGTTTTTTTTTCTCCTTTAGACATTTTTTAAATGGCTCAAACATTTCCTCTGAGCTATAGGTCTTCGAAACCTTCTAGAGAAGGGTTGCAAGAAATCACCATTCAATTAAAATAACCATCTCTTTGGCCAATGACCCTTCTCCAAACTTGGAACCTCCTTGCCATCATTACAGCCCCACATGAAGCATAAGCAGTTAGCAGTCTGCTTTGGGATTACAGTGTTCCTAGCAAAAGAAATTGCTCCTGAGATCATTTAACCTCCCCGGGGAGATGACAGGAAGGAATTAATCTTCCGCTGCTAATCCGCCCTGTGCTGCTGGATTGAAAATTGGCATCGATGGGGGTGCCTGCGTAGGGGAGCCTGTGGTGGCATTTACCATCCATATACACTCCCTCCCACCTCCTCCCCAGCGTGGTGAAGAAATCAGGGGGCAGCTATTTCAGGAAGTCAACGTAACATACTATTAAGTGGTTTGTGCTGGCTGTGAAGGAGGTTTAGTTTCTAGCGTTACTCTCCAGTCCTGTCTATGTCAGCAAGGTGAATGCTACAGAAGAGCTTTCATTTCAGCCTGAAGGATCAGCCTCCTCCTTAGTTTTGCTGCTGTTTGCCATGTCTTCCATTTTATATTTATTTGGGTGTGGTTGTTGTTATCATTATTAATAGTAATAATTTTAATATATTATTCACTGGGGCCAAGGTACATCAGGTTTTTATTCCCCAGGGTGCTTGTAGGAAATAAAATGCTCTAGCATGACCCCACACCCATGGGAGCCTTTGTATTGGAAGCAGTTCTGCAGCCATTTTGGAAATCACCTTTTTTTTCCCTCCCTCCCTCCCTCCCTCCCTCCCTTCCTTCCTTCCTTCCTTCCTTCCTTCCTTTCTTTCTTTCTTTCTTTCTTTCTTTCTTTCTTTCTTTCTTTCTTTCTTTCTTTCTTTCTTTCTTTCTTTCTTTCTTTCTTTCTTTCTTTCTTTCTTTCTTTCTTTCTTTCTTTCTTTCTTTCTCTCTTTCTCTCTTTCTCTCTTTCTCTCTTTCTCTCTTTCTCTCTTTCTCTCTTTCTCTCTCTTCCTCTCTCTTCCTCTCTTTCTTTCTTCCTTCTTTTCTTTCTTTCTTTCTTTCTTTCTTTCTTTCTTTCTTTCTTTCTTTCTTTCTTTCTTTCTTTCTTTCTTTCTTTCTTTCTTTCTTTTCTTTCTTTCCTTCCTTCCTTCCTTCCTTCCTTCCTTCCTTCCTTCCTTCCTTCCTTCCTTCCTTCCTTCCTTCCTTCCTTCCTTCCTTCCTTCCTTCCTCCCTTCCTCCCTTCCTTCTTTCCTCCCTTCCTCCCTTCCTCCCTTCCTCCCTTCCTTCCTCCCTCCTTTCCTTTCCTTTCCTTTCCTTTCCTTTCCTTTCCTTTCCTTTCCTTTCCTTTCCTTTCCTTTCCTTTCCTTTCCTTTCCTTTCCTTTCCTTTCCTTTCCTTTCCTGGGGAGCACAATGGATCCAAGGAACAATTCAAGATGTTTGTGGACAATCTGTGAGTGTAGAGGGAATTATGGTTTATAGAGCTAAGGTGAGGCCAGTCCTGAAACAGGGACAATACCTTGGTATGCAGTGACCAAAAGTACAGCATGAATAGCAAGTAGTGAATTCCATTAGCAAGTAGCTTGTGGGGGAAAAAATAACTTGCTAAAAAGTATTGGTACAAAGTCTCCTTGAAGAACTGTAAATCACAAGCCTGTACAAAAGAAAACCTGCTCCTGTGTAGTCTGTGAGCAGGGATGGATTATTATGATAGATAGACTATTCCTAACTACCCTGATCTTAACAGAAGGAGCTCAGAAAATTGTAGGCTCACCCAAATCAAAGGTCTGATACTGGCCGAGACATGATGGGACATAACAGGCAAAATTTTCACAGCAGAGGCTCAATGCTGTTGCCTTCTTTGCTGCATTCAGGCTTTCAATCCAGGTCCAGCTGCCTCTGCTGTGACACTGCTCTTGCAACTCACCGGGCAGCAAGACCAAGGGGTGGGAGCAGGATGCCCACCCTAGGCCCTTTTCCTGACACAGAAGATGCTGCAGATGAGAAAGTCAAGCCTGGAGCAGGACAAAACAGCTCTAAGAGCTCTCACCAGGTGGGGGAGGGGATTGACCCATGTGGAAGCAAAGCCAGACCTTTCTCTTGCTAAAACCAACCCTGACACAAGCTCTTTTCTCCCCCTGACTGATCCGAACACTTGCAAACGGCACATTTTCTTTTCACCAGCACAAATGGGAGGTGTGAGGGATAACAGCCCATCCCTCAAACCCAATACAGCCTGAAGGCTTCTCTTCCTGCTTTCAAGTTTCCCCTGCATTAATCCCCACAATAACACAATCACCAGGAAAATCTTGGGAAATAGGGAGCAGGAGTGTATGGACACTTTGCAGAGAAAAGGATATAAAAGGAAGCAGAGAATATCACAATGGAAAAACACAGGCTGTTTCCTCTTACATTTTTCTCATCAAATGGTGATTAGAAGAGAAAACAATCTTTCTGTACCAGTCAGGAAAGGAAGAAACATGTTCCACTCCTCCAAAAAAAGGTTGTGCAGGCTGCTGCACTTTGGCCACAACAACCCCATGCAGAGATACAGGCTGGGGTCGGAGTGGCTGAGAGCAGCCAGACAGAGAGGGATCTGGGGGTGCTGATTGATACCCACCTGAACATGAGCCAGCAGTGTGCCCAGGTGGCCAAGAGAGCCAGTGGCATCCTGGCCTGCATCAGGAATGGTGTGGTCAGCAGGAGCAGGGAGGTCATTCTGCCCCTGTACTCTGCACTGGTTAGACCACACCTTGAGTACTGTGTTCAGTTCTGGGCCCCCAGTTTAGGAGGGACATTGAGATGCTTGAGCATGTCCAGAGAAGGGCGACGAGGCTGGTGAGAGGCCTTGAGCACAAGCCCTATGAGGAGAGGCTGAGGGAGCTGGGATTGTTTAGCTACCTGAGGGGTGGTTGTGGCCAGGAGGAGGTTGCTCTCTTCTCTCAGGTGGCCAGCACCAGAACAAGAGGACACAGCCTCAAGCTACGCCAGGCGAAATTTAGGCTTGAGGTGAGGAGAAAGTTCTTCCCTGAGAGAGTCATTGGACACTGGAATGGGCTGCCCGGGGAGGTGGTGGAGTCGCCGTCCCTGGAGCTGTTCAAGGCAGGATTGGACGTGGGACTTGGTGCCATGATCTAGCCTTGAGCTCTGTGGTAAAGGGTTGGACTTGATGATCTGTGAGGTCTCTTCCAACCTTGTTGGTACTGTGGTACTGTGATACTGTGAAAAAGAAAAAAAGGAATTTGAGATATTAAATTATATTCTTTTTCTAACCCAGTGAAGCAAAACAGTCTTTGGAAGCCTGTGGAAGTTTATGAAGGCTCCCTTGCAGTTATTGTCCTAAACACTGAATAAAGTTTGTTTTCCAGATGTGTAGGGTGGCATCAGATGTCTCCTTCAAGATGCCCTGATCTAGGATAGAGTGTCCTTCCCATGGCAGGGAGGTTAGAACGAGATGATCCTCGTGGTCCCTTCCAACCCTGACTGATTCTGTGATTCTATGCTTGTCAGTTCCTGGGTATCCCCAGCTACCTAAACGTGCCCCCGGAGTCTCTCACCTGCAGTTTTGGAAAGTAATTGTGTGCTTTGCCAATCGTGCACCAATGTGAAGCTGTTCCACATCTCTCTAAAGAAGCCACTGAGCCTCAGTAATGCTTGTCCCAATTTGGCTTACTCTGACTGCACTCTCCAAACTCTGACAGTCCCCAATGGACAGGACCTTTATCTTCTCTGCTCCACCACAGGAAGCTATAGGTAGCAGCCAGGATATATGGAAATATACCTGTAGAAAGCATAAACTTTGATCATAAGCTTTGATATTGCTTATTTCTGAGCTGCAATCGTGGCTTATTCTATTCTAAAACAAACTATAGCTCAGATGACACAAACATGAGTTTTGGATCACCTAGCAAGTCTGTTTCCAGTTCATCTCTCTTACTAAGCCTTTTTGCATTGTGTTTCTTCTTTTGTGTGTGCTGAGAACTTCCACTTTGGCCAAAAAAAAAAAAGGGTTGGATGTGTTTATGCAGACCCTATTCTGCAATTTGCTTCAAGGACAGCACATCTACGTACACCAACGAGCCATCTAATGCTGGGTAACGAGTACAACGAAGCTTGGCCACCTCACTGCATTCATGTGGTAGGCAGGCACTGGGCTGGATCTGCCTGGTCAATATGCAGCAACAAATGGATCAGGACTCCTGAAGGGCCACATAACTCCTGCAGGCTCTGGCATCACTATTCAGCACATCTCAATGCCTGGCCATGGTCTGCCTTGGTTTGTAGGTACTGATGACACTCGGCAAGCACAATGGAGTCAGATCTAATACAATTTCACACAGTGAGTCTAAGTGGTTGTAAAAGATGTATATTCAACATTGCCTTTCGACAGTCAATTCATGTTCCTGGTCTAACACAATATGGTTAAAAACAAACAACCAACCCAGTACAAAACATAAGTAGCTGCAACACAACGTGCATTTCATTTTTACATTAAAAACTGCTTAGGGTGATAGATGATAGCACAGCACAATCCAGAAACCAGCTGCCTGTATTAGGCATTATATCAATATTTATTTTAATTCCAAAGAAACAGAGTTTGGGGATCTTTACCAAAATAGGCACTGCAAATTATATTCTGATGTATATGTATAATGTTTTGCTCACAAGTAACTTTACTTGGACACCTATGAATTCTCTTTGTCACTTGTTCCTCTCTGGATTTTTTTTGGTGTGCTGAAAAGAGAAAGGATAGAATAAAAATAGAGCTAGCTGTGTATCTGTGGCGGGAATTATCTTCCTTGGCAATAGAGCGAAATTGGTCGGCAATCGTAATTACTGCCTTTATACTGTCTAACAATAGATCTGAAATTGTGTTTCGGGGATATGGGGCCCTCTTTTATAGAGCCTTTGCTGTGTGAAGCTCTGTGTGAAGGGGCTGTGCTTTTCCCTTCTCCCTCCCCCAGCTTAAACCTTTCCCGATACTAGTAACGTACCAACTAAGCAAATGCCATACGCATGCAGCACATTGCTATATACAGAGCATATCACCTAAGCACATAACCCAAGCTGACGCTCTGCCAACGCTGCTGACAGTGCTAACTCCACTGGGAGCAAGGGCAGCCAAGGCAGAGCTAGCAGCAGCCAGGCCCTGAGTGCACGGGAGCTTGTGTTGGCTCAGAGCAACCTGGCGACTGTAGTACTCAGAAGCTACCTCTCTAGAACAGACAGGGGCTCAGCAACTGCAAGCCTCAAAGACCATAAATAAGAGTGTGCTAGTCTGAAGCAGGCAAGAATGTTTTGGTGAAAAGAACTAGATGATAGGCTGTGAAAGGAAAACAGGGGTGATGTCTACTGCCCTCAGAGTCTTGCTGAAGAAGACTGTAAACATTAGATAACACTTTCGCCATTTTCTCTTCACTTTCGGGATGGGCTTTGACTGAGCTGCCTCTCCCTAACCTCATCTGCCACTAACCTTGCTCCTTAACCTCTTGGCTGAACCTCTATTCTTCCTTAGGACTGGGGTAAGGTTGAGAGGGGCAGGGGGAAGGTGCAGGGGTGGTTGAAAGCCCCTCCTGGGGACTCAGGTTTCTGGGAGGGGAGTTGTGCTTCTGTATTACTTTTACCTTGTACATTTCTGTCTATAACTGTATGTACTGTAAATATCTGCTTGTATATTGTGCTAGCTGTAAATAAATAGCTTCATTTATATTCCCAGAGTCCAGCTGAGTCTAGTCTGGGTGACTTCTAATGTGTGGGGGGGCGGGGAACACCCGGACCACCACAAAGAGCTTTTTGTTATATTGCTAACCTGCAAGTCTTTTCTTACTCCTCTTTCCTCACAGGACCAAAAGCAGTGTATAATCCAAAACACAGTTCAGGAGTGATCAGAAAGGAAGAGGGACAATTTAGTTCCTTGGAAATGTGTTCATGTCTCTGCATCTTTTCCAGTGTGTAGTTACCTGTTTTGATGGGCAGCATGACTAAATCATAGCATTCATTTCTATTGGAAATTGGAAGCAGTGAGTTTGTTTTTATTTTGTGCTAGTTTGAAGCTAGCTGGAATATTTTGGTGAGAAGAATTAGATTGTAGGCTGTGAAAAGGAAGCAATGGTGATGTCTGCTTCACTCATAGGCTTGCTGAGATGTATGAAACCAAGAATATAAACATAGCTAACACAGGATCTGTGTGTCTCTGGCTGCCTGCATTTTTCTCCCTAACCTGCTGTCTGTGTGACTAATCCTTCTGCTTTCTAACCCCCCTGGCCCATCTTCCACACTCACCTTGCACGTAAGGCAAATCTGGGATAAGGTAGAGGGGTGGAAAAGAAGTGGAAGGGTGATTGGGAGCCCCTCCTGGTTTCTAGGAGGGCTGTTGTGTTTCTGTATTACTTTTAAACTTATATATTTTTGTATAGAACTGTATATATTTGTGTATATATGCCTGTATATTGCGCTAAGATGTAAATACAGCTTCGTTCCTTAATTTCCAGTTCAGCTGGGTTTAGTCTGGGTGATTTCATAAGGGCCAGGGTCAGGGTAATACCCAAACTATCACACCTGTTTATTTGCAAACACTTGATTCCTAGAGTGCAGCAGCAATCAAGGAAGAGGAGACAATTTCTTACCCTATAACTTCAGCTTTTTTATGGAAGCACTTTAACTCCAGAGCACTTTCTCTGAGCATTTCCTCAGTCCTTCTGTGAATGGTGCTATGCTTACTGCTTCCTTGCTGACTTTCCTGAAGCTGTCCATGTCATACACACTCATTTTCACAGCTACCCATTTCAATTTGATCTCTTAACTGAAAGGTGATGGATGCACACCTCATTTTCCCTGTAACTGTATCAACCAGGTTAATGATAACACCCAAGATCCAGTGCTGTTTGAGGGATGTTCAAACCAATGACCATTGCACTGTTATTGCTGTTACCATAATGATCTGGCATTATTCAGCCTGGATTCTTTTGGGAGACCCCTTTGGCAGGAAGTGGCCACTACCATATGCTTTACCCAGTCTGTGACCCCTTGTTTTCTCCTGGATGACTCCTACATACGGTGTAGTAAAACATCCTCGCTGCTTTTTTGCTGAGGTCTGAGCCCTTTGAGCGGTGCTTCATGTGGAGCTAGGGCAGGTCCGAGGTGTCATCTCCTCCTTCAGCACTGGACAAGGCAGGGCCCACTGTGACAATGGCTGCAATGCAGGAGATCCCAAACACCTTTGTTGCAGGGAGTAAGTCTGAGGCAGATGCCTGTGGTGGAAGATAATGTTGCCTTGGGTAGTTTGCGGTGCGCCCAGAACAAGCTCAGCTCCAGTACAAAAGCCTTCATCGCCCTCAGACTGCTGGCTCCAATGATGAGTGTTCCTAAAGCTGAAAAGATGTCCAATCTCACAGCAAATCTAAAAGAATCAATCTCACCTCAGAAATGAGTTTACCAAAATGTTATGATGCTTTTAGTATTGACATTAAACTGCAGCCAAATTTTACTGAGAGGTGCTCGGTAGTGACAAGGCTTTTTCTGCACTTGCATTATTTAAAGGTTAACAGCAGAAGGGCACATTACTCAAGATGCAGGACAGAATATATATGTAAGGTTAATGATTCTTCAAACAGCTAGCTCTGAAAAGGACTCTGCAGGTGTAGCCTAAGGAACGACTTAAACATCAACCAATTATTTTTACGTTTTTTCTTTCTTAGTGTAAGCTTCAGCAGCTGGGTCCCATATGAATATGTCATGACAGATGACAGTGATACGAGCAGATGAACCCCAAGGCAACCCACTATCCTGTCAAGGAGAAGGCAAAGCTAGGTCCCCTAAATATGCATAGACTGTGTCACTGACAGCAATTTACTGTTGTGGTCAGGTGCCTGGAGTCTATATTCTTCCCCAAGAAGCAGGTTTGAAAGTATTTTTAGACATGAATACCATTAAAGTTTGTTCTTCAGTAAGAATCACTGACAAAAGAGAGACCAATCTTCCACAGCCTGGTGAAAGAATACCTTTTTTCCCCTTTTCTTTTCCTTTTTCCCCCCCCCTCTCTTTTAATATGGCATTTAAAACGATGCTTAACTAAGCCCTGCCAGCCTTCTTACCTGTCCCATAAAGCCTAAGGCCTGTAGCAACATTAAGCTGTCAAGGTTACTGCAACGATTTGTCATAAATGTTTACATTCTTGTAATTCACCTTACCCCTGTGTTTTGTCTGGCTCTGGCCATGTGGTTCAAAATACTGAAGATGGAGGCCAACACAGAGTTTCTTCCTTTAAGGTGAGATCAGAGACATTTTTAGCCTGGGTAGGGTGCAAAAAGAGTGACTAATCCATCACTTCCATTAGGAGCTGTATAAACAAGCCAGCCACCCTGCGATGCTGATAATGCACAGCTTGTTGCTCGAAAGCATGGGGCAGTTCCTCTTCTGCCTTTCACCACAAAAGAGGCATGGTGACTGTTGCAAAGGCCAGAGGTATGACAGTGTAAAGCAAGGGCTGAATCTCATTCCCAGTGCCTCTGTAATGGGGCAGAGGGTGGTGGAATTCAGAGTCTGGTTTAAATATTAAATCCTTCCTTTTCCACATCCTGTTTTCAGTTGTGTTCTCCATTTGAAATACCTTCTCCGCTCTCAAGCGGTGACCAAATGCTTTCTGTGGCATTTCGAAGGGATGTCAGTGATTTCTTATGGCAGGGACTCATATCAATGGAAGCTGGTGTGCACACCAGCTGAAAGAAACTGTCTCAATCCAATAAAAAGGAGGATGTCAGTATTGAGGCCATAGCTAAAGCTGGTTTGGAATTTGCAGCCAAAACAGGAATCAGATCCCTCTGTATCAAACATTCATGATTTAATCTCTTAGATTTTAGAGACTAGCTCTTGCATAAGGCAAGGAGGGGTTAACACTTATTTTCTAGCATATCAACTAATTCCTAAATGATGTTAATTTTCTTTCACATTTATTTTCAAATAACTGTAAATATCAGAGTTTACAGATGGGAAATCTCATGGCATCTCAAGGTTTATGTTGCTTTGTCCTTTGGAAATCTCAGGCACCACAAATCATTCCTGCTGCTCCAGGTGACAGACCTGAGTTATGCTGAGTTTAGCCAAAGGGACTTTGCCAGCAATACGGAGTTAAAAGTCTTCAGCCACCTGCACTGCTCACCCCATAATAGAAGTTATGGCACTGGATTTTCAGTGTAACAGAGGAGGTGAGTGGGATGTGTGCATGTGCTTGTGCACACGATGTGACAAGCAAGTGACTGAGCACTGGATGTATAGAAGTGGGTAAGCCCTGCTAAACTCCAAGTGCTCCAGCATCTCTGCAGTAAAGGAGGAAAAGACTAAGCCTGGCCCTGGGCCCCGAGGTATTGCACCAGATCAGCAGTGCTTGAGAGCTCTCCTTGCGGATGTGTCACCCGTGTCACCTTCCACTCTTCTGCACTCAGCTCATGCCAAAGGAGCTGCATTTCTATGCCGGTGCACAGCAGCCCTGACTGCACAATAAAGCTCAGGCAAGAGTAAGGAGCTTCCTCTGAGGGCTGCCCCCACAAGGGTACAGGCTCCTGGGCTTTTACCCTTTGGGGACACAGTCCTGTTTCTGCTTCTTTGGTCTCTCCTCCCACAGTCTGGCTGGCTGGCAGGGGCAGAGGAGATGCAGTGCATTTGTGTGGGACAGCATGGACAGGAAGTAAGAGCTCACAAGAGAGATATTTAGGTGAGAGTGGCTGTCCAGGCTTTGTTAGCATACAGTTCCTCTGTTTCTCCCTGCTCAGGTCCAAAACAGCTATGTAGCCAGTTCTCTCATATAACTATCACCCTTGGATCTTGTCAGTCCTGAAAACCCCTCAGAGACAAGCTCTCACCTACACTTCAATATCTTTACCAGACCTCTTCATGCTGCCCCTCCTTGCTATCCCATACATACCACTTTCTCCTTCTCTGCTCCCTCGCCACCTTTATTTTTTCCCCAGGGTCGATTTATAGTAATCATGTGGCTAATCTGCAGTGATTCTGTATGAAAGATCAATGAAAGAGCTGACTGAAGAGTCAAAAGAAAAAAACCATAAGAAAAGCTTTCATCTGGACTTTAGGAACAAGACAATATAGAATTAATCCAGGACATTGTCAGGAAAGATGACTCAAAGAGGTAACAGAGAAAGCAAGGTGATATGTGAAGATTTAAGGCTTTGCAAGACACTACAAGAGGAACAGAAATGAAAATACATGAGCTACCCATGCCATCTGTCAATGTTTGCACAGAAATCCCACCAAACCAAAAATATTGTTAAAAATCCGCTGAAGTTGCTCATGGCACATCCCACCAACAAAAAACATTATAAACCCATGAAGTCCTTAGCCAAGCCTCTGTTCAGCTGTTGAAGCCCTTAACTGCAGTTTCATCTTCAGCATCTTCAACTTCTAGAAACCACAGGCTTTTTCCATCCCTTCCCACTCGAAACTTTTAACCTGAATCCTGATGGTGAAGTTATCCTGTCATGAAAAAAACTGCAACACTGTATCTCCTCGGTGCATTGCCTAACTCACACACTAGCACTGGGATAGGTGAGAACCTCTCAAAACCATGAACTCACCCACAACCAGTTCCCTCTTTAAAGCAAACAAATCATTTATACTGTTCATGCTCCTTTTTATGCAGCACCCTTCCCTCACCTGCAAAGGATCATGTGTCCTGAAACACAGCTCCTTCATAGGAGGTTGACCATCCACACAATTGCTCCTCTTGCAAACCACACCACACAGTTTGTGCTTACAGTTTTGCAGTTTGTGTGAGGATGGAGGGAGGAGGTGTGTGGGTTGTGGCTGGTGGATGTGGCTGATGTAGTGAAGAGAAGGTGAAATCACACTCTGAGGCAGAGAGCTATCTGAGGACTACACTGACAACATCGTTGATTATTTATACAGCTCTGGTAGTGTTTGGCATAGGTGAGGCTTTTTTTTCCCCCTTCACTAAGCTTTGAGAGCAGACAAGAGTGGCTGTAAGGAGTGACCACAAAAACATAATAAACCAATATTTTGTTGTCCTCTTTGTTGACATCATAAGATCACCACTATCGGCTCCACTAATTTTCCCCCCCTCCCACCTCTCTCGACATGTTGGTGCAGATCCATGAGAGTCCTTTTTAGTGAATACACTGTACATTGGTTAGGACTTGGTCCTACCACCTCACCAAGCTCTGGGATGCTGCAGGACTGGGTAGGAAGGAACATATGGCCAGAGAGAATACAGCCATTGGTTAAACAAGAGAAATCAACTGTGCTTAGCAAAGGTAGTGAAGAAATTTATTCTAAAATTAGTAAACTCATGGTGCAGAAACAGTAGAAAATATCTCTGCTTACAGCTTTCATCATCCTCCAACATTACTGCAGCTGTATGTCTTACAATTTTTATCCATTTTTGGCCAAACAGAATTAAGCTAAGATTTTTTTTTTAATAGCTGCTGATTGCAAGTGCACCCGCTTTTGCATACAGGGTGTAGCTGAGTGCCCAGAAATTGTGGCTTTCACAATCAGTGACTATTTCTGGAAGCATCTTCCATAAGATACCTACCCAACTAACTGGACTCCATCTTCAGAGTAATTACAACATGTGAGGAAGAAGCAAAACCACCACTCTGGTCCTGATGCCAACATCTGTAATGAGCATTGCTATCTCAGTGGTGTCCCAGTTCAAAATGTGCACAACCTCTGCTGACTAGGTGCCAGTTGGTGTGATACAGGCATGAGTGATACCTGTCTTATGCCCACTAGAAGCTGCCCTCCTTCCTCTGTAATGTCCAGCCCTGCTGCACCAATTCCCCTTCACCTTCCCCAACTCTCTTCACTGTTATCCCACTCTTTTCCTCACAACTGCAGGATACCTTCCCCATTTGAATGTCAAGGAGCTACATGAGCTTTACACCCTCTATAAAACTTTTCCTTCTCCCAGTGGCATGCCAAAGCAAAAGGAATCCCCAAGACACTTAGAGTCTGTGTCTCCCAGGAAGGAAATAACTGAAGGAAGAGAGGTTGTGTGGGTAGGCAATCAACTACCTGAAGGGAGGCTGTAGCCAGGTGGGGGTTGGTCTCTTCTCCCAGGCAACAGAGCAAGGGGACACAGTCTCAAATTGTGTCAGGGGAGGTGTAGGCTGCATGTTAGGAGGAAGTTCTTCACAGAGAGAGTGATTTGCCATTGGAATAGGCTGCCCAGGGAGGTGGTGGAGTCACCATCCCTGGAGGTCTTCAAGAAAAGACTGGATGAAGCATTTAGTGCTATGGTCTAGTTGATTGGACAGGATTGGGTGCTAGGTTGGATGTCTCTTCCAACCTGGTTGATTCTATGATTCTGTGAAAGGTAGGGTAAGAAAAGAAGCCAGGGTCCATTTTGCAATGTATCTTTGTATTAAATTAGCCTAGTCACAGAGCTTGGCCCCCCCTGGGTGAGATCACATCAGCTAGGAAAGAGCAAAACCTCCTCTTCCACCCACAGAATTCTGTGACTGAGGAGATCGTGATCTTCTTTGCATTGCTATAAAATAATCCAATACGATATAGCACTGTTTAGTAGGGTACAGTCTTGAATTGATGGCAGCAGTTAGAAAGGTAAAGAGCAGAGCTTATTAAAAGAAGAGGAGCTAAAGCCCCTGCTCAAAATCCAGCTGCCTTGCTCTTTGCAGGGCAGGCTGGCCAGGCAATCTCCCCTGGCAGCCAGATCAGTGCTTTCAGCCAAACACTGTGTGCAAAGGAGTGCTTCCCAACAAATCACAAGGCTCTGAGAGAATCTCTTTGCTCATCAAACACTTGGCTTTTCTGCCAAGATTTCCCCAAAACATACCACTTGTAATTATACTGGCTACTCAATTCAGCTTAGCTTATTTAACAGAAACCATAAGTTTTAAATAACTTTAACATAATCCTGGGCATGAACTTCGCAGTGCCCAGGTTAGAAATTATCCTGTGTAAGAGCTAATTTGATAGCCTCTGAGAGCCAGCATAAATCTCTCCAGCGACCAGGAGTCTGGTTTCTGCAGACTGTGGGAGATCGTGCATGAAGCCAAGAAATCCTGCATCTGCTAAATGTTACTTATGAGATGCACCCCTACACACGCAACAAGAAGAGTCCACGTTTTCGGGGCCAGTGTTTGACCAGGTCTCCCAATTACATCGGTGGCCAGGCATAGCGGCTATACAGAAGTAGACCACAGGAGAGCATTTGAACCACCAGAGCTTTTGAACCAGGTCTTTGGAGCGGTTGCTGGTGCAGGGGCCACCATCAGATCAAGTAAAATAAAATAAAGTCAAACAAAACAATAATATAGTATAACATAAAGCTATGTAACACAAAAAAAAATTAAAAATTGAAATAAAAGGAAATGTCCTGCGTGCCGGGGAGGCTTCCATCCGGCAGGAAAATATTTCTCCAACAGGAGGAGCTCTTCGCTTTGGTGAGACGATGTCAGCGGAGCGGCCGCAGTTGTACTCCAACCTCCCCCTCCTCCCTCCACCCCGTTTTATACGAGAGGCAGCTTAATTGATTTGATAACAAAATAAACAGGAGCCGAGGGCTGCCCGCGGGAGACGGCGGGGCGCGGTGATGGATTCCTGTCGTGCAACCCATCGCGACTCTCCCCGCCCTCCGTGCTCCGGCTCGGAGTGAGGGTGGGGGCAAGGGGGAAGGGGGTCGAGCTACGCCCGTGCATGCAGATACTCTACGGGGGCAAAACTCGCTCCTGACTCCTCGGCGCTTAGCAGTCCGATCCTTACGGAGCTGTTAGTGAGGCTTTCCCAGCCCTTCTTCAAGAGGAGGAGCGGAAAGATGCCTTGCGCAGGCGACGGCAGGAAGCAAAAGCGGCACCAAAATTTTGGGGCTCCTGAGCAGAGCGAAGGGTGAGAGCCTGGGCTTTCCCCCGGCGCTACGTGCGGGCGACACTTTAGGGTGTTCGGATCCCCTCTGCGCGGAAACATAGTGGGTGGCGGAATAACGGGAAGCTCTGCCTGCACATTTTGTTAGCCTGGAGGGATCCTACCCGAAGATTTGCAGCCGAATTCTCTCTTTACGAGTAGTCGCTGTCGTCGCTTTAAAAAGTCGTAGAGGATCCCAGAGTCACCGCGGGGAGCGAGTCGCCCTCTATGCCCCGATCCCTCCAAACGTGGGTATCGCGGGGCTCCCACCTGGCCCCGCATCTCCCACCTCATTTCTCTCCATGAAGCAACACCCCTCCCTGCCCGGCGGCTGCCCCAGGCGAGAAAAGCTAGCAAAAAACCGGGTCGCCCTTAAAGCATTTCAGTCTATTTCTGGGAACTAACGCGCCAAGTGCATTAGGGAAGGAGTCCGCTTAGAGGTTGCCATGGAGGGAAACCGCCGTGGGGGTTGAGCTTGCCCGCGGGGCATGTTGTGACGGAGAAAAGTGATTCCCAAGCAGCCGCAGGAGGGAAAGCTGCCGAAATATCCGCTCTCGGCGACACACGTGCCCTCCCGCGGAGACTGACAGTGACCCTGGCCTCCGTGGGCTGCGCTATGCCCTCTCAGGACGGTCCCCTCACTGGGCCTAGGAGGCCTGTCCCTACCCACAGGAGAGTCACGCAGCGTGTTCGTCGTATGTGCCGTCGTCCTGTGGCTCCGGGGCAGCCGCAGCAAGACCTCAGTCTGTGTCTGGTGGGATTCCCCGCGGCTACCCGCGAGTGCGCACGGCGTCAGGGGTGGCAGCCGGGCGCGCATTCAGAGGGCAGGGTGGTGGGCAGGGCATTGTTTTGTGCTCTCTTGCGGGTTTAGTGCAGCCAACAGCAGCGTGGAGTTTCCAGCGCCTTGTCCGCAGTTTGGTTTTCTTCCCAATTATTTTTTTAAAGGCTCACTGACTTCTCTCTGTGGGGTTTTTTTTGGTTCTTGGTTTTGTTTCGTTGGTTGGGCTGGTTTTTTGGTGTTGGGTATTGTGTTTCTGGTTTTGTCTGTGCCACGCTGCAATGGGGATTTTGCGCTGCAGAACTCAAAAGCAGGAACCGTGTAGGGGTGTATTTCTACGGTGCATTCATTCTAAGACAGTAAAACTTAGAAGATAGTGGGAGTGTAGTGTCTGTGAATCAGAGATAGGTGGAAGAACACAAGTGGGGCTCTGCGGAAAGTTTAATACCCCCTGAGCCACATATAGTCCGGTCTGTGTGAGGGGCTTCAAAGGGGTACACCCAGCAAGTAAAGACCACACTGCCGTATGATTTAAAGTCATTATGACGATTATCATTTGAATACCGATGAATTCAGGGAACATGAGAGCTGCAATTGACATTCCTAAAAACAATTAAATCGGTGGAGAGTACTGCTGGAAAATCGATACGGCCCAATGTATTATGGTTTGACTATAAACAGATTCCTCCAGTAGCAATAAGCCACGAAGTGAGTGTGAAGTGCGGCGACTTCCTGGCTGAAAAGAGGTCTTTGCCCATCAGACTCACAAAACACATCTTTGGCCCCCCTACCCCCAGCCCTCATCCATGTTCCGCCGCTTCCGCGGTGTGTCGCGGTGAGACGAGGCGACGGTACCAAAGACCCTTGTGAAATTCTCCAGTAGCAAACGTTCATAACCCCGAGGGGAGGTCGAGGATGGTATTTAAATAGCTTCCCGAATAAGCAGCGAGTGTCTTTGGTCTAGGACGAAAATAAACTGGGAGTTAAGCTTTAAATATCCAGGCTTGATTTAAAAGCGAGATCCAGACGACTGAGTGAGCTCTGAGAGTGGCCCCCGAAAGGGGGCCGCGGAAGAGAAGGGATGAAAAGGGGGAATAAAGAGGAAGAGAAAGACGCCCGCGGCCCCCGGGCCGTGCCTATCCCCGCTGCTCGCCCCTGAGCGCGGCGGGGACGTTTCCTGAGCCCAGAGAAGGCGATGTGGTCGGGAGTGGGGGTGCGGGGATAGTGGGTATGGTACCCCTCCGACGCGACAGTTTCAAACAAGGATCTCGGGAAGCGCGTCCGCCACACACACAGACCCCTCTGTGTGAGCGGGATCAGCGAGGAGGTCCTCAGGGAGTTCTCCCCGGACGACACCCACCCCACCCCCGCAGTGCCGCCGGCAGCTCTCACTGGGAGAAGGCCTCCCCTTCCCCAGTGGTTGTGGGAGGAAGAGGGAGAAAGGGCGCCTGGCAAACCCCGGGGGCGTTTGCAGAGTTTGGCATTTCTTTCGGCTTTAGCTGGCGAGCGAAGCACTGCACCCGGGCCCGCCGAGCCGTGTTGTGCCCGCGGCTTGGCACGGGCAGGCAGCGCCGGCTGCCAGCACCGCGCCGCCCTCCGGGTGCTGCGATCTTGCGGTTTGCAAAGCAGCGGCTGCACGCCGGGGGCCCCCGCCTGCCTGCATCCCTGCGGGATAGAGTCGGGAGCCGGGCGACGGTCAGTCCTCGTCCGAGGCTGCCCAGCAGGGACCAGTGGCTGCTGCCGTGCGCCGGGTTGGGGGCGGAAAGCTGCCGCTTCCTGCGGAGCCGCTGCAATTCGCCGGCTGCAAGGGAAACAGGATCCCTCTGCCGTGCGCTGCACGGCAGCCTGTTCCTGGTAGGCGCCGGCTTCCCGGTGCCTTCACGGAAGAGGATACAATATGAATATTGTTTGCACGACCCGGATAAAATATCCAGGGCTAGAGGAGAGGAGGAAAGATTGTGTTAGTCCGCCCGTAATGAATTATCCGGGCCGGCCTCCCAGCTGTAGCGGCCAAATTGCTCTCAAATCTGCCAAAAGATCAGTCGCCTCTACCCGCGCCTCGGGCGCTGTTGGCCTCTCCCCGGCTGACTCTGGCAGCACGCATGTCGCAGCAGCCGAGAGAACGGCGCTGCCTTAGCCGGGGCCGCCCGCCCAGAGGCCGCAGCATCAACCTAGGGACGGAGGGGTGGGGTGATAATAAAGAGCGGCAGCGAAGGAGGAGCAGGGCGGGGTGTCTCCGGGGCGGAGGTGCCCGGAGGCAGGTGAAGCCTCCCCGGCTGTCCTGCGGTGCCCCCTGCCCCGGGCTGCTCGGCGCGGGACCGGATGACCCTTCCTCCCCTCCACCCTACGCCGCCTGCCCGGCTGGTGGGAACAAACACAAGCTGTTCCGGACTGGGGCCGCGCAGCTGGCCCGGCGGCGGCGGCGGCGAGCTGCCGAAGGGGCCGCAGGGAAGGTCCTCAGATTCTCTGCAAGCGTACACGGGCGAGGCTGCTCGCGCGCGGCTCTGGGGCCGCCCCCGCCGGGCACCCAAACGCCCCGGGAGCGTGTGCCGGGGGCTCTGCTTGGCGGGGATGAGGGGTGCAGGTATTTGTGTGTGTCTGCGGGTCTGTGTTTGCGGGGACCGTGTGCGTGCGGATGGCAACGTGCCCGGGGAGCAGGCGGGGACGGCGTGGAGCTCCGTGTGTGGAAGCCTGTGGCTGCGAATGCCTGCGAGACGGTGTACGGGCTGCAAGGGAGACGGCGGGCGTCTGCCTGCATGGGAAAGCCTGAACGTGTGCGATCGCGTGCGCGGGCCAGTATGAGTGCTTGAAGCCGTGTGACAAAGTCCAGGTGTGAAAGAGGGAACGTGTGGCTGTGTGCGAGATCCTCTGCGTGTGTCCCGGCCGTGAGAGGCGGCGACTCTGTTAGAGCAGGCGTGCTGCCCCGGGGAGGCAGTGCCCGTGTGAGAGAGGCAGGGAGTGTGCGTGGGAACCAACGTGCGTGTGACACGGAGTGTATGCGTGACACGGTGTGCGAACGGCGGCGTGCTCGTGTGACTCAGCATGCGTGCGTGTGAGGGCACGTGTGGGCGAGAGCTGCCGAGAGGCGGTGGAAGGCGGGCAAGCGCCGCGGGGTCGAGGGCGTCGGGCAGAAACCTTGCCTTGCTACCATGCCAGTGACCTGCCCGGGCTACCCCGCTCCCTCGAGCACCCGCGGAAGCCACTTCCTGCCGGCGGGCCCCGTGGCTTCGCCAGACGAAGTCCCCGAGTCCTTCTGTCTCGGCGCACCGCGGCGCGGCCGGTACCCGCTGTGGGAGGAAGCTACTGGGGCATGAGCCGTGGCTGGGCGGGCAGCGGGCTACGGGGGAGGGACCCTACGCCCTTCCTCTCCGGCACAGGGCCGAGGGCTGCTCTGCTCTTCCCCACCTTGTTTGTTATGTGCGGCAGGAACTGGGATTTTCCATCTGCCTGCTCTGCTGGTCGTGACCTCCGCGCAGGGCTGGCGGGCACCCCCTCTCATGAGCGGTAGCGGGCTGCTCCCCAGGCAGGCTGCTCCTCGCATGAGCTGCCTGTGGGAAAAGGAGACGATGGCAACGACAGGCGGAAGGGATGGAGCTGACGGTGGGAGGCCCTGGAAACCTGCCCTTCCCGGGAAAACCTGCCAGTGTTGTCCCGCCTCTGCACGTCCAACCATTTGGGCACAAGTGTGCTCTTTCCCTGCCCCGTGACGACCCCTCCTGATAGGGACAGCATAAACCCTTAAAAGGACTTTGATTAAAAGAGTTTCGGGGTGTAGGAGATGCCGCTGCGGCCATTAGTCACTACCGGGAGAAGGGCCCTCAACCCTCCCCAGGGGGCTGCTTTTGCTCCACTGGATGCCAGAAACAGGGGCAACTACATGGGAAAGATGCTGCGCCAGCAAGGGCGTCGGTCCCCGCCGGCGGCTCTCCACCCTGAGAGGACGGACGTGACACGAACACCGCTCTTGCTTGACCTGGCAGGGAGAGTGGCTTGCCCTTGGGGGTAGGGGAAGAGGTGTACGGGATGTGGGCTGGCAGCGTGGAGCGGCCGCTCTCCACCAAGAACCGCGTCGCCGTCGCCAGCGCTTTGTGGAAGAGTACCGCTCAGAGCCCGTGGCGTACGGATCCAGGCAAACTGGCACACTGCTTCGCAACTCGACTCGCCGCTGAGAGCAACTCACGGTTCCTCGAAAAGCGGCTGGGGAGTGCCAGAGGGCTTCACCTGGAAGCAGCACGGCAACAGCGCTGCGAGGAAGCAATGGCTCTTCCCCTCTTGCGCTATAAAGCAGAGGCTGGCTCTGTCTGAGCAGCCAGCAGTGATAAGAGCTGATTTACAGGTAGAGGGTGAGACGTGCTCGGAAAACCTCGTGACACTTTCCTCCGGTGGATTCAAATAATATATAAAGACCGTGAGGTGGCGATCTCCCGGGTAGCTCCTAGGATGCGTGGCGTTGTTGTTAACACATGTTTCAATTTTGGATTGAGACTGTCAATTACCCACTGAGATGCGAGTCTTAGCCTCAGGCGGGCTGGAGAGAGGGGACGGGTGTATTTATTAACCTCTCAAGTCTGGTGAAGCTGTGCTTCCAGCCTCTCGCTATGGCTTTCTCTCCTTTTTCCCCAACCCCGACCCGTGCCACCCGGGCTGCTCCCGCTGCCTGCGGAAGAGGCTCTCATCCCTGAAGAGAGCAGAGCACCGCGGTGAGCATCACAGCTGCAGAAAGGAAGCAGCTCGCCCTGGCCAAAACAGCCCGGACGGAGTGGAGGAGACATGTGTGGACAGTGTTTCCCCGCTTCCCAAAGGCACTTGCTTTCTGGGTGGGGAAAACAGGCCAGCTCTGCTTGACGTAGCAGAATGGGCTTAGGGTTGTTTTGGCTTTTCGGTTGGGTTTTTTGTTTGGTTTTGGTGTGGGGTTTCCCCCCGCCCCTCAAGCGGAAGAGACTTCTGTTTCCCTAGTTGCAGAAGCAAACAGATCCGAAACCCCGCTCCAGAAGCAGAAGCGGAAGGGCTGACAATTAACATTTCATCTGGTAGCGGAGATCTGCAGGCAGATCTTCGGGAAGTGCATCCCCCCTTTCCCGCGGCGTGCCCTCACCTCATCGCACAGTGGCTACTGAGCCCTGGATGCCCTTTTCCAAGGCAGGGATCCTTCCGGATGAGCCCGCCTACGGTACCCGACCCTGTCTCCCAATGCTCCTAAGACGCTCCGCCAAGAGCAGCCCGAGGAGGCCCCCAGAATAGCGGTTTGCCCTGTTTGTGCCTCCGCCACTTCTACTACAACCACCTGAAAAAATCACCGTAACTGGCGAGACACCTCTGCTGCTTGCTTTCCCTTTCGCCCTTAATTGTAGTCCCTAGCATCCAAACTTCTCTGACCAGGGCCGAGCTGAGTCTGCGCCCTCCACACAGCCCCGGACGCCTCTCCGTGCCGGAAGATGCGACTGCTTCGCTCCACACCAAGCCTCCGTGACGAGGAAAGCATCGTAGGCAGCCTATAAATAATTTCCATTATGTTCAGCTGACAGCGCGAGGCGATTAATTTTAATAGCTGTATATTTGCCTGTTTCTCCTAATGCTCTGTAATGAGATGAGAAGCCATCCAACCCCAGATGGCTCCAGCCGCCTCGTTATTTATTTATTTTGTGTGTGCGTGCGTGTTTGTGTGTGTGTGCAAGAGAGGGGAGAACGGGAGGGAAGGCTGAAGTTCCTGTGAGGCCTCCCCTCCATCACCCCGCGAGCTGCCCGCGTCCTCGCCGTCCCCGGTGCTGCCCGCGGGCCGGGGGAGCCATCATGACACTGCATATTCAATCGCCGGGAACCAGAGACTCCGGGGTACACCTCCGGGAACGGGAGAGGCAGGGTCAGGGGCCGCTACCGGCTGGGTATTTTGGGGGGTATTTTTTCATATATTCTCTCCGGCCGCGCAAAGCGTAGCTGCGGGAACGCCGGGGGGCGATCGGCGCGGGAGTAAATGCAGCGGATCGATGTCGTTCGGGGTGAAGGGAGGGCGAAGGGGACCACGGATCAAAGCCCGTCCTATTAACCTAAATTTCGGCTCTGCGCGGCCTGCGGTCCGGGGGCCG
This sequence comes from Pogoniulus pusillus, assembly GCF_015220805.1. Classification (NCBI taxonomy): domain Eukaryota; kingdom Metazoa; phylum Chordata; class Aves; order Piciformes; family Lybiidae; genus Pogoniulus; species Pogoniulus pusillus. The sequence continues at coordinate 24,088,946 of NC_087275.1, forward strand.
GTGGGAGGGGAGGGCTTTGTGGGAGCCGGGAAAGCAAACACGCCGCCCGCTGCCAGCACCAGCCAGAGACGTGGTGGTGTGTGTGTGTGGCAGTGTGACAAAGCCTCGCAGCGCTGAGCAAGCTGTCCCTCAGCCCGGGAGGCGGGTGGGGGGAGAGGAGAATGAAGGGAGGCTTCGAAATGTAGGAACGCGTACCCAGATTTATAGACTACAAAGGGGTGAGAAGTTGTGGGTTCATTCCCTGGTAGGACGAGGCTGCTTAACCAGGTGGAACAGCACCGAGGCGCGCACCTGTGCCTTTTTCTAAAAGGCGTGTACTGATAATTATGAGACTTAATTGCATTGCTTTGAAGGTCATTTGAAGTTATGGGGCTGTGTTTTCTTTTCAGGCTAGCAGACAATGCCCGTGCACTGTTTTAAATGTAAATCAGAGGGTATCCGCATAAACCTGTATTGTAGGATGGAGGCGTAATGGATTCACTCCGGCTGTGCCTGAGCTCGCCACAATACAGCTGAGCAGCCGAGCTGGGAGCGCGCCGGGGGTTCTCTGCGGAAACGCAGTTGCAGGAGAACATGAAAAGCATTAAATCGTGACGGGAAGGGGGCGGCGGCGGCGGTTGGGGGTGGGAATGGATGCGTTTACGCTCAGGAGGGAAAACTCTGGACCAGAGCATGCTTTGCGGCGGAGCAGCCACCCGTCATTAGCGGACGGGAAGTTTCTCCCCCTGAAGAGGCACGGGGCTGGGGTTGGCGTGTCATGCATCGGGGCACCGGCGGGGATGACCCCTGCATCTCTTCTCCCGAGGCGGATGCTGTCCCTTGTGCCTCGCCGCCCCTCATCCTGGGCATGGTCATTCTCAAAGGCTCCTGAGGGCAGCCTGGCTCAGGGACCTCGTCTCCACGACCTTCACACCCTCCTCGGGGAAGGGCGAGTCTCAGCCTGGCTCGGTACAGAGGAATGTGACACAAGTGGAACCGGCCCGCAGCCCGTCCTTGCGGCCTCTGAGTCTTCACTAGTCGAACCACTTGGGGCCCCGGCGTCCGTCCCTTGCGATTAGCCTGACACTGCGGAGTACGGCTCTCCTGGCGGCGCTGCCAGGCAGCCTGGGCCCCGCTGTCCCGACTCTGGCACCTGCAAGCAGCTCTGCCGGAGGCCAGGATGTGCAGCACTGAGCCCGCAGAGAGTCTTTCTTCCTTTCACTGATAAAACCAACCAGAGAATCTCTTAGAAGACGGTAGCGCCGCACGGAACAAACGCCGGGCTGGAGAGAGACACGGGTCGCCCGAGGAGCGGGCAGCTACAGGGAGCAGAGCCGTGTCGAGCCGCGCTCCCGGCCACGCATGGGGGGTGTCTGTGGATGGGGAGGAAGCACGAACCGGGAAGATACTCGACAGCATCCCGGCCGAGTCTCCAGGGCCACGCTTATTAGTGATTTGGGTCTACCTCCTGGGTGGGCAGCTGATCGGAGGGGTCGCGGGGCGAGTGGAGGCCACGGGAGAAACGGGAGGAGGGCCACCGCTTTCCATGCCTTGTTGCGACGCTGGGCCACCCTCGTGCAGATCTCGCTGTGTCACCTCCCTGATGGCAACCACCACCCGCCTATCCAGAAAAGTCGTCAGCCTGGTACCGTCGCTTCCCTCGTTGTCCACGGCAACCGGCCTATCTGATTGAACCTTGTTGTAGGCAGTGACACCCGCATAATGTATCATCCTGTCAGTGCTTTTTTATCACAGGCATTTATTTTGGTCACGGCTGGTGATAACTTTGGTGTTTATCCCTTGTGTTGTTACGGGCACAGCCGCGATCTGGTTTATACCCTCTTTCCCCTGCAGGCTAGCGGTGACGGAGCCGCTCCGAGGAGGCTCCCCCCCCTACTCCTCTCTCGCCAGAGACACCACTCCTGTCTGCCCTCCCGCCCCGCGCTGCCGCGGCCCTTGCTAGGAACGGATCGATCTGTTTGGTTTGGTTCGGCGCCTGCCCCCGCTTGCTCCGGCCTCCCCTGGGGCTGGGTTATCTTGGGTCATGCGGAGCTGGCGCGGAGTACTGGGTGCGGTAAGAAGCTCCGTCGGAGCCCCGTGCGAGAGGGAGTGAGCCAGGGGAAGAAAGTGCCGTCCGCAACTCTCCATCAATTCAGACACTTCAAAAGTAAATAAAGCAGGGCAGGGAAGGGCCTCCAGGGAGAGAAGAGGCCTCTGACAGGCAATTGTCCAGGGCGGAGCCAGGGCTATTTCCAGTCAGGGAACAGCAACACTTGGGCTGCGGTGGCTCCGACCCGCGTGTCCAGGAAAGACCGGATCGGAGTGTTTGTTTTGCTTTTAATTATTATTTTGACGTCGGGCTGGCTCGGCGCAGGCAAACAATGACCTCAAGCCGTGCGGGAGGGACACCGGCTGGGCAGCGCCGCGGGGGAAAGAGCCCAGCGAGGGGCTGGCACGGGGAGGTTTGCTGCCCCCTCTGGAGTTTGGGGCCGGAGCCGCGGGGTCGGGAGGAGCCCATAGGGAATGCAAACGGCGGGCCGAGGGCGGCCCCGCAGCGGATGGCGGCGCGGTGGGCAGGGAGGGAGAGCTGCTGGGAAGCTGGATCGCGGCCCCCGAGGCGCTGGAGGGCGGGAGTGGGGGGGTGAGGCCGCCGAGCTTATCTGGGTCACTGGGGTTACAGGGAGCAGCTGATAGAACAGAGGAGCTGAGCTCCCGCTGTTGCAGAGATAGACACGGGCCAAGCAGGCACCAAGCTGGAGGAAGGGCGGGCGTGAGGGAGGGAGGGAGGGAGAGAGAGAGAGAGAGAGAGAGAGAGAAAGAGGGAGGAGGAGGCGGTGGCTCGTTCCGGCTCCCGAGCGGAGCCCAGGTGCGCTGTGGTTTCCCTGCGCTCAGCGCTGTGCTCGGCAGCCCCCCTTCTCTCACTCCCCATCCCCCGTCCTCCCCGACCGTCCCCCTCCAACGTTTAACCCTTTCCCACCCCCGCGGGGCTGTAGGCTGAGGCTTACGCTGGCCCGGCCGCGTCCCCTGCGGTTCCCCGCTCCCTTCATGGCAGAGACTGATCGTGGTAGGAGAAAAAACGGGGGAAGGGAGGGGGGGAAAGGCTGGCCTTGTGGTGCCGAGCACCGCCCTCGGGCAGCTCCCAGGACCCGGCTTTGTACACACGCACACAAGCAGGCACACACAGACATCCAGCTGCGTTGAGCCGAGCCCAGCCCCGGGGCCAGCCCCCGCCTGCCGCCGCCGCCGCTGCTGCTAGAGCGGCCTATCTGGGTTACAGTCATCCATCCAGCGGGCTTTGCTGCTGCAGCCACCTCCTTCCTCCCCTTCCCCGGTCCCCGCCGCCCTTTTCCTTCCTGCTCAGGCTAGGCTGCCCCAGAGCTTCCCCGGGCTCGGTGGCGGCGGCAAGTCCCCGCTCCCGGGCAGCTGCCTGCGGGGAGGCGGATGCGGAGCGGCCGGGAAGGGGAAGAGCTCAGGCTCTCGGAGCGCCCCCATCGCGCACCCAGCCCTTTAATCAATTTCACCCTATTAATTATTAATTTTACGCCAGTCAAGCTTGCCCAGGAGAGGCGAGGGTGGGGTAAAGGGAGACTGATGTCAGTCGGAGGCGTCGGCGGGGCTGTGTGCCAGGCTCCCCACTCAGACCCGGCCCAACAACTTTCGTCTCCGGTGGCTCGGGCAGCTCTGGCTCCCCAAGACTGAGAAGAAGCGGCGATTCCCATTCCGGTGGATGATACGCACACACATCCACACACGCTTTCCCTCTTTCTTTTCCGCTCCCTCCCCTTCTCTCGCCGCCCGCCCCCCGTGTAGATGCATCCATACAAGGGCCTATTGCATCGTAGCGATGATGGATCGTGCCTAGCGGGGGTGATTTGGTGTTGATCGCATATTATCACGGGCAGGTTGGACTGGTTGCTGATGGACGGCTTTCTAGCAAGCCGCTCCTTCCGACGCTCAGGGAAGCAGCTCGATCGAAAAAAAGCAGCTTGCTTTTAACTCCTTCTCTCACCAGCACGCGTAGGGCAAAGCTTAGCATCTGTCACAACAGCTCTCCGGGTAGCACTTTTCCCTCCTCCCACTCCATTTTCGCCTCGGCAGCCGTGCCGCCGGGTGGCTCTCTCCAGCACCGGGTGAGCACCAGGCATGGCTGGGGGGCTGGCGCCGAGAGCCGCCACAGCTCTTTCGAGGGAGCGCTGCCTCCGCAGGAGGGGGGATGCCCAAGGGGCGCCGCAGCAACCTGCCGGGGGGAGCCGGCAGCCCACTGACCCGGCTCGCTACCTGCCCAGGGACGATTGGTCTCTTTCCCTCACCTCCTCCTCGCCTCTATTTTTTATGTAAGAGCACGCAGATACAAAGGCGGTTTCGTAACGCCTCCCGTTCGCAAGAGCCGAGGACCTTGGCTAACCCCTCGAGAATATGATGGCAAGTGCCTGTTAACAGCCCGTACTGACCGCACGGGGCACCAGGAGAGGGTCGTCATTTCGGCGACAGGCAGAGAGGTAGCCATGGATCCAGAGCGAAAGGCCTGCTCGCTGCCTGACTCCCCAGAAACGCTTCGTGTGAGCGCTTATTCTCTGGCGAGAGAGGAGGGCGGTGGAGGGGTGGTTTAACCCTTTCGCTCCACGTCGTCAACCGCCTCTCAGCCGCCCGCGCCGAGGCAGCCCGGGCTTCCAACAGCTCCTGCAGGTCTGGCTCTGGCCCGGGACAAAGTTCCCTCCCAGAGAGATGCTGCACGACGGGAAGCCCCGATTTAAATTTGATGGGGGGTTGTTTGGTTTTGTTTGTGTGGTTGTTTTGTTCTGTTGGGGTGGTGTGGGATTTTTTGTTTGTTGGTTGTTGGTTTTTTTTTTTACACAGGGCTCGAAAGAGATGGTGTCAGGAGCTGGCTCCTTAACTCGCTCTTCGCTACCGGTTTAACTCCTTCCAGCAGCCCCAGCACAGGTTCCCTGGCCTGGAGATTGTTTTCTATTTGGAAATCAGAGAACAGGGGGAGGCTATCGGCAGGGAAGCAATAGCTTGCTCTCTCTAGAGAGCTGCTCTCCAACAGGCAGCGCCTTGAAATCTATTTAAAAAGAGGGAAAGGCGGAGGGGGGGAGAACAAAGGGGGAGGAGGGGGCCGAACCAGAGCCAGCAAGAAGAGGGAGAAAGCGACAGATCAGCCGGTTTGCAGTGTACATCAAGCTATCACATCTGTATATGCTCCGATCGATGGAAAGGATGCATAATATTTGTCAGCTGCAGACCTTTTTCTTCTCACTTCCCAGGGAAAAGAAGGGGGGAGGGGGGGGGGAAGGTGGTGGAGAGAGAGGTAATAGCGAGCTTCAAGGCCAGGGGCACTTCCTGATGCAGCCAAATAGAAAAGAAAGATTGAAGACTATTACTGTTAATAATTATTTTTACTATTCCACAACAGCCAAAGGGACGGTCAGGAGATCGTGCAACTTTCTCTAATCTCTTCTTCACGCTCCCACTCCTTCCTTTCACCTTTTTTTTTTTAAACCTTAGCTGCTTTCTTGCAAGGTTCCCGAGATTTAGCCCTTTGCCCACGGAGGCATGAGGTGCGTGAGCGCAAAACCAGATCGTGGAAGCCTTACACTGTGAAAACAAACAAACAAACAAACAAAACAACAACGCGCGCCCAGCGAGAAGTCAGTAAAACGCACCGTTACACACACAGCGACGTGGTTTGGCTTTAGGGAAGACGAGAGGGGAAAAAAAAAAAAAGGCGAAAAGGCGAGAGAGACGTAGCTTCTCTCTCCACCGCCCCCCGGCTCTGTCAGCCCCTCGCCTGGTGCCTGCAGTTGCACTCTGAATAAATAGTTCCCACACATGGTCCACATTTTGCACAGCAGCAGCGTGTTTCCTCTCGGTCTCTCGTTGCTGCTCTCGGAGCAAAGGGGGGGAAGAGAGAGAGAGGTTTAAAGGAAGTTTAAAATCAGGCGAGCTGAGAAAAGACTCTGCGTTACACACATCCTGAATGAAAGCGAAAGCCCAGCGTTTCGGCCCTCTGAGCGCCAAGCTCTCACCTCCTTAGCAATGTCACTAGCATACATGTTGGACATATCGCAGTAATTGCTTACACCCGGCGAGACGGGCTCTCGGGCGCTCACAATAGCTGGGCTGGTTGCGGAGCCCGCGGGAGGAGGCCGGCCGGCTGCCGGCTCTGCTTGCTGCAGCTGCCCAGGGGGAGCTCCCCGGGGAAGCGGGCCTCCTTCCCGCCGCCGGGGGATTCCTCGTCCCTGGAGACGGGGGTGCCCGGCAGCCAAGACGTGTTTGCAGAAACAGCTATGTCCTAACCCGCCCGGGAGTTTGCTTTCCCAGGGCACCGAGAGTCCCCGAAGGGGCGGGAGAAGGAGCGCTGGTACAGTGGGCGGGAGCCTCGGGAGGTCGTGTCCATCTTCCTTGGCAGAGTCATTTCGGGGCTTGCAGACTCCTGTCCTCTGCCAGCCCCGCGCCTGCAGAGCTGGAAGTCAGGATGCCGGAGTGATGTGCGCCGCTGCGAAACCACTGCCCGGCGTGATCCTTTTCTTCTCCATCCAGGCCCCGGCTTCGTCCCCGCCCGCCTCTGAGCCGGCATCATCCAGATGATCCTCTGGCCGTCGGCTGAGTGGCAGCCGCTTCGTGGGTAGCATTAGGGCTCGGCCACTCCGCGCTCCCTTGACCCCGCCGAGTCTTTCCCCCTCCATGGCGGCCCCTCCACAGCCCGGTGCCCCATCAGCTCTCGCTGTGTGATATTTAAAAGAAGGGTTGCATTCTCCCCAATAGAAGCCCACTCGTTTCCTTGTTGCCAGGAACAAAGCGTACATTCAGAGGGGTGGTTGTTGACGGCTCCCTCTGTATAGCACTGGAAAGCGGGTGGCCTTTGGTTACTGGCAAGGAAAATTCTAATCAGGGTGCTTGTAAGCGGGGCTTTATAGAAGCTTAGTTACAAAAGGCTTACACCAGAGTAATGCAATAACTATAATAACAGCCAGGGAGCCCTAAAGAGGGTGGAATGTGCTTGTGTCTGGATGATTTTCCCCGCTAGCACAGAGAAAGACTGTTTACCGCGAGTGCCATTAAGTATCGCTGGAAACTCACCAACCGCAGACTTATTTCAATATACTTTATTGTTGTATCTGCTCTAAAAGCAGCTTGCTTCGGACGACTTTTATATTGTCCTAGGGAAGGGGAGAGAGGCTACCCTCGGGCGTCGGAGAAGGCTCGAGGCAGAGGGGCAGTGCCAAGGGTGAGGGAGCTGCAAGCCGGATCCCGGCCGGGGCATGATGCCCGGAACGCGTCCCGACGGGCAGCTCCGCCACTGAACAAAGCGGCCAGGCGAAACGACCCTCTGGCTCAGCGGCACAAAGCTGCCGGGCTCCCGCCCCGGGGACATGCAGCAACCTCGCCTCCACCGCCCTCCTCGACTGGCGCGGCCGATAAGGGCGAGAGGGCCCCGGGGCGGATACCGCAGGGTGGGGGGTGGGGAAGCACGATCATCGCACTCCCATTGCACCGACCGGCGGCCTGGAGCGCCGCGGGCACCGGTGACCCTGTCGTTCCGGCTCAGCCTGGCTCCGTCTCGACTCGGCTAATGGGATCAGCCACTGCCCTCCGCCACCGCGTGTTGATTTTTCCAGTCCGCCGCCGCTGCCTCCCCGCCCGGTCCCGCTGCCCGCTGTCCCCCAGCCAGACCCAGCTACCGCTTGGCCGCCGGCGAGGGGCTGCGGCTGCGGAGGGCAGGAAATGGTTTGGCCGTGGAGCCAGGGCGGTCACCCCTCCCCGCCGCGATCCCTGGGGCACGGCGGCGGCCGGCGAGGGTGCGGACTGAGATGGGAGGCGTCCCAAGGGACGCGGGAAATGGACACCGGTCCACCGCCACCCCTATCACCATCCACCCCCTCCCTCGGCACCCGTGAGCAGACTTCGCAGCGCTTTCTTTTAACGAAACAACGGAGCGCGGCGAGCAAACTGCTGCTCCGTGCAGGGCAAGAAAAATGGGTTTTTAATAGGCAAGGTCGGCGTGCTTGGCAGTCAGCCACCGCGGCCGGGGAAATAAACAAACAGAAGAGCTGACTCTTCAGGTCGAAGCACAAGTTGCGCTCCCGGCGAGTGGAGCCTGCGGCACGGTCCGTGGCGCGAGCATGCAGCCGCGCGCGGGGCCACCGTGGCGAGCATCTTTCCAACAACCCCCCGACCCCCCACCTAGCCCAGCTTCGCGGCTCCGGAGGCGGCGAGCCAGCTTCCTGCGGCCTGGGGACAGGAGAGGTCTGGGGCGGGGCGGGGGGGGGGGGGGGGGGGGAGGGGTGGTAGGCTGCCGCCCTGCGGTGCCGGACGCATTGCCGCCGGGCTGGCAGCGGGCGGAGGGCGTCTGGCCGCTCTCGATTGTCGCGCTCCGGCGCTGCTGCACGCCTAACCGCTGCTGAGCGGCACGGCCGACCTCACGGAGGGAAGGAGGGAGAGATGGAGGGAGAGGGGGGTAGAGCCGCCCGATAGTGAAGCGGCAGGACTTCGTCTGCCGAAGGGTTTTCAGCGGTACGCTTGAGCTCCCGCTCCGCCAGCGTGTCGACACGGCTCGGTGGTGTCAGCCCCGCCGGCCGCACCGCGGGGGCGCAGCACTCCCGCTCTCGCCGCGCGTTCTGGGCTCGGTGCCGAGCACTCCTGGCTGCCGCGCATCAACCTCCCCACTCCCTCCCGCTGCCGCCTCGCTCACTCCTGGCCCTGCAAGCGGCAGGGCAGCGCGGATCCCACGGTCTCCCTAGCAGCACTGGTCTCCAACTGTCCGCTCTCGGGGGTAGGGGCCTTGGGGTGTCCTTTCTCCCGCTCGACAGCACTTCGTCTTCCATCCCGAACTACGCACTAACCCATTCCACCCTCGTTTCTGCAGGACCAGGAGGGAAAGAGGCGGCCCCCACTGAGCGGCATCTCTGCAGCCTCTCTGCCTTGCCGCTGAACAGGGACTCTGTAACACCTCTGCCAGACCCTGAGCAGGGGCTATGCAAATACTTCTGCCCTATCTGAGCAGGGCTGTGTAGCCACCGTGCCCGAGAAAGACGGCAGACACAACCGTCTCTTTAGCACCCACTGATGGTCTGGGCCGTAGAAGCCCCGATGAACAACAGGGTCGGAGAATCTCCTCCACGCTGGGGCGAGGGAGGGACTGGCCCGATGTGCCCTCATGAGAGGAAGACGAAGGAAACCGTGGCAGGAGATCGGAGAGCAAAGTCCGAGTCTGAGAAAGCTGGAAGAGATCTTGGGGAGAGTCTGGCAATCCCCGACCCGGCGGTCAAAGCCCTTTCCCGGCGTACCAGGGGCAGGAGAGCAGCTTTTGCCGCTGTCTTTGTCTCTAATCAGAATACGGCCCGGGTTTGGGCCCAGGTACACTGGGAGTAAGCACAGACGCAAGCCACACACCTCGCGTTTCCATGGGGCTGCAGCTTGGGCTCCCTTTGCTTCTCCATCGCCGCCATAATCTCGCGGCCATGGCACGGGAGAGAACAGCGCCCCCTCTGTCCCGTCCCCCTCCGCCGCTCCCTTCCCGCACCGCAAGGCTCGCAGCTGGGCGCAGAGACAAGGAGGGCTGCGACTGGGACAGGCGCCGGGCAGAGTGGCGGCGGCTGTCAGTGACCCTCCCGCCGGGGCAACTGCCAGCTTTTTGGCAGATCGCTCTGCAGACATCTCCCAAAGACTCTTGCAAGGGCTGAAAAGGGTCACGGGGAAGGGTTGACTAGTGCGATAGGGCCGAGGTACCGGGGGGGGGGAGGGGAGCGAGGAGGCAGCTCAGTCGAGCCAAGGAAAGGGGGGACAAGCCAGGATAGAGGAAAGGGAGAGGTGCAAAGAGCGGCGCAAGTGCGTGTGTTGTGTGTGTGTGCAGTCAAAGCTACCAGCTTGCAAAATGATGAGTTGGCCGCATGCCTAGAAGCTGGGGAGCACTGCAGTTCCGAGAGCCAGGGGAGGGGAGATGAAGAAGAAGCTTGAATGGGGCAAAGACTCTATTTTACAGTGTGACCTATTGCTTAAAAATTCTGGCTTTCCTTCTAGTGCCAGGGTGTACCTGCAGGGTAGTCTCTGCCTTTCTGTCTCCCGTCCCATTATTCCAGTACAGTCTAATCCTTGTGTTGTGACCTACAGCAGCACTCTGATTTATTTTTAATGCGTTCCGATTCCTGTTCCGTTGTCAAGAAATGCATTGAGATTCATTCTCCATCCCCTGCTTTTCAGACTTCTCTTCTGCTGGAGGGACCCGCCAATAGAATTTAATTCGATTTTATATGATTTAATGAACACCTTTATCTTTTGTTTTTAGCAGGAGGATAAAAGAATGCAACTGCATTCGGATTTTGCTAAATCAGACACGTTTCCCACCGAAATTCTATCTGGTGACACACACTTACTGTAACATTTCATTAACAACCCCCTTGATATATTGATTTTTAATATTTGTATTAAATGTTGTGTAAAATTGAACTCAGGCGTTAGGAGAGATTGTGCAAGTCACAAGACATGACTCCTACTTAATTTTTTTTTGTTTGTTTGGTTGGGTTTTTTTGTCCTGGAAGAAGAGCTGGGAAGAGGCCAACAGGAGAGGGAATTAAAAAAAAATAGAATAAATTATCCATGGGCAGAAGTGGGAGGCAGTGTCCGTGTGAGGCACGGCGGAGATGGTGAGAACGTGCAGTCCCTAGGCTGAACGGGCATCAGGGCTTGGCCCCTTTTTTGTTCCCCCAGCTCCCGCAGGCCCCGCTGTGGTCACCATCATCTGCACCAAGCGCCCCGGGCCGCGGAGCCCGCCCGACTGCCCACTCCCTGCTTACCCGGCTCTCTCGCTCCCGTCACCTCCCTTCCTCCAGCTCCATATGGTTTCTCCCCTCCTCCTCCTCTTTCCCCCCCTCCATGTTGTCTCCGTAACTCTCCCCGCTCCATGTTACGCCCCTGAGGGAGCGTTTCCTCGCCGCGGCGTGGAGAGGCCTCGCAGAGCGGCCCGACTGGGATGCCCTAGGGGCTCAGCAGGGTCAGCACGCGGCTCAGAGGGCAAGTGGACGAGGAGCGAAACAGCAGGGGAAGACTGGGAGTCAGGAGAGGGCCGCGGGGAAGGGTGCCAGCCAAAACTCCCAGCCAGAGAGTTTTCCGAGTGTGCAGGAGAAGAGCTTGAATTAAGTTCATCTCCCCCACTTTTTTTTTCTCCTTCGTGTCGTCGTGTCCCCGTCCCCCCGCAGGACGCTCAGAGATCAACAATAATTCACCTGCATGCACAAATAAATAAATAAATAAAAGCACCCCCCACCCCACTCCCCCAGCCAACTCGCGCGCAATAAACTAGCGTCTGATCCTCCGCTTAGACTAGTGTTTAGCCGTTCATGCATCATGAGTGTCAAATAAATGCCTGATTGAGGCCCTCAGTGGAGGAATTAGCGTTCCTTGCGCTGGAAACGCGTAACGGAGAAAGTGCTGAGGCATCTTCCCCGGACTTAGCTCGGGCTCTGCTCCCTGCACTCCTTGTTTCGGGAGCTTTCCCTTCCGCACCTCGGCTCTGTCCCCCTGCACCACCACAACCACCCCACCACCCCTCCTGCCTATCGCCCGCCCCTTATCGTCACACCCAGCTGGACAAGGGCGAGTGGGAGTCTTCCGGGCAGTCCCGGACCCGGGGGTCCGGGATGGGGGCGAAGGGAACAGCCGAGCATTCCTCCTGCTGCCTGAGTCGCTGGGTCTGCCACTCCGTCGCTCCGTGGGGAGCGATTCCCTGAGACGAGACGGCGGGAGAGGGGAGCGTCACGGGGGGGCCTCTCCTAAATAAGCTGCTTTTCATACGGCTACTCTTTCACGCCGGGGGCCTCATTCTGTCGGAGGATACGACCGAGCCCCGAAGTTTGGTGGCAAAGCGGGAGCAGAGCTGGTGCAGTGCTTGGTTCCGTCACTCCCGCCCCTCTCGGCAGCTCTGAGCCGGGCTCACTGCCCAGACGCGGCCAAAGTCCCCCCGGGCAGGGGTTGCCGCCAACACCGGGCGGGCAACCGAGGCACACAGGGGTTAACGGCTCCGCGGCCGGGAGCAGCAGTTAAAGCGCACGGGCTGCAGATGCTTTTCAGGCCTCGATCTACCGTTTTAAATTAAAAAAATGCACCCGGCCCGACCATGCACCAGTGACCTGCAATTTCCCCTTCTTTTCAAACTGAAATATGGCCAAACTGTCTTCAAGTTAACTTAGGGGCTGGGGAGGGAGGCGGAGAAGGTTGGAGAGGGGGGAGGGGGAGGAGGAGGAAATCGCTCTAGGTTGAGATCTCTGTGTCAAGTTTCATCCCCTCCTGACATGTCTGGCTCCGCGCCAAAGTCCTGAAAACGGAAAATTGGGGAAGGGCGGGCGGTGGAGGGGGTGGTGGAGAAGCGGGGGTGGGGAGCGGGCCACAGCTCTCGGCGGAGCAGCAGTAGCGAGAGGCTCTGGCCAAGAGGGATGCATGAGCGAGCCCGTCTGAGCGGAGCGCGGCGGCATCTTCCGCCATCCGTTACGCCGCCCAGGCGCGTGGAGAGCCGCCGGTCGCTGCCATTGTTACCGGCGGGCGATGCGGGGACCGGAGCCACAGCTCTGGCGAGAGATAAATAGCCCCTGACAGCGCCTCTTCGCATCCACAGCTCGTCAGATTGCACTCAGCGGACGGCCGCAGGTCTGTGTCGCTTTCGCGGGAGTCCCTTTAAGTCACCACTCCCCCACCTCCTTGTCCCTCTATCTCTCGGGGGATGCTGTCGACCTTCCCCCGACACCGTCCCTGTACGCCCTCCCCTGATCGCCTACCCCTCCCGCAGCCGGCTGTGGCTCCGCTGCCAGGGTTCGGGCACGGCCCGGAGCGCTACCGGGGGCGAGGGGGCAAGAAAAGTCTACAGCAACACTTTGCGCAGGCCGCCCCTTTGCCAGGAGGGGGCTTGGCACCCGCTCTTTCGCCGGCGTCCCCTGAGTTAGCTGGCGGCTCTACCGGTGAGAGCCTCTGGGGAAAGCGCTGGGAGGTCCCGGGCTGCCATTGCAGACAGCAGCACCCCGGCTTCCCCTCTACCAGCGCCTGGCCGGCACTTCCGCAGGCTCGCCCGCCTCCCTGTTCCTCTCTCCCGCCACAAGAGCCCGAGCCCCTCCGCTCCAGAGCCCCGTCCTGCCTGCGCCGCCCCTTTGCGTGATGAACGTGACAGTGACCCAAGGTGGGGCATCCCTCGCCAGCCGTGGTGCTCACCGCCACCGGCCACCCCGGAAAACCAGCGCGGGGGTGTGTGTGTGTGTGTGTGTAACTCCGGTAGCAAAAGCAGTACTTTCCAGGTGGCTCCTCGCGCCCGGCAGCACTGGGGCGAAACAGTCTGGCATGTGCGCCTTCGGTGACCCCAGCACCTCCCCCGGTTTGCCTTCCCCAGGGACACCGGGGAGCGCCGCGGGCACCTGCGGGCGGCCCGGCGTGAGACAAGCCCGCACTTTGTTTTTCTCCGACACCCCTTTCCTCAGACCCCGCCCCAGTCTGGGCCGACCCGGTGTATGTTTGCGAGGGGAGGTTATCGACAGCCCGTGTCATTATTTCCAGGCCGGCTGGAGTCTCTCTCAGGTGGAATCACTGAGGGCGATCGGTACCCGGGGAGACAAAGGCAGGAGGCTCGGGCTGCTACCACGGCCCCGCGTCATGAACGAGTGTGGGTGATGCCGACTGGGCCAGGCTCGGCCGGGGCCGGGGGTGCTGCCGCTGCCCAAGGGAACGCGGGCTGGGTTTTCCGATCGCGTCTTTGCAGTTGCATTGAATGCACTTTTAGGCGATTGTTTTCCCTTTCCACTTGTTTTGTCTCCTGCTGGCCTCATAAACTGCCTCATGATTTATTACCTAGGCTAAGTGCTTAATTTGTGAATATGAAACAGATTAAAAGGAGATCGGCGTATTTTAGCAGGCAGGCCAGAGCAGAGCTCGGCAGCTGTTTCGAGTTTGTAGGCATCTCCAACCTCGTGTTAAGCAGGCTAGCCTGCTAGTGATCAGGGGGGTATCCCCGGGCTTTATCCGAGAGGCCCACCACCGACGGTTCCCTGTGTGCATGGCCAGCGTGGAGACCGACTGCAGGGCTGGCACTGCGGGTTTATTTTGGGGACACATACACCGATGCTGTCTATCACAGTGACACACGTGGTTTTGAGATTCAGGACGTGGGCTTTGCCGGCGGAGAGCCCAGCAGGCATGCAGAGGGTTAACGACGACTCTGCCCTCTCCTTCAAAGGACTCACTCGAGATAGAGTAAATACGGTCGGGGCGGCAGGAGGGGCTGGGGGTGCCGCTCAGGCCACATGATGCAAAAGTAAGACAAGCACACTCCGGAGAACAAAGGCTTCCTACCCCCTTCCTCCCCCTCCTCGCAAAATCTGTCTTAATTCTGCAAGTAAACTTGAGCAGCTATAAAACAAAAGGGAACGATGGAAGTTACAGCCAAGGGACAATCAAAACAAATACCTTTGATGCAGTCCAAGCACGCACTCGGTATTTTCTGGAGTCCCCATCCCTACCCTCATCCCGGCGGGACATCACAGGCTCTCCCCAGGACAAAGTTGACATTCATTGCCAGGGTTGACGCTCTGGCCGTTTTAGACGTGCTTGGGTACCCTAGGAGGCCATGAACAGGTCGTGAGGCTGGGAGCAACGTCTGGCTCCACTGCGAGCTGTGCCGCTCCGCGGGAATCCGGTGGGAGGCAGGCAGAGCAGTTTGTCCCCCGACCTGGTGGTGGCTGCTGTCCCGGGTCATGCAGGTGACACCGCCACGCCGACAACTTGCTCCCGACCGCCCCGCATTTGCAGAGCAGGCCAGTTACATTCATGCTTGTCACCAGCATCCTGAAGCAATTCCAAGACAAATGCCCCACGGGGCCTGCTTTCTCCCTCTGCCCCCCATCCCCCTTGGTCCTTAGAGGAGGATTTAATGCATCAGGGACGGCAGAGGAAACAAAGAGTGAAAGCAGCAAGCCAGCACCCTGTGCAGTCCAGCAGACAGTGAGGCCTGCCAAGTACAAAGTACTGCTGCTAAACCCAAAACCCAGAGAGAGGTAAAAATCTATAACCTCTCCTGTACCTCTGAGCACCACTTAAGAACCGGGAGCAAGTGCACTATGTCCCTCCTGCTGGAGCACAGCAGACAGGGCTGGCCAGCAGATATTTGCTGGCAAGGTTTTGCATGTCCTTGTTGCACCTTAAGCACTTGCTCCAGTGCTGGAGATGTAGTTGGTGTTGCAGCTGTGGAATGAGTGGGAGATGGGAACAGCCTCTGGCCAGAACATGGATATGAGGTGTGGGGTGGCACATGTCTGTACAGCCTGAGCCCTGGTCTGCTGGTGAGTGAGAGAGCAAAAGACCATGCACATGGCAGTCAGATATATCCCTATATGTGAATATTACAGAGTAATTTTTGTCTGTGGAAAGCTGAATATAAGTCTGGGAAGCAGTCCAGGAGCTATATCTGAGTAAGGACGTGGGGACACCCCATCCCATAGCAAGGAAGCACCTGAAGGAAGAGTGCAAGAATGAGACAACAGTGTATATGGCTATGTCTATGCAGCTGTTTCAGGTTAGCTTGAGACAAGGTCCTCCTTCTGTATTTGGAGCAAAGTCTGTGTCACACTATCACTGGAACCCATTTCCCAGGGGGCTGATAGGATTTTGGTGTAATTTACATTGTGACAGAAGAGATATTGCATAGGTATCACATGCTACCACTGCTTTTAGCCCTGGGCTTTGTTCAGTGACTGGATGTGGGACCAGAACTTTTGAGCAATGTGAAAAGCAGTAAGCAGAAATGGCCCTAGGGTCTCCACACCACCCTGTAGGTTCTGCACAGAGCTGTTCTCTCACTAGATACCTTCAGCATTTTAGTAGGGAGAGAAAAACACAGGCTTGTGTCGTGGTGATAAGATGCAGCACTTTTCTCTTGAAGCAGTATAAACAATGAGAAGCTGGGAAAAAAAGGCAGTGGCAATGGAAAAGGAAAAAAAAAAAAAAAAACAATTTTCCAACTTGTTGACTTGGCCTTTACAGTCATCCCCTCTTTAGGGAGGGCTGTGGCCACAGCATTAAGCCTTGGTTACATTGATGAAATTCACCATGCTGAAAGTCACCTGGTCCCTCAAGCGCTCTTGTAAAGCACTCTAGGTCCCCACAGAAAATGGTTTGCGTGTGCTTAAAACTATGTGAATTGGATTTGCTTCCAACAGTGCATAATGCCAGTTTCAGTCTGATCCTGTCTGCCTTTCATTGAATTAACGCCTGGATGGATCTAAGTCCAAATGTCTCAGACCAAAGTGGTTCAGTAAGTCCTCCTGCTGCTGTCCTTCATTGCTCCAGAGACATTTTAAATTCTCCTTGGAAGCACTCTTATGTAGCAACGTCTAAGCCTCAGAAACAAAGTGGTGGAGAACACTGCTAAAGCAGAACAGGCTTGGAGCAGCCATCAGGGACACTGAAAGTATCAAAGCTACTTCAGTTTGGAGTGCAAGAGCACCCCAGACTCTTCTCATAGTCCCAACCCTTTATGACCAGCAGGAGCAGGCTGCAGACACCCCATCTCTGCCAGCCTGATGACCTTTTTGCAGCTGGGCTTACACTGTTGATATTTGGCCAGTAACAGTCTGTCAAGGCTCAATATTTTTCTTTTTCACCATCTCTAACATCTCACTGCCTGCCTTCACAGTGCTGCTGAGAAACAGGAAAACAAATCCAAAAGTCCTGTAATTGATCCCTCTTTAAGCCAGTAACCTACACAACCGCTTAAATGATGTCCTCGTACTCTCATAACCTCTGTTTATGCTGCCTATATGGGCTCCATTTAAATTTGCAAGCTCTTCAGGGTACAGCTCTGCCTTGCATCATCCAATGTACTGCAGCTACCATCTAAAGACAAAAACAGCAGGGACAAGTTTTAAACTAGGATGTGTAGCCATAAATAGGGGAATTGACATGTGCTAAATTTCAGTTTTTTATCTTTCCAGGTTCACAAGTATTGTGTTACCTGCAGTAATTTTAGTATGCTGGGCACTCTGTATACACAGAAGGCATTTTTTCCCTATTTGCCCAAAAAAAGGGGAGCAGAACTGTGAAAACTGCAGCAGCAGATGATTAGGAAAGCAAAGCCTGTGGTACAGGAGGCAGGCAAGCTCCTGGCTTCAGCCATGAGTTCCTTTGCCACGGCTTTCCAAGGCCACTTCTGTGCTCTGCAGTTAGAAGAGAACAGTGTGCATTTGTATGCGTGTGTTCATGTGAATGTAATTTTGTTTCTACATAATGTGGATTACCCTTCTTTTAGCAGCAAATCCATTCAGGGGTTGAGATAAAAAGAGAAATCCTGCAGCAGTTGCTTCCCTGGGAAAGGGCCTGTCTTCTGTCACTTTCTCTACTCCTTTTCTCGAGTGGTCCCTAAACACCTTTCTTCCAGGCTCAGCATTCAATCTCACCTTGAGAGCCTGCCCACTCTCAGGGTGAAGCTCTTTCATATGGGGCACAGAGAGAAAATGCAAAGAATAAGGCATAGCAGGCAAGGTGCTGCTTAGATTAATGGGAGCAGGGAACCAGAATGTGGGGTGTAGAAGTAGCCCTCCTAACAGTCTTGCACTGGGTGGTGCTAAGTGTGGGGTGTTACACCTCCCACTCTTCCCAGGAAGCCTCCCCCACAAGGAGATGGGGTGTGCTAGAGGTGTAGGACATCTAACCAATTCCCTTCTACTGAACTCTGGTGGGACTGCTTGGCTTTGCAAAGTGCAAGGGCAACCTTGGAGGGGAAAGAAAGCTTCATTGATTTAAATGTAAAATTACCTTCCTGCAGTTCTGATTTCCCAGGCGAGAGCCATGCAGGCTCTGGAAACGTGAAAATTGTTGATCTATTGGTTCAGTTACATTTTTAAATAAGTTTTAATACCATTTGTTTCAGATTTGGTAGGAAAGTGCTGTAGATTTTTGCAGGCAAAGACAGAGGTGAGCATGGATGGTGTGTGTATTTTGTACAGCCTTGAAGAGAGAGCTTAAATGAGGCATTCGTTTAGTACCAGGTCTCTGTGAAGGGATGAGTGAGGCACATGGTGAAAGCAAAAGACCTGAACATCTGTATTTGCTAAGTGGCACTGGCAGCAGTTGGTGAGCTCGAAGAGAAGAGCAGGCATGCGGGTGTGAGGCCCAGCAGAGACTGCTGGCTCCCTGGTGCTTTTTAAAAGGAAATAATAGCTTGTGGGGGAACCCTTTCTGGTGGCCTTGGCTCCCATGACCTTCCTCTGATGTATGATATTTAAACAAGGAAATGTCAATATTGGTTTTCCACATACAGCCTCGTTCTGCGCTCCATGAAGACTAATGACAAACCCCTTGGTGGGTTACAAGAGAGCAAACCCCCAAAACAGTCACTCAGACCCAAATACAGTTGGCTGCAGCAGTTTTGGTGAGTGGCTGTGTGACGTGTGCTGGCAGGCAGAATGGAAAGAAGAGAAGCAATCCCACCCTGTGGTACACAGTGCCTCAAAGCTGCAGGTCTGGTGGTTTGAATGATTATTGGCTTTCGAAATTCTAAACTGCAGTTTGATACAGTGAATAAGGATAATGTACTGCTTACTAGATTTAAGTGCAACTCCAGGGTGTTTTGTTCACACAAAGGTGACTTCTCTGTGCTTGCTTTCTCAAGGTTGGGGCTACTGGAGAATTTGACTTGAACCCAATGGCTATCTAGGACAGGTTTTGTAAAGGAGTGATGTCAATAGTACAAGAAGATATACATACACTGGGCCATCAGATGTATCTTCTGATACATGTGTCCTCTGATGTTGGAAAGTGTAAGTCATAGGAAGAGAGGGCAAATGTGTCTGATTCATAGTAAAATGAGGGCATGTGGAAAGTTTAATGAACAGAGGGCTGCTACTAGTAGGATATGAAGGCTCTGCTATGTGTCATGGGAAAAATAAGTTTGTTGTGGATAATTTAAGCTAAAGGGCAGCTGAAGTGCACTTGCATGGCACATTATATGAGGTGGGGCATATACACAAAAGCAATTTAAGTCATTCCTGTGCTACCCTTGTCTTGGTGTTGGTTTATTTTTTGCAAGCTGGCCCTCTTTGGCTGTTACAATAGCAGCATCAGGGTCCTCGCAGAGCAAGTGAACTTCATCATAGTTCACCTCAATGTAAAAATATAGTTATACAGGCTTTACACTGTACTGGCACCATGTCTCTGGAAGCAGAAGCAGAGAAGTGGTGTATGAGACACTTAATTCTGTACAAATGGAGAATCATTCCTATATGTGGAACAGTTTTCTTGGGCACATCATAGGTGCTTTTCTGCTGGAAGGTGCCCATAGTCCAGGCCTGCTATGCTTACCCTGTCTCCAGCATGTGCCACAACCTCTGTTTACACAGAATGTCAGTGGGAATAGCCTGAGGAACTGAGCAAGTTGGAAGATGTCATGGGCCAGTCTGTGACTGCTTTTAGTGAGAAAAGCACCTTTGGTCTGATGCATGACTGTGACATCATGATTAACATGAATCTCCAGCTAGACATATCTTTTGGGAAGAAAATAAAGGAGATATGAGTCCTTCTAAGTAGCACAGGGATCACGTCTGAAGCTGAGGCTCAGACATTTCCAAGGCTGTATCTGTCCTATACGGTCTTCTGCTTTTGAGGATGCAAATTATATGGAAAAGGATGTTTGGAGCACAGACTATTTCACCCTTGTTATTTAAGGCCCAGCACAACAGAGTCCTAGCTACAGCTGATCATTTGGGAGCCAGTCTCACCTAAATAACCCAGTGTATCTTGACTACAACTGAAGCCACATTTCACACAGAACAGACCCTAGGCTTGTAGCACCCATTGTATGCAGTGTTTCCTGGGTTAGCTTGAGAAGATCAGAGAGTGAGAAAGTACTGGAGCTATGCTGTTAACACATGGACTTTGGCCCTCAAGATCCTGCCATTCCACAGCAAGGCTGTCTCAGAAGCTGAGATAGACCAAAACTTGAACAGGCATCACCAAGATGGGCAGAAGAACTGCAGCTCCTATTTCTTTGTCAGAGGATATATTTCATTTAGTATCTAGTGGGATGCCTCTACCCTGACTACTGCCCATATTTTGGAACAGACATTCATGTGAAGGTAGATGGTGAACAGGCTCAGATGTTTGCTGTGGTTGAAGAAGGCCACATGGAAATTGTGAGCTACCAGGGGAGGAGTGTCTCAAAACCGAGCCCTACCATTGAGGATTGAACTACTCTTGAGTCATGCTGGAACTTTGCTTTGGCATTGTAAGAGAGGAAGAGGGGAAATAGAGAATGATGCAGTGAACAAGCGCATGGCCAGGGCTAGTGCCATTGTGAGAATAGGCAGCACTTGCTTCTTCAGACAAAACAAAACAAAACAAAACAAAACAAAACAAAACAAAACAAAACAAAAGGAAGCCCCACTGAAGGCTAGGGCTGATGGATCACTGAAAAAATCCCAGCTACAAAAACTAAGGTGGCTCTGCAGTTTGGTCAAATGATGCTCAGCATTGTGAATTTGCTGAATAACACTAGTCTGCATGTCTTTTAAACTGGGGTTTTAATAAATTCAGTATTGCTAAGGCTACCTATAAAGGTAATCTGCATAGGGTTTTAAACAAGCTTAACGATGCCATGAATGCTTCCAACATGAATGAGACCATTGCTGGAATACTATGCCCAGCTCTGTTGTGGTGTTTGCATGTTAAAAGTGCATTGGCAAATTAATATGGGATCAGAAAAGAGCTACAAGAGTAAGTCAAGGTCTGGGAATCATATCTTATTGCAAAAGACTGGAGAAATCCCATCTATTAATTTATCCAAGAGGAGGCTATGACTTGGTTTGGTCATAGTCTTTGAGTATCTTCAGTGTCTCTATGGGGAGATTTCTGATAGTAGAGATATCTCTAATGTAGCAGACAAAGGCATAATGAGAACCTATGTTGGAAAATGAAGCTCTATGCATTCTAAGCAGAAATAGGTGATTCTGTTAGTTTTGTTTTGTTTTTCTTTTTAACCAGTGAGGAGACATAACCACTGTAACAACTGAGGCAAGTAGTAGGTCTTGTGTTACTGAAAAGTCTTCAGAGCAAGATTGGATGTCAGGTTAAAAGCTCAGCCAGAATTTATGAGTCTGATACAAGAATGTCTGGCTGAAATTCACTGGCCCATGACATGTAGTAGGTCAGACCAGCTGATCATAACGGTCCATTCTTGGTTAAAAAAAAAAAATCTATGAATTAGGTATTTGTAGTCCCCTGAGCCCTGGTATTACTGGAGGTCTTGAAGGAATGCATTATAAGCTGTCATCATTTAATTGTAAGTAAGCAGGGGGATAGCTGCCCTTTTTATCTTTTTTTTTTTTTTTTTTTTAATTAATAAGCCTTCTTTTCCAAGAGCTTGTTAAGCAGCTGTTAACAAACATGACAACATTTTAAAAATGGCTCAAATAATTCTTCTTCTCCTGTTTACTCAGCTTTGTTTTGCAGTGGAACAGTTTCATTAATACTGCATTTGCTGATTCTTCTCTAGAGAGAACTGCAAATTCCAGCAAAATAAAAAACCCCACCTATGTACTCAAGGTAGCCCACTTACTACATGCTCTCCTTCACATACATCCCTTTGTCTCACAGATACATCGCAGGTTTTCTTTCAGCATAGTACATGAGCAGAGCAGGGAAGAACTCCATCCGTTTTCTAGTGCATGCCCCTTCGCTAGGTGGGAATCAGTGTTGCTCGTCACAGGAGCCCTTGGCCTACAGAGATCCTAGCTTGTCTGAATGAATGGCAGGGAAAGGGGAAAAGGTATTAAGGAGACATCTGGTATTCTTGAAATTATGCAAGCTATTAACCTCCTTGAGGTTGCATAAAATGGCCTCCAGCGAATGGTCAGAATGTTTTTCTTACACAGGAGGAGTAGTTTTCAAGACAGCACAAACTTTCTTAATATCTCTGTGAAGGAAAGAAAAGAAAGTAGGTGTGTGTGGGGAAATTCCCAGCCATGGCTCGGGAGCTTTGAAAACCATATTCACGGTTGCGTGGACATACTAAACCTCCTATACATTCAGTGCCTCGTCAGTCTATCTTATCGAAACTGAAACACGAGGTGGTAGGGCACGCAGCAAAAGATAGAATTTAAAGTCGTCCGGGGGCTGCGCTCACGTCGGCGGGAATCTTCCCTCCCTCCGCCTCTGCTTCTCAGCCCCGCAGCGTCTGCTATGCAGGAAGCGAATCAGAAGGACTGAGGCTCCGGGGCTCGGCTAGTTGCTTGGCGGGGCGGGGGGAGCTGTTGCCTCCCGGTGCGCGGGCGGGGAGGTCGGCGGGGAGCAGAGCAGCGAGGGGAAAGGTGAACTCGGAGCCGAGCGGGGCACAAACCCATTAGTCGCACATAACTTGGGAAGACGCCTGGCCTCGCCATGACAACCGGCGGCCCGGGCTGCTCCCACGTCCCGCCGCCTCCCCCGGTCGCCCCTTTTCCTGGCGTTTGGGGAATGCGGGGCTGAAGAGGCGAGCCCGGTGCGGATAACAAAAGGGGATGAAAGGAGCCCCTTAGTTCACTTTACACGTCCTAGAGGCATCTTCATGCTTCGTAGTGAGAAGGGATCATTCCGAGGAAGTTGAGATCAAACGAGAGAGTATCTCGAGCATTTGCATAATTGTCGGATTTCGGATCAAGAGCAGCCGAGGGGCCGCAGCCCAATCTGGGTACTGCACCGAGGGGCTGCTCCACGCCTCGCCGGAGAGCCTCGAGGACCCGGAGAGTGGTGAAGCTGCAAACTGTACCCTCGCGGGTAGACAACGAGGCCTGTCCTCGGAGTCTTCGGGGCTCTGGGCTGGGTGCTGGGTGTACGGTTCCGGTACTTTACGGCAGTATGCCCCCGAAGCTCCGAAGGACCAGATCCCCTCTGGTGCACGACCAAGGTCGGTTCTCCGAGGGCTGCATCCCCCCTACCCGCGGCTGCCGCTGTAAAGGCAGTGCCAGAGGGGAACAGCTCCCTGCTCTCACCCGGCGACATGTGTGCCGCAGAGCCAGCACGCCGCTTCCCGGGCGGATGGTGGGTGACTCCCGGCCCGGCGGCTCGCACCGCCACCAGCGAGCGGGGATAAAGGGATTAAACGGCACGCTCGCTCCGCCGGGGGAAGGGCGGCGGGGGAAAGCACTTGGCCAGCTCCAGTCTTCCACTCTCCCTGACCGCCACCCCCCGCTGCCTGTACCTCGGGATGGGCACGCCCGAGGACACTTTTTTCGGCCATTTTAAAGCGACGAAGCTGGCGTTTCACCGTGCGTGCACCGGCCTCCCCTCCTCTCTGCGAAGCCCACTCTGCTTCCAGAGATGCGGGCTCTCCCCTGCCCCGAAGCTGACAGCATCCGCACATGCTCCGCACCTGCAATCCCTGGCCCAACCCCGACGCTCAGGGGGGACACCGCGCCCCGTCCTGCTGCTGGACCAAGCCCCAGGACCTGCTCCCGCTTGGGTGCGGGCAGTCCCAATTCCAAGCCTGGAAGTCGCTAGCCCCTGTCCCAACCCCGAATTAGCTATGTTTCAGCCATGGATGAGGTTGCAGCCTCCCCCGGAGAACCGCGGTTTCTCCCCGCATGGCCGGACTCTGGCAAGTTGGCGGGTCGCCAGGGAGGTGAGGTTAGCCTCGGAGCGGGCTGGCGGATGGCATGTTATTGTGAAAAGCAAGCGGGGAAGGCAAATAGAAGCATGGCACCGTGTAGGCTCGCCACGTGATCGAAATGTGTTTATCTCACCCCGGAGAAGCCGGGCTGCCTGTGGAGGCCAACCTTGCTCTCACAGCACAAGCACAGCTCCCATAGCTGCGCATGGGGCTAGGCCCCGTGAGAGAGCAGAGACCACTTCTGCTTGCGTTTGTTGTCACTTCGGTTCTTATCATTTGCCTTGCCATTCATCATCAGCCTCTGTCGATATCCCTCCCCCTTGCTCCCGCTCTGCCTTCTTCAGGGCCAGTCGGGAAAAGATTGGGAATCCATCTGAAGAGTGAGACTGGGAAGGGTTGGATGGAGATGTGGCTGGGGCGGGATGGGGGTGTGTGGATAAAAGCAGCTACATGCCAGAGTAAAGGTGCTAGAAGGTGGCTTTTGGTGATGGAACAGAACCTCGTAAACGTGAAATTTCCATTCACAAGACTCCGCTTGTACAGTCTCTGTCCTGCCCTTGAACTGACAAGTGGATATCTGCTTCGCAACCAGAAAGTAAATCACGCTGAGCCTAGCTCGGGAAGGGAGCGCACAACGCTTCTCTCGGTTGCTAAGTGTGAAAAAAAGAGTAGATTTCAGCTTTCCTGCACGGCCCCGCTCCTCCGATACAATATTTACTTTGGGAGCCCGGCGAAATGCGCTGTTTATTACGAGAGTGCCGGGGCAAGCTCGCATTTGCGTGATGAACGGATCGGCCGTGGTGCGGAATATCAAAGCAAGACCGCCTTGGCAGGGCTCCCAGGCAGGGCTTTGCTGGCACCCGCGGGATTCCGCGGAGCAGGGCTAGCGCGGCCGGGACGGCGGCGGCTGCCGGTCCCCGGGCACGGGGGGTGCCAGCAACCTTTCGCGGGAGGCCAGAAGCAAACGTTGTCTCTGTTGTGGCATCCGCGTGAAAGAGGCGCAACGGCTGGGCCGGAACGGGCTCTGTGGTTCGCAGCTTCAGCTGCGGCCAGCCGGAAGGTAATCTCATTAGTGCCGTCGCGTTTGGGGAGAAAAGGGCCCGGCGTCCCTGCCTGGCTTCGGGCGAGCAGACAAAGGTCTGCGAGGCAAGGCCCCGCGGCCGTGCCACGGCGGGCCGGCCTTGTTAATGTTCAATCGGACGCGGGGAAGCCGTGTCTTCCCTGTAGGCTCCGCGCATGGGCTGGCGGGGAGGAGGGGGCGCGACGGACACCGACCCCCGCCAGCCACTGCCGGCCAGGCTGCTCCTGGGCCGGTCCAACGCGACGAGCCTTTCCGTCTTGCCCCGACGGGATATGTTCTCCTTGGAAGTTATGCTAAAATAACATTTGTGTGCACATTAATGATTTATTTATGTGGCTAATAACGCTCACATTCTCGCTGATATTTGTCTAGGCAAAAGACCAGCTGCGAAATGCCCCGCAGCTGTGGCCAGTGCTAGAACAGAGTGCCTTGGAACCAGAAATCAATGCTCCTGGAATGAACAAGTGGACAACTTATTAGGCTCAGTCACTCCACACGCCGTCCCCTGATAACAAATAGATGAAGTAGGCACTGCAGAAGGGACACATCTGGGAAAGCCACACATACCTACTTCTTCGTGTCGAGGCCAGGTACAGGGCACAGACAAGATCCCCGGGCAGGGCAGGGGCTGTGACACAGCACTTGTGGCTTCATGGGGTTAGATGGCGATAAATATGGCGAACACCCAGAAGAACTGCTATGGGAGTCATTGATAAAAGTGTCCGGTTTCCCTGCCGCTCCAGAAAGCAAAACCGACAGGTTCCGCGAGATCACGTAGTCGTGGTGTCTCTGCCTAGAAACAGGAGAGCTAATTTTGCATTTTTACCATCCACAGGGAGGAAAATACCTGTCCTCCCGCAATGCAAATCCTTACGCAAATAGATCTACGGGCGCACAGGGAGCTGCTTCCACCCTGACCTCCAGCCAAGAGTCTTTGGCCCTGGATTCAAAGAGGCCGGCCGGCAGCAGCACGCCCCGAAATCACACGAGGTCGTCCTCGACAACCCCTCACAACTTGCTGCTGGCCGAGGAAAGTCCGAGCAGGATCTTGCAGTTAATTCCCGAGGCCTTCATGCATCCCTGGCAAACAGCACTCCAGTGCTAGTGCAATTAACGTAACAGACACTAAAATAGGAGAGAGCAGCACTGAATTTAATTTGCAGGCTTTAAAAAAAAACAACACCAAAACAAACAAACAAAACCCCAAAACAACCAACCAACCAAAAAACCAGCAACCAAACCTCCCAACAAAACCGACAACCAACTTAGCACTTGGGGCGGTCTGTGAGGAACTCGGGAAGCTAGCTGCAAGGCGGCAGAGCAGCTCTCCCGCCTCGGAGCAGGGCCGTGGGCAGTCCCAGGAGCCAGGACCACTTTAGTGCTCCCAGCATCGTAAAACGTTTCTAGATAGGTAAACTTCTCCGCTGGGGATGTCTCTCGTTGCGCCACCTCCTCGGATCCCCCTCGTCGGGCGCTCCCACGGAGGTGGGGGCAGCCGCAGCGTGACCAGGTTGCTGGCGCGGGCAGGAACCTCACGGATACTCCTTCCTGCCCCTCCGGGAGGCACACATCTCGATCCCGCTCGTTTTCCTGCCTCCAGTGCCTCGTAGGAGACGAAGGAAGTAGAGAATGGACTAGGTAACCCCTTCCCCGCTTTTCCTCACACTCCCCCTCCCCTGAAAACTGCCTCCCATTAGCCGCAGAAGTTCACAAAAGAGCGAGACATAAAGAGAGGCTTCTGAGTAAAGGGAGACGTGAAAACAGCGAGGTAGAGACTAAAAAACAAAAAGACAAAAAAAGGTCGCAGCCGAGGGAAGCCGGTGGTATCCGGACGGGGGAAAACGGGGGAATGAAGAGAGAAAAGAGGGTTTAAAAAACCTGGAAGGTAAAAGCTGTTGGGGAGGAAGTGTAAGCCGAGAGGGAGGCTGGGGGAGGGGAGAGAGCGCCATCTTTTCATGTCACAGTCACAGAGACAGCGCTGGGCTCGGCCACAGCGTCTCTGTTTCTTTTTAACAGCGGAAAACGTGCGATTAGCAGGCAGACGGGCGGAGACTACCAGCCCTGCGCTCACACACAGCCCGCAGCTCTGTCTCCGCGATGTGTAATCCCAGTGCTCAGCCCTGCTGCACCCCCTCATTAAAAACCCGGAGATTTCCTCCTCCTCCTCTGCTCACCGAGGAAAACAACGCCTGCCACCGCCTGAACCCGGGAGGCGCCACCCGCCCCGGGGCCTCGCGCTCCTCAGTGCCCTGCCCTGCCCGGCGGGCTGAGCCATCCCCACCGCTCGGCCCCTGCCTCCCCGCGGGAGGCTGATGAACAGCCTCTCATGTCAGGAGGCTGCCCCCGGGACGATGGGCACGATGGTTGTGGTGGTAGCAGAGACCTGACTGCAGCCCGTCTCCTGCTCCTGGGGCTTTCTACTCCCCCGCCGCACGGACGGCTGCTCGCTCATTCCCTTCCCTCCCGCGCCCAGTCTTTATCCATCTCAAGGGTGAGGGTGGGGTATCGCTGGGGCCGGCGGCAGGGAACAGTACCGTGTTCCTCCGGGATTCGTAGATCCCGCAGCGGAGCCGGGGACGGCCGCCCACGGCCCCATGAACGGCGCTTTATTCCGCAGCGCTCAAACCCCTCATTGTGTTTGGCAGAATCACCTGCCTCCTCCGGAGCCGGGCGATTAATTTAATACGATACAGAGCGCGTTCCGTCCCGGCCCCTCCTCAGCGGGGAGATCTCCGCCGGGCTCGCTCCCCCCAGCAGCGGCGCGGAGGAGGGGCACGGCACGGCGCGGCACGGCCAAAGCGGGCTGGCATCCTCCGAGCACCAGCTCTCCCGGCGGCGCCGGGGAAGCCCTTCCCCGCCCGGTAGTGTCGTCGTCGTCAGCTCCGATCGGAGTTGCACAAGCAGCCGCTGTATAGATCTGCTCGGTGCCCGGGTTGGGAGGGGGCTGCGAGGCGGGCGGGGGCCGAGCCGTGCCTGGCGAGAGGATTTGCTGGGTCGTTGGCTGCGCCTGGGGAAAGGCGGGTGAGGAGCGGGGGGGTGGGAGGGGGTGCTGGCTGCGCCTAGTGATGGGGGATTTGAGAGGGAAGGGGAGGGGGTGGCTGGGCTCGGTGGAGGGGAGGCTGGCTGCCGCGACTGCTGGGGACGGCGGCTGTTATTATTGTTATTACTGTTATTGTTATTTTTAGGGGGCGGCAGTGGTAGGAGCGAGAGGGGGTGGGGCGGGCCGCACTCGGCGGGGGGTGATGTGGAAGGGGGGCCGCCGGCTGTGCCCGCGGAAGGGGCATGAGGTGAGGGCTGTGCGAGATGCGTCTCCTCTGTTTCTAATAAAAGAAACGACTTTTATTGAACGATAAATGCAGGGGAATGAAAGTCGTGTGGGTACGCGTGGTGGGGGCGATTGATTTGGCGGAGTGGGGAGAGGCGCCCGTACCGGCGTGGGGTGCTTGAGGTGGAGGGCGCGCAGCAGCGAGAGGCCTCCTGGCCTCGGCTGCTCCTGCCCAGGGGGGAATCTCAGGGAGGGGGCGTTGGCCGCCCCGGTAGAAAGGAAAGTGAGCGGAATGTTCGCGGTGGGGGGTCGCGGGTGGGTGCGACACGTAGGCCGTGAGGTGGTGCTGCTTGCCCCTCTCGGGCGGGGGGGGGCTGAGGGGGAGGTGTCTGCTGCGCCTTGCCGGTTGGGATTTGATAGGGGCGGTAGGAGACACGTCTCCTGTTTCTAATAAAGGAATCGGCTTTTATTGAAGGATAAATGCAGAGAACCAAAGTCGTGTGGGCTGCAGCCGCCGAGCTTCGTTAGCTGCCGATGTGACTGTGAAGATAAAACGCTCCACAATAACTCGAGCGCGAAGAGCGCCGAGGATGGAGACGCACAGTCCCCGCCTGCCCCAGACCTCCGGCCCTGACTTGAGTCTTCTGCCCACGGCAGAAGGTGCCCGGGAAGACTCAGACCGTTCTAACGGCTCGGCCTTGGGGCTTTGCCAAGTTTCTCTGACTTAGGGGAACTCTGTGGATGAGTAATTGCGCCAGGAAAGAGTTTGGGAAGGTGGTGCGTTGTTCTTTTTCACTCGTTGCCGTCTTCTTCATTTCCCCCCTTGTCATCAGCTGCTGACCCACTCACTTTGGGAACATGGCATTGACAACTTTCAGAGAAAGGAGCCGGGGCAAGTGAAGACCCCGAGGAGGCCTCGCGTCTCGGCTCCTTGCTGAGCCGCCCTGGGTCTCCACTCCAGTGCCGAGCAGGACGGGGCTGCATGGAGTGTCCACTATCCCGGCTCCTAGGCCAGAATATCAGAGCCCTTTATTATGGGTTTGTCAAGGCTTGCCCGTGCCACACACACTGCAAAGCATCGTGTGGAAGTTTCTCAGGGGAGCGAGGACACGGCGTGGCAGCGCCTGGCCCTGTGGCAGGCATGGAGAAACCTTTTCCACTCGGCATCACTGGTTTATCGCAGGTGTCGATGGCTCAAGGACAGGAGGGAGGAAACTGCGGGCCTGCGGGGAGGCCTCCGGGGACGGGGAAGCAGTGTTTAATCCTGACCCTGGCCGTGGCGGGCGTGGGCGCGCCGAGGCCAGCTGCCTAGCAGGCAGGGAGGAACGGTGCCCGCAACCTGACCGCAGGCCCATGGCGGGTGCGGCTAGGCCTTGCCCGGTGCCGCAGAAGGCAGGGCCACCGCCAGGAGCCGTGCGCGGCCTCGGCGTGTGCTTGCCGGGCGGCGGGGCTTGGAGCCATCCGCGGGGTAGGAAGCAGCCTAGAAGGGCTCGGAGGTGGAGGGAAAAGGAAGCAGAAGCGACTTGACGCCGAGCGCAGCTGCTGACAGCGGATCCTGCGGCTCGTCTGGGGGCAGGCCGGGGGCGAGCATCTCCGTGCCTCTCGCCCCGATTCTGTCGGGGCTGCTGCAGAGAAAAGAGATGGAAGTGGCTCTCTTTCTACTTCACTCGTTGCCAGCGTGGGGCTCTCGTCAGTGCAGCTCCCTGCCCGTTTTATGGGTAGCAAGGGGCCAGCCAGTACGGAGGACCACGGCTCCCGCCTGCGACGGGAAGGGCTGTTACGGGAAGCTCCACGGAACAGGGTGCACTGCTAATCTCGACGACTGGTGGGTCTCAGTCCTCTGATACCTGCGTGATTTGTCTTCCATGAAGCGCGTTAAGAAGCAGTTCCGACCCTGGTTTGGGTACGGACAAGTAAGGGTAAACTTACGGCATAGGGAGATGAAGTGAGGACGAGGCTTTCAGTGGCATTTCTGAACGGATATTTTTTTTTAAAAGCTGCTTTCGAAACGAACATTTTCTGTGATAAGAGGTGACCGATCAGAATCACTGGTGGGGGAGAAGGTTGTAGGCAGACGTTTTGCCCCAGCTTACTGTTATCTTATCTTTCACACTTGCAGGGCGAAAAAGTGTCTTATCTTTATACCCACCCCCCTCTCGCCTTAATTGCTAAAAACACTACTAAGTGTTAAGTACAGGACTAAAGAATCTCTCCGCGTGTCTGCCATGCGAGTGAAGAGAAGGGAAAAAAGAAAAAAAAAAATCAGGGGATTTCTCTGGAAAAGTACACACGTGTACACACCGAGAGCCCCTCCCTGCCCCCGCTCTGCTGCCGCTTTGATGTTGCAGGCTCTCATTTCATATGTATGCACCCCGGAGAGCCACCCGCTGTTGCCGGTCTTCCATCCGGGGTGCAAATCCCGCTCCGCACGCCGGCGAACCCTGAAGCCGCGGGGCGAGAAGGGAGGCAGAGGCCGCCCTTGTCACCTCTGGGGCGGAGTGAATAACCCCAGTGTTTATGAATCCGAGCGCGGAATTGGTATTCAGCGCCGAGCCACGGCATCGTCTCCTGGCTTTCCCTCCCCACCCCCTCTGAAACAAAACACAACACAAAAACAAAACCAGAAGGAGGACGGAGGTGATTCATCGACTGTATCCAATTATTAACATACACACTGTAGTCTGCACAAACACACCTTCAAACCATGGTGGTTTCCTCGGCCGCCGAATTATATTTAAACTCGGGAGCGTGGTGGGTGCCGTGCCACCGCCGAGCCACCGTTTGCTGCTGCTCCTTTACACGCCCGAAGGCCGGGCACAGGGCGCAGCCCGCGCCCTCCCGTGGTTCAGAGACCCCACTGGAAAAGGGGGTATAGCTTCACCAGTAGCATTCTCTGTCCCGGGTTTTGTCTGGCTTCGGCTCTTGTCCTCTCCCCGGCACCCTCCTCACCTTGCTCCATCGTCACCGGTGGCTGCCCCGCGCCGGGCTGAGGGGAGGCAAGATATCGACAACCTCGCCAGCGCTATTTTTACCTCTCCAGACATGTGTGGCGCACGCCCCCTCCCCTGCAGGGCCTTGTCTTGCGGCTGCAGCTCTCTGCTGCCTACAGCAGCCGGGGCTGCTGGCGGTCCTCCTTCCACCTCCTCCGGCCCGGCCGTCCCGCCCGGCCCGCCACTAGTCAGGCCCCTGTGCCCGCGACAGCGCTCCGAAGCAATCCTGTGCCCAAGTGGGATAGTGCAGGAGCGGGGTGCAATATGGGGTTCGGGGACACAGGCGCGCCGCAAGCAGACAAAATGGCCGGGGTATGCAAGTGGGAGAGGTGGAGGGGGCAGCTCGCAGCCAGCTTGCCCTGTTTCTGCAGCAGGGCTGCCAGAACTGTCGGCCTTTTCCAGCCCGGAGTAGGGGCCATGCCTCCAGATCGTCCCCCTACGGCCTCCCTCGTGTGTTCATTGCTGTGCCTTTCCTATCGACTTTTATCCGGGCCTGGCGAGCACTTCCCATGGCCCCGGCTGGCGGTCGACAGGACGAGCTTCCCGGCTTCAGGCTGGCTGAGCCGTTCCTCTGTTTGTCTGCCCGTCCCTCTCGAGCTGCCGCTCCCGAGCGACAAGCCAGTCCTGGGGGATCCACGGGCATCTCTGCTCTGTTGTGGAGTGGGGAAAGGGTGTGGAGCAAAGCAAACACAACTGGGGAGCATTTATCATTTGCCTTTGTAAGAAAGCAGGATTTAGTCCATGAACCGAGAGGGTCTCGTGCTCTTCTGGGGAAATGGAAAGAAAATAATACATCTCCTGCCAACAGAGTAGCCTTGAACTACGAAGTAAAATTACAGTACTTTTGCTATGCAAAACCCCCTTGATTGCACGGGGGGTTTGCACGGTGGTGTAACAATATGCTGGCACCGTGTCAGGCCTGAAAGCGCTGCAGACCCTGTGTAACGCCAATTGAAGCTTGTCTTGTTTTGTTATTCAGATTTCTACACTTCCATTAAAAACAGCCTTACAATAAGCAATGATAAAGGTCTGATTTAAGACACACTCGAGCAGGGCAATTCAGAGCTTAGGACAGTGATCTGTTATTTATGGGCTTTTCCTAGCACTCATCACCAGGCTGTCTGAGCACCTCTCTCGCATTAATTCATTTTACCTTCGCAAGCGCCTCTTTCCCCTGTCTCTCATTTCCCGTGCCCAGAGGACCCGCTTGCTCCAGCTGCCGTTTGTGTGGGCAGGGGAGTGGAGTGTGGAGGGGGCTGGGGGCCTGGCCTCGCCGCTCCTGAGGCTTAACCCTCAGCTTTCTGAGGTGCATGGCCCGGGCGCAGAGTAGGGTAGGCTTCCAATTAGAGGCAGTGCTGGAGGTAAATGGGAACCGGCGTAAAGCAATACCACTTGGAAGCCTCCTGCGAGAAGCCCATTCTGCCATTAACAATGGATTTGTCTTTACGAGGAGGTTAAGTACTTAGCATTATCCGAGCAGCCGTCTTTGCTAGCGCATCCTCGCTCGGGTCCGCGGCGTAGCACCCGTAGAGACTTTAGCAGCACGGAGCCCCGAGCATCTGTGCGGAGAGCCCCCCCGCTCCGCTCCCGGGGAGAAAGCAGTGTGCAGCAACCTGACCCGGGGGTCAGCTCCCTCCGGGGCGTGTGGGAGGCGGGGGAAGGCAGCTCGGTAATCCGCAAGGCAAGAGCATGCTCTGAATTTTCCGGGGTTACGCGGCGGTGCCCGGCATACCCACGGCAGGGGACGGCGGCGCGGCGCGCAGCCGGGCCGAGCCAGGCCGCGGGAGGTGCGAACTGAAGCCCCAATGTCCTCGCCGGGAGCCGCCAGCTTCCCGCTGCAAAGCTCGGGGACCCCGGGAACAAAAAAGGGTACAGAGACGAACAAGCACAGGTCTGTTCCTCCCCGGCACGGAGGCAACTTCCTTCACAAAGTTTAACTATGGTTAAAAATAAAAGCGGAGCGAGTTTACCCCTAGATAAGTTGAAGTTATTAGTTAATGAAAGAAAATAATAATAATAAAAAAGCCAGCCCCAACCACTTAGCCCTGCGCTGCAGGCGAACACATGTGATCCGGAGTTTTCAGTCCGGGGGAATGGAAGTGGGCGACTTTAGCCATGCAAGTGCCGGCCCATGGCATCGCTGATGCCGACCTGTGAGGAAAGACAATGCCCAGATCAATGCTGCCGGGAAGCAACCACCTCGCTGGGACATAAACTAGTTCTTTCCTACCGAAAAAAAAAGCAATTTTAAAGAGGTTTTCCCTAGGAAGGGGAAACGTACAAAACCCCCAAACAACATAGGTCTTTCGTCCATCTGTGTGCCTGTAACTCACGTGTGTTCAGTGTAATAACTTTTAATGTCTAGCCCTAAAACATCTTTATAAAAAATAGCTTTACAGTGTAGTAGGCCAGGTGTCCGTGTGCTTGTTATCAGGGATTAAAAAAACGTGTGGGAGCCTTTTCAGATGAATGGCCTGACGCTGTGTGGAATCAAACCTGGCCACTGCCCGGGGCCATATAGGGGCCCCAGTGGCCGA
Organism: Pogoniulus pusillus; assembly: GCF_015220805.1. Taxonomy (NCBI): domain Eukaryota; kingdom Metazoa; phylum Chordata; class Aves; order Piciformes; family Lybiidae; genus Pogoniulus; species Pogoniulus pusillus. The sequence goes on from NC_087275.1 coordinate 24,122,403, forward strand.
CATGGCAGGACTGCAGCACGGCGGCCGTACTCAGCCGCTCTCTGGACTTCCTTGCGAGGAAGCTGAGTGTTACGTATGGAGTTTCGGGTTTCATATCGTGGATATTTCACTTCTGTTTCGAGGCGAAAGAATTTTTTAAGAGAGACGTAGTGAAAACCTGAAGGCCTATAATGGCAGTTTCATGAAATGCCATGCCAACCTTTTGGCTGCAATCCGTCTACATGTGTGCACTCTCTGTCCCTGTCCCCAACCATCTAGCAATCCCCTCGCGTTTTCCAAAGGTGGTTTAGCGTCCTGTTTAAAAAGTTGGTTTGGTTTTTTTTTTTTTTTTTTTGCGCTCCTAGCTGAGGAGGAGGTTTTGGTAGGGACAGTTTTCGGGAATTCCTGTTTTTCTCTCTTTGGAGATAAGCAGCAGCAGCGGCGGAGAGCAGGCAGCCCGGGCAGTCCTGCTCCGGTACTTAATACTGTCTTGCTTGCTGCTTGTGTGCTCTCGGCGAGGAAAGCGTTTACAGCTCGCAGCATCACCGTAGCCTTTTTCCTACAGGGTCCTAAACATGGCGATTAGGAGTCTCCCTCGGGGCGAACTGTCCGCGTAAATCGCCTGGTGTTTGGTTGGCAGTCTCTCCTGCACGGAGGGGAGGCGAGAAGGGTTCGATACGGCGCCGCCGACAAAACTAGCTTCCCCGGAAAGGCGCCAGCAATGCGGGGGAGCTACGGGGCCGCGGGCCCGACTGGCCCTGCCGCCGAGGCTGCCCCAGCCCCCCCCAAGAGAGCTCCGTGGGATGGAACTTCGGAGTATTGGCGAGGATGGGCGTTACGAACGTGAAATTTACGAGTCGAGCAAGCCAAAAGTTGCACTGCCAAAGTAAATAGATGCAGCCGATAACTACCAGCCCGGAGATTAAAGGGCTCCACAACACGGGCAGAAATCTTAAAGCAGCAGTAGAAATGCCAGGGAGGGAAACGACGCTTCAGGGGCCATCCCACCCCTCGTTGCCACACAGTTCACACACGGTTTAAGTGTGCTAAGGCCTGCCGAAGCCGCATCGGGCGAAAACACGCTTTAACAGGGTCTCCCCTCTGTGCCCTCTCCGCCCAGCTCAGTGCAGACACTGAGAAACGAGTGACCTTTTTTTCCCATCCCGATTCAGAGCTGAGAGAAGATGACCAGAGGCGATCACGAAAATCAGCACGGCTGAGCTGCGAATGACGCCAAGTTAGGGGGCAGCGAGTGGGAACCAGATTTGGGTCGGCAGGGGAACACCTGCTTGAGTGCGAGGCTGCGGATGAAACGGTCCGTGCGGCCTGTGATGCCGGCGGAGATTAGGACATCTGTTAGGCCCTCAGCGGGTTCCGAGGCAGAGGGGATGCCCTTGCATTACGGAGGTAACTCAGAGTTTGGGGTCTGGGTAGGGGCGTGGGCTGGAGCTCTGTGAGGAATCCAGGGTGCGGCGGAGAGCGCTTTGGGAGAGTGGGGTAGAAGGTTCGGTAGAGGTGCTGGGGTCGACCAGGGCGGCAGGAGGTGGCACCGCGGTGCAAGTCGCCACGGAGCCTCGCAGTGATGTCTGGCAGCGTCGCCGCCGCTGTTGCCGCCGACGGGATTTTGACAGCTTGGCGGAGCGGAGTGAGCGGAGCTTTATGGTAATTGCGGTTCTCCACTGGCCTTCTGGGTAGCGAGCGAAGGGGAATATCGGCGGGGCGGGGGGGCGGTTTTCCTCTCTCTACCGGCCGGGGAGCTCGGAGTCCCCCGGGGCGCCGCAGCTTGGCAGCGACCTGTGCCAGCCGCGGGGAGCGGGCAAGGCGAGGGCCTAGCTGCACAGGGCGGGGGGTAAATCAATTAGCTAGGGTAAGGGAGGGATATCGGGCAAGCTCTGCCTCGGCAGGAAAACGCAGCCAGGGGAGGGGGAAACTTGCAGAGGGAAAAAGCGGTGGCGGCGCTGCTGCTGCTGCCGGCGGCTCCCTCGGTGCAGCGCCTGCCCGGGGGGAGGGGAAAGGAGAGGAGGGGAGGCGGCGGCTGAAGGAGGAGGAGGGAGAGAGGGAGGGGGATGCGAGGGGAGCGCAGCGTGCAGCAGACGGAGCCCGGTCTCCCAGCGGCAAGGTGAGGAAGAGCGGCTTTCCCGGCGGACTAAAGAGGGGAGGGGGGGGGGGGGGGAGAGGAAGAAAAAGAGAGAGAGAGGAGGAGAAGAGGAGGAGAATTAAATCCCCAGCCACACACACACACAAAGCCGCGGCGGCCAGGGCACGGGAGACGGCGGCGCAGGCGAGATGTGGGGAACGCCGCGCTCGCCAGCGCAGGAACTTCGCCCGGAGCAAGCCAACAACATGGCGCTGCCAAACCAGAGACGGCAGCCGGAATAAGCATCGCGGATTGCTGCTCCCGCCGCTGAGCCCAGCCTAGCCGAGAAGCGAAGCCCTTTCAGCGGGCACCTGCCCCGTCGGCGCAGGCGGCGGCCGCGCTCCTGCTCCCCGCGTCCTTCAACTCCCCGCCTTCTCGCACCCCTTACCGGCCCGTCCGCGCCGGGGCAAGCTGTGCCATACGCATCCACGGAAAGGGGGAGGACGATCGGGAAACTTTTCTCGCCTCTCCCCGCCACCCCAGGCGGGACTGCCCTTCACAGGAGAGCAGCAGGGCGAGACGACGGTGTGGGGACTCACAGCACGGACCGTGCACGCCGCAGTCCCGCTGCGCGACAGGAAGGTCAGTACTCCGCTCTGCGACCAGCTCCGTGCGGAAAGCGCCCCATCTCCGCCGGGTCCCGCGTTGACCAGGCGGTCGAGGTGCTCTTCTGGCGCCACTGCGGGAACGGCAACGCAGCGGCGGTGCCACGGCCGAAAGTTACGGCGCGGGGCAGCGAGGCTTGGGCGGGAGCGGCGGGCAGAAGGCGGCGGTAGGGGAGTGAGTGGGTGGCGATGAAGGTGGGGAGGGGGGTCTCCCGATGCGCCTCCAGAGGTGCGGTGGCAAGTTTGGAAGCAGTTGATTGTAAAAGATGCTTGTCTGGAGCGGCGTAGGTGGAAGTCGCCGATCGCGTTGTCGGCTTCGGTGCACTTGTGTAGTGGTGTTTCCGTCGTCTTGCACTTTACGATTAGGAAGGCGCGGGGCAACGGCTGTGTACGGCTCCCTGGGGATGAAGCGAGCAAGCAGCGGCTTTGCCCACTCGCGGAGCGGGAACGGCGCCCGCGCCGGGAGGGCCGTTCTCCGCTCTCCCCGCCGAGAGCAGCAGGCGGTCCCGGGAGTGACTGGGCAGGTGAGCGGTGGGGGAAGCCCGCTGCGGGCTGCCTTTGCCTCGCCAGGAGAGCCCGGGGCTCCACTTCCCCCCTCCACTTCCCTCCGCCTCGGCGGGGCGGGCGCCGTCGTGCACGTGGGGCAGGGCGGCCCCGGGCTTTCCCGTGCGTGGAGCTGTGCTGGCGTGAGGTCCGGCGTGACACGGAAGTTTAGTCAGCCCTAAAATGTAGTTTGAGTTGTAGAGCGACCCGGAGGGAGGCTCGGGGCTTGCCATCAAAGGCTCGGCGGGAGGGGGACGGCCAGGCATGGAGACAGTGGAGGCTGCTTTGTGAAGCTGAGGCCAAGTGGAGCGTCTCTGCGCAGCATATGAGGCATGCATTTGATGTTCGCGGAGTGAGTCCGGGGGCGAGGGCTGCGGAGCGTTCGCGATCCTCTTTCTCGATATGCGTGTGTTGTGTTTTTTTTTCCTTTCCCCCCTCCCGCCCCGATCCCCTTTTCTACCTCGTTTCCGCAATGTCTGTCGGATCCCGGATTTGGTGATCGTGGAGGGGACGGGGGAAGGGGGGGGGGGGCGAAGAGCACCCCCGACTGGAAAAAAAAATCACCGGGCGGTAGTGAGCGTTGTAAAACTGACAAAGTGTGGGGACTGGCTTTAATGGCATTGCCTCGGAGCTCCTCGCAGCATTAATTCCCACTAATGAATCTTTTCCAGAAACTCTGTTCATTGCTTTCATCTGCTCTTTGGAGCCTGCAGCTTTTGTATTCGTGTTTGTATTACAAGGAAGGGAGGGGGGGGGAGGAGGAAAGTCCTGCCCGCACCACATAGACTCAGCCTCGTAGTAAAGCCCGGATTTTCCAAAGGTTTCTATTAAGTTCCTCCCCTCCCGCATTCTCGGCCCTACGGCAGGGGGTGGCCGAGGAGAGCGAAGCCCCGCCAAGGCCGCTTGGGAACAAAGCTGGGGGCGAGAGCGGGTGGGCGGTGCGGGATCTCGGCCCCTGGTGCAGCTCCCGCACCTCCCGTCGGTGGCTCTGCCGTGCCCGGACTGCCGCCGCCCGCTCTTCTGCAGCTTCGTGAGCGCCGCTGCACGCCGAACCCGTCGTTTCCGTGTCCTCCGGCTGCCGTTCTCGCCCGCTTTCGCCTCCGAGACGCTGGATTCTTCTCTGTCTGTCTGGAGCCCGGTGCCGTCGCGCTTGCGACACGCAGATTCTTTCGGTTCTGCTGTCCGAGTCGGCGTCTCTGTGTTTTTTTTCCTGTTTTCTTTTTTTTCCTTTTTTTTTTTTCCCCGAGAGGTAGCCAGCGCAGCGCTCACTCTAATTGCTTTTAGGAGGATTAGGAGCAAATTCCTTTCCCCCCCGCGCCGCCTTTCCCCCCACCCCCCCCTCCCCTCCCCCGGATTGCCTTCACGCGCCGGGGTTGCAGTTTATCCCTGGTGCAGTTCTTTGAATTGCTGTCACAAATAGGTGACTCAGAGTTAATTAGGAAGTATGCACCGGATCAATGGGCTGCACAGCTCATTAGTTATTCCCCAGCCTTTTGCAGCATTGGACCTCCGGCTTCTCGCCCTGTATACCTCTTTAATACGTAACCCGGAGGGGTGGCAAAGACCAGGGAGCACGGGAGTACTCCGGGTGAGGGTGGGCCGGGTGTGAAGGGGCGTGATAAATACGGACATTCAAGTTTCGAGGTTGCGAGGCTGCGTGTGAACGAGCGGCCAGGTCCCCTCCTGCGTACTTCTCTCCAAGCTCTTCCCGCCCTGGCTATTAAATCTGCCTTCGCTCACGGGCGTGGTGGCCCCTTGTCCACCCCGACATCGGGGATGAGCCCGTAATGTTACCAAAAACAAACAGGCACGGAAGGGAAAAAAAAGTCAATGTGTGTTTATTGGAGCGTACGCTGAGAGAGCAGACAAAATCTCATTTGTCAGGCATGAAGGTGGGCTGCGTGGAAGGCTATAAATACACCGGGGAGGATTGTACCGCGGTCACTTTTCTGTTCTTCGCCATTTCTAAGGTGAGTGGTGGAGGCTGAGGGGACGGGGCAGGGGCTTCTCCTGGTATTGTTTGTTCGTCTGTGATAGATCGGTCTAGACAGCCGCTCAGGCTCCCTGCGAGCTCAGGAACTGGAGCCTGAAAGGGAGAGTGGGGGAGTGGGAGAGGAAAAGGTCACCGCGATATATTTTTTTTTTCTTTCTTTCTTTTTCTTTTTTTTTTCTGGTGGCGATGGTTGTTAACCCTTAGAGCAGAGAGGGGATCGGGGATGTCTGCTTGGGCCTGGAAGGAGATTGCAGGAGCAGTAGCGGTCGCAGGGGTGCTGCCGGAGGGACAAGGCAGCGCGTCTTGGGCCCCAGGCGTTGCCCTGGCCATCTAATGGCTCTATAAGAGCAGTTTCCCACACCAGGAAAAGAGTTCACTAGGAGAGCGCCAGCTTATTTCGTTCCCAGGAGTCTTCTCTGAAAACTCTTAAGAGCGCTGGGCGTCAGGGTCAGGCCTTCGCGGGGCCGGGGAAGCCATCTCAGGCCCTCGGGCTCGGGGGAGACGGGGCCCCTGCGGTGCTCGGAAGGCGAGCACCGGTGGCGGGGCGGCTGTCTGCCTCCTCTGGCCCCCACTGCCCCTCCGTTCCCGCGTGTTGCAGTGGAAACCCCGCGGTGGAGGTTTCCGGCCCCGTGGTGGTGGTGAGTTTCCGCGGCTGCCTCCGGGTCCCGTCAGTTTCTCTCCCGGCAGTTCGGCGGCCTTTGCCACACGGGACTACGCATATGCTCGCAGCGTGGGGCAGCCGTCGGCCTGTGTCAATGCATGCAGAAGCTGGGCATGCCTGTCTTGGGGACTTTGCAAGCCCGCGGGGGCATGCAGACCTCGTGGGATGCAAGGGCAGGTGGAGAGGGGGGGTCGGTGTCGGGGCTTGGGTGGGCCAGTTTGTGTGTTTGTGCTTCCTTTTGTACTGAAACGTGCTCGGTGGATGAGATGCGATTGTGGTGTGCAAGCCTGGGCGGTACAGATTAAAAGCAGTTAAAGCTTTAGAGCGATAGATAAAAGCTGGTTTTGTTGGATTCGCCTGCAGTGCAGACCATTCCCATTCCTCTTTGTCTGAGCCCTGGTTCCGGGCGCTACGGCATTATTGGAAAATGCTCCTGAGTAGTCCATGCAGCCAGGGCAGCAGGCAGCTCAGCGCTTATTTGCACGTCACATCTAAATACATCTCTAATTAGATAGAAGCAACGCCGGAAATGGCAGATTTGTTGCATATCTAATAGAGACCAGTGCAAACAGACTCAACAGGGTTTCCCTCTCTTCTCACCTCTCCCTCCCCCTCCCCCCCCCCCAAAAAAAAAGACCATCAAAACCAAGATAGTAATCTGAGATTGAACAGCAATTACTTCTCCCATCTGAGTGTATTACAAACCACATAGGCAAATGACTGTATTCTAATATTTAAAGCAATACTTAGGATGTGTGAACTGAATGCCCAAATATGGACTGGGTCTTGAAACAATAGTGGTGCCTTGGCTTTATTCCTGATCTGGTGGACAATCCAGGCTCCTTGTCATGCACTGTATGTGCCTTCACCAGGATGTGCCGAAAGCTGCAGCTTCTCAGGCAGTTCAAAATTGTCATAATTTTTTCCCAACCTCATGGTAATTATCTTTTTAAAAGGTTACTAAAGAAGACAGAGTGCCCTAACAGGGATGCTAGAGGCAAGAAACTAAACTCAGGTATTCTTGTGCACTTAGCACAAGCAAACTCTGTGGAACCGTGCTGCTGCAAGACTGCGTGAAGTTACTGACACACTTTCAGGCTTCCGTTTGTGAAGTAAAAGGACCCAGGCCACCATAGCTCAAAATGAGTGATGTGCATACCAAAGTAGTCTTAGCAATCTGTGGCTGTTGTTTAAAGGGTCTCTCACTTTGACTGGTGGGTGGCCCCTGTAAAAATGGTCGCAAAAAGCCTGCTCAAGCTTAGGTCATAGCTCTATCTGCCCTTGGAGTAACTGCGGCTTGGAGTAGATTTGTGCTCAGCACAGAGGTGTGCTCTGACTTCTGCACATCTTGACAAAGGTGTGGGCTCTTGACGGGACTCTGCAGCGCAGCTAAGTTGCACAGTTGATGTGTGATGACCTGTCTTTCCTCCTGAATAGTGCAACAGATCACGTGTTAGCGGGAGTTTAGAAAGACCAGCATGAAGTTGAGTTTAATGCTTTCTCCTTAAGCTGGTGTCGCTTTGGACATAATTGCTGACAAGATAGGGCCGGCTCCCGTTTGTTGTTTTTTGTGCTAGCCTGAGTGGTAGAGCCAAACAGCTGGCTGGGGGGAGCCCAGCAAACACCTCTTAACCATCGGAGCAGCTCCGTCTGGCTCCGCGTGTGTGTGTGCGAGAGGCAGCGCGCACAGGCCTGGGCTGCAGGCAGGGGGAGTTCCCCTGGCCGTGAGCAGCTCCCGTTAATCCTCCTGGCCTTTCAGGGAGCCTGCTTAAAGCAGTCGCTGCTCCGGAGCGATCTGTCCCTCTGACCCGACCTGCTCGGGCGCCGAGGCTGCAGGGGGCAGGAGTGTCTCTCTCCCAGGGGAGCGTTCCTTTTGTGGGGATTTCTCCGGGGTGGGCAGCCAGCACTTCTTTGAGTGGCCGAGCCAATGAGGTGGGGATGGAAAGGAGGAGGCCAAGAACTCGTAGTAAATACAGATTTAGGAAAGTTCTGGTGTTTTCCAGCAAGGGAATTAATTTTTCCTTGTTTGCAGGAAAGTTAGCGTGCACTTTGGTACCTCCCTGCTTGTTTCTCTACAATGTCGTCTGAGTTATTTGGGACTCTCCCTTGGCCTGCAGGAGCTTCTTGTACCCCAAACCTATCTCATGTGCGAACAGATTCGGTGTCATGTGATTAGGCATGCAAGGAAGTCCACTTGGAGAAGATCCTGACAGCATGAAATATAATTTGTGATCTGAAAGACAGTTTCCAGTATAATCTCATTATGCACCACAGACTCCCGGTGTTATTTTGTAGAAGGCGGACAATGATCAATTTACATTGACCTGGGGCTGGGCGAGCTTTTAGATGGTAATTGCCATATTGATTTGCATGCAAAAAGAAGACCTGCTAAAATTAAAGACCGGAAGCTAAATTAGACTAAATTTATTGTCTAGGTGCAAACTAAAAGACTTGTTAAAGTCTAGGGTAGACTTAGAAAGCAATGAAATTCAGACAAAAAAAAAATCTCATCCCAATCACTCCGGAAAATGAATCTACATGAGGGAGGCTGGGGCTGCAAAGACCCTATTGTGAGCAGAGGCACACAAGCCGGGGCTGTTCCGTGTAAGCCCTGACTCTCTAAACAATCGGAGAATAAAATATCTCCTCTGTCCAATGAAAATCTCGGCCTGAATGTTGGGATTGTCGTGCTAAGGAAAACAAAGCTTTATTTGGATAAGACAATTAAAGTGGAAAGCGCAGAATCCACCAGCCACACTGGGAATGGCTTGTATAAAGAACTGAGTGTGTTCAATAGAGCGCTGGGGAAAGGGGGAGGCTCGGGGTTGCGCTCAGTGGCTGAGCCTGCACTGGGAAAACCTGGCGCTGTGCTTCTTCTGCCTGCTTCTTGGCCAGGAGGGGCAAGTGTGCTTCTAGCCAAACGTGTTCTCCTTTCCACAACTCCTGCTCTTCTCGAAGCAATCTCCCACAGCCAGGAGCTGCACGGGTGCACCTCTGAACAAGGGTCCTTCTCCATGTACTTCCATACTGCCTGTGGTGGGGGTTGCATTATATGCCAGTGCCACCACTTAGATCTTTCTTTTTCAGAGTGTGTTTTGCTTTTCATTTTTTAGCTGGAGTAGCTCTTGCTCTTATCCCAGGTGTTCATTTAACACTTGGGAATACCTCACCTAGCAGCCTTGTACGTCTTTCAGTATTTACGTATTACAAAACATTTGTGCCTCTTATCCTCAGTTGTGAAAGTCATATCTCCTCCTCCATGGGAGTATCAGAGTAGCTGATGCCTGGCACAGCTGATAGCAGAAAGAAGTATGCCTGCACTTGCACAGGCCATAGACACCATTCTGGGATAGCCCAGTGGCTTGGCTGGACCAGGTTCTGTGGGGACACCTGTCCCTCACCCACTGCTTTGTTTCCTCCATGCTCACCAGCAGGGGGGTGGGATTGCAGCTGGGGGAGAGGGTGAGTTAGCTTTGTGGGGCTCATTTAGCCATAGCTTACCTAAGGAGTTTGTGCATAATGGCATGTAGAGACAGATAAATCAAAGCTGGAGGGTGGATTCTCATCTCTCCTTGAAATTCACTGAGAATTTGCTAGTGGCATGAGGAGGGACAGGCTGAGCATCTCTTCTTTCTAAGCATAAATTCCCTTCCTGAGCCAGACTTTCTCTGTGTGAAAGCTCCTGGCTAAGGAGAGATCCTACAGGGATCCCTGATCCCTGGGAAATCCCCTTTGCTCCCACGCCCCAATGGTGTGCTGGGTTGTGCTCTAAGCCTCTCCAGCAAGCTGAAAGCAGTAGGAAGCTGATCTGGTTATTGCGGGAAGCACTTCCCACAGGTGGTGGTCCCACTGGCTCACCTTGCTTTGTCCTAGTTGTGCTCTCTGCAGTGTTTTCCTGTCCTCTCATTTCAGTAGTCAAGCATGAAGTGGATTAGCAAAACCTCGTGCAGAATTGAGCAGCCCAGTGCAAAGTTGTGCTGAGGTCTGTCTGGAAAACTCACTTGCTTTTCACCTGCAAACCTCCTGTACTGCACTGTGCTAGGGCAGGCCAGGGCAGGTGGGCAGGGGTGGATGCTTCCTGGGGTCTCCACACCCCAGTGGGTAAGGATAGAAATAGCTCTGGCTAAAGCTTTGAGCAGCAGGGGAAGCCGGAACAATACTTGCAAGCAAGAAGTGATCTCCTGAGCTAAGTGTTTTAATGAAAGTGTAACCTGGCATTGCACAAAAATCCAACCCAAGGCGGCTGCTGCCAGCTGGGAAGGATGCAGGGCTCAGGGATATGCGTAGGAGGCTGTGCTGTGCCATTCCTTGGGTGCTCACGGCAGAGCCATGTGTGTGGAGCTGGGGGCGGCTGCGGCGTGGCCTGCCCTGAGCAGGCAGTTGAAGGTTGTCTTATTTTAGCTACAGAAATATATCTCTTGATCCGTTACTGGGAGATCTCACTTGCAATAAACTGTATTGGCTCTCCTCTTTATACAAATTGCTGGTATGAAAGAAAACGCAGCCTATATGCATGGAGGCAGGCATGAGCTATTGAGATCAGGTTTCCTACTGAGCTCCCGGAGGAGAAGTCAGCATTTGATTGAAGCTACACTTGGTTCTTGGTTCCCAGGGGACAACAGCCCTGAAACACGAGAGCCCTCCCTCTTTCCCCCCCCCCCCCTTCCCTCTCTTCTTCCTCTAAAAGCCTTTGTGCTGAAAGAGCCTCAATAGACAGGAATTGCTGGTCTCTCACAAGAGTGTGTTGCAGCCTTTGCTGACATTGTTTGGTTAACAGTGGTTTTTACTAGGCCAGCAAATTTTTAGCAACATACGGGCAATGAATAGTCGATGATACTGACCTGTGAGTATGTACTGGCATAATTTGTTGGCGAATCTGATTCGGAAGTCGATTGGAGATGTATCGCATTGGTGTGAAGCACCATACCTGCCTAGGGAGCATTGCCTTTTGACAGGAGTCTGGCCAAGATAGAGATGTGCTTCCAACACAATCATGTTTTCCGTTGCTGGAGCTGGCTCATAAAATGCATAGAAGCACCAAAAAAAGTGTGCTTCCAGCTTCTGTGGCCTCTTCAGGAGTTTGTGTGGTACCAATTTTCTGAGGAAGTTGCTGTCTTGTGGTTTTCCCTTAGAGAGATGCATAATGTGGATGGTACTAGGAGTCGAACTGGACAAGGAAAGGTTTCCTCAAACCGATTTAGTTTTCTGTTGCTTCTGTTCAGTAAATTTCACTTCTCCTCTAACTTTGCCACTGATACAGAAATTAGTAAGGGGCAGGGAAGGAGGTACAGGGATTTACACTCCGATTCCCGCTGTGCGAAATGAAAAACCTGCTGAGAGCTTGCAGTACACTCCTTTGCTGCCACGTGGTTGTATCGCGGACACAGTTGGACTCGTGGCTTAGGTTATTTGTATTTTGCTTTCTTGTTTTCCTGACGAGGCAAAGAGCTGAAGGTGGAAAGGTGTCTGTTGCCATCCAGCTGCATGGTGTGTTCATTGCTCGGGGCTTGGCCGGCGGGGGCAGCTGGCCGAAGTAGAGAAGAGGGGGCTCCTCGGTTGGAGGTTTGCGGCGATAACAGGCCGGGCGTTGCCCACTGCCGGCCGGGTGTGAGGCGGCGGGACAAGCATTGCGGGGGCCCTGATCCGGCCTTCCCGGGGAAGGGCTGCTCCCGGGCGCGCCGCGCCGCGGGGACGAGCTCGCCGTGTGCTGTCGCGCAGCTGCAGGCGCGGTTTTCACCGCTGCTGTGGGGCTGCCCCAAGCCGTTTCCCAAAAGCCAAACTGAAAGCGGAGCTCAACTTCTGATAAGGCTTTTCGTCGGGCAGGAGTGCGGATTGGAAACGCCTCTCCGCGGTGGGCGAGAGCCCCGCAGCGATCGGAATCGCGCCGGCATAGGGCTGGCGGAGCAACGCTCCCACACTACTGGCCCGGGGTAGCGGCTGCTCCGCCTGGCCAGCCGCCGGGAACAGGCACGTTTCTGGCCCCGGGGGCGGGGGGGCAGGGGGCAGGGGAGGTGGGTAGAGGGTGTTCCTTGTTTCGAGTAAACCAGCTGCAGTAGTTGATGGTAAAGCAATGAAGGCAGAGACAATACTGCTGTTGTTGGTTTGATCTCTAACTGGAGATTGTTAGGTCGGGATTTAACTCTGTGGTGAGGGAGGGGGAAGGCGAAGGCTGTTTACTGCCAGCGCAAATAATGTGACAGCTGTTGGAGCGCGAAGCGCCCGCGCCTCGCCGGCAGTCGCACACAAAAGCTCTCGCTGCAGCCCGAAGCAGCCCCGGGGCGACCCCGCCGCTCCTGGAGGCACGGCCTGCCACAGCCGGGGTCCGGCGGGGCGCCCTAGTGCTCCGCGGGCATCCCGCGCCGTGGCGGCAGGGCGCCTAGCCTAGCTCCCCTGCTGCCGCCGCCGGCATCGCTGAAGCCAACACCGCTGGGCGGGGAGAAGCCGCCCCCCGCTTCTCTCCTCCTCCGCTTGATTTACAAGCGCAGAGAGGCTGCGAGAGGAGCAGCCGGCTCTGCGCCCGACCCTGATCGGTTTCGGCGCTGGGGAATCCCTCCCGGTGGCGGGTTTGCGCTGGCCCCAGTGGCTTTGCGGGAGCGGCAGGCGAGGCGTCCCGGGAACCTCATAGGAGAAGAGAGAAGCCCCGCTCCCATCCACGGCAGGCCTTGGGCAGGAAGGCATGGTGGCTGGCAGTGCATGTTTGCCTCCGGAGCACGTACTGGCGGAAAAGTTATCTCTTGAGATGGCAGCACCTAAGCCCAAATAACCTGGACATTGTAGGCACCCCTGGCGTAGATCCTCTCTGAAAAACTCCTGTATAAATAGCCCAAGCAGCTATTTTCTCCTCAAACCCTCCTCTGCATTGAAATCCCTCTTTGCCTTTTGAGCACAGACTGGAAAATGCTGTCTGTTCTTGGAGTTTGCTCTAGTACCCAAAATGATGTTGTGGCCCTTTCAAAAGAGCCTCCAGAAAGTGGAGAGAACTTGGAGAACTGAGTTTGGCCTATATTTGTACCTGACATAGTTTTCCTACCTACGAGAATCACTGTGTTTTATATAGTAAGTGACCTCCAAGTACTGTTGTCTTTTCGGTAAGGTGATTCTGGGATGGAAAGAAGGTGAGAGTGGGACATGCTTATTTCCATTCTCACCCCTCTTTTTGTGATTTTGGTCGATGGGTTGCCTTTATGTATGTCTCTCCAGTCAACCTTTTTTCCCCTTTTCTTTTTCCTCCTCTTTTGGCCTTGACTGTCTCCTTGGTCTTTTACGGGTTACATTCTGCTATTAGTGATGAAAGTCCACCAGTAGTCATTCAGCAATTTTAGCATCAATTCCTATAAACTGGTGTTTTATATGACATGTGCCATTTTTTCTTCAAGAATACTGCTTGCGAAACCAGTTTCGCCTTGGAGCAAAGGCGGAAAGATAAACAACCTGGTATAGCCAAAACACTGGCAATCTCTGCCTCCTTCCAAATCTTTTAAAGTCATGGAGTAATATTTTCAGGATTATACTATTGCCTCTAAGGAAGGAATGTCGCTGGCTGTAAAAAAAAAAAAAAAAAAAAAAAAAAAGAAAAGAAAATGCAAATGAGAGAAAAATAATTTTCTTTCAGCGATATGCAATGTATTAGTCACTTGTTATCATGCTTAGAGGCAGACCTCATTTGCGCGTCTGCCAACTCGTTCACATCTGCTCAGAGCATTTTAACCTTGGCGGTGTCGTGTCGTAGTCCCACGGATCAAGAACGAGTAATTAAAGCTCTAAGCAGCAGCAAAAAAATTCATAGCCGCCCATCTGCATCGCAGTTGAGACTCGCTGCTTTGTTTCGGTGCGGAGCGCCGGGATGGGAAGACAGGCCCGGCGGCCTTAGCGCTGCCCTCCTCTCCGGCGGGGCAGCAATCCCACCGGCAACTTTATTTCTCTTTTATACCGTTTCTTACCCCTTCTCCCCCCGTCTCCCCCCCCCGCTCCCCCCCCCCCCCCCCCGGTCCCTATTTTTCATGGAGAAACTTGAGCCGTGTTGTTGATTTCCGCCCCCCTCCCCCCCAGTGTTTTCCGTATGCAGAGATGGGCACTGCGCGGAGCTGACTGTGCTTGCCCTGGACGTACATTTCCTCTAAAGGTCTGGAGAAGGTGGTGTCAGGTTGGGACACGGAGCTACCGAGACGTTTGCCGAGGTGCTTGTAATGCTGCTTTCACTGGGTTTGGCCAGCACTTTCCAGAAGTGTTGGAAAAGCCATTTCCATCTTGAACCTCTAATGCTGTAAACCCGACGTAAACTTTGGGGCGAGGCTAATTGTTATGCATTGTTTAGCAGAAACCGAGCTGTTTATTTGTTGTAAGGAGGAGAGGAAAAGAGAAAGGGGAGTGGGGGGTGGGGAGGAGGAAAAAGCCCCAACCTCCCGAGCAGTTTTTCTTATGTGGGGCCGCCGACAGTCTCCGTGCACTGGGGACCAGTCCCGGCGGTGCTGTGCAGACAAAGCCCCGCGGGGGAGCGGGAGGCTCTCAGAGCGGCCGCGCTAGGTAAAACGAGAGTCGGAAGCACCTAAGTTTAAATATTTCGCTATTGTGCGCCGGCCATTTGCTGCATGAGGCGCGGAGCTGCCGTCCCCCGGCAGGGCTACCGTGGAGGGGGCGGTTGGGGGGGACAGTTGAGGGAAGCGGAGGGAGCCGCTCCCCATCCATCAGCTCCTCGAAGCTGTTGCTCCGTAAATGAGGGAACCACAGGCCCTGTCAGCCGCAATTATGCAAAATGAAGTCGTCCGTGATCAATATCTCCCAACGTCCCCGACGGATGCGCGTGGGGGGGGCCGCCCCCGCCCAGCGTACCGCGGCGGCCCAGCGCCGGGGAGCGGTGCACTGGGGTGGCCGAAGGGAAACCAAGGGCGTACGTCCCATTAATCACTCCACCCCCCCGGGGGTGCGGCGGGGGCTGGGGGAAGGAAGCAGGGGCCGTGCTCCGGTATTTCTGCGAGGATAACGTTGCGGAAGTGAGCACAGGCTTTCGCGTAGCTCTCTCGCAGAAGAGCTGGTACTCCTGCATTGAATGTGTGGTAGTCTTCACCCCAGCCCCCTAAGTTTTCCGATCTATCAGGAGGAGTGGGGTGGGGGCCCATGGCGGGTCTCGGTGAAACCGGTGAATGGAGAGCCCGTGCCACTGCGGTCGCCCAGCCTCCCTCGGCCGAACAATGGGGGACGGGCGGGGTGAAGGGGCTGGCTTGGTGGTATTTTTCTTTCTTCCCCCCACCTTTTATTTCTATTCTTGAAAAGAAAAAGCCATACGGAATAAAGGCAACAATGAAGGGCTTCTGGGATGCCGAGTGCGCAGCGGGTTAATGGGGTGGGGGTGCGCAGGCCTGCGCTCTGCTCGCCCTTTAATACGGCTCGAAACGCACATTGCTGCCGGCCCGTGGTGCGCGTATGTCCCTCTCCCGCTGCTGCCCCTCCTTCGTCGCAGCCCGGGCTCGCTGCCTGCTTGTTGTCTCTGGCACCAGCAGCAGAAACCCCGCTCCGGTGCATGTGTGCGTGCGGTGCGGGCGAGTGTATGTGCCTCTAAAATGGCGCGGACGGCCGGGGTAGGGAGATGCCGCGGCGGGTGGGCGAGAGAGGGGAGGCCAGGCTCTCGCTGGGGGGCCCCGTCTGCGCAGGGGCCCGGGGTTTTCTGCGGCAGTGTCGGTTTGCGGCTCTCCCCACCACCGCCTCCTCCGGCAGCCCTGCTCACGGCACGGCCGGAGCGGTAGCAGGCTTCAACCGCAGGGCTGCCCGGCACGGCGAGAAGGGCAGTAAACCCCCGCCCCCACACCCTCTCGGAGAGAGCAGCCAGCCCGCCAGCCGCCGCGGCATATGCTTGCGGGGGGGGGACAGACATCGCCCGCACCGCGAGGGGGCCGGGACAAAACGACGCACACACGATGCTGTAGCAGTGGTGCGGAGCTGCTAGTGTGGCGGACGGGGTCGGTGTTTCCCGCGAATCCCCGGGAAATCCTTCATGTAATGATGCCTCAAAGTTGGGTACCAGCCTCTTCGGCTCCCCCCTCAGTGTGTGAGTGTGGGCGCTTTTGCAGCCCCTTTAGCATGCCCTCTTGATACGTTTAAACCGGAAGAGGGAGGGGGAATGGAAACGGGCCCTTCCCCCGCCCTGCAGACGTCCCGTAACCTTCAGGTGTGTGACGGGGCCAGCTTTGGACCTCCGAGCCGCGCCAGGGTGGCTTGTCTGTGGCTTCCCTCCGGGGCTCCGCGGCAGCAGTGCTGTGTGGGCTCCGAGGGAAGATGGCCAGGGTTATTTGAAGGATCGCCAGCCATTTTAACTTTCCCTTATTGGCCTCCACCCCCGCCCCCTTCCCCAGTTCTTAGGCTTATTATTAATTGAAAACTTTTCCCCCCCTCCCCTCTTCTTGGCTGCCGGCGGTGCTGGGAACGATGCAATGATTCTCCTCGCAGCATATGGGAAAGAGGGAAAGCGCCGCTGCTGCCACAGCGCAGTGACTCTGTGCGGGGTCCAAGGCGTGACAGACGGCGCGGGGGGGGGGGGGGGGGGGGGGGGGGCCGGGGGGCGGGGGCCGCCTCTCCCTCGGGGGGGAGCAGCCCCCGCTGGAGCCCTGCTGCTGGCGGAGGAGGTGGCGAGAGGGAAGTGTGTGTTGAATATTCGCCTGGCCGGAGGCAGGAGCAGCGCTGTGGCCAGCCCCGGGCGGCGGTGCCCGGTAGCGGAGGGGATGCCCGGCTGGTGCTGGCTTGGCAGCGCCGGTGAGCCGTGTTTACAGGGTAGAAAGTCCCGGTCGCCGTCCGGCACGTGACACTGTGGGACGTCTCTGTGTTTAGGGGGGGCGGATGGTGACGGGGGAGGGAACGGCGTTTGCGGCAGGAGCCTTAAAATAGACGCCGACCCTCTTGCGCTGCCTGCCTAAACCGAAATGCACTACTGTCGTGCATGACTCAATATGTATTTTAAATCGGTTTAGCGATCTCGCTGGCGCATTGTGCTTAGCTTTATGGTTAAATGAAATGCCACACGTCCCGGGTAAAGGTCAAACTTCTCTAATCCGCGGATCCGTGCGGCGGCTACTTAGTCTGCAGCTTCCTCCTCTGGTTTACAAAACGTGTCACTAGCAGTGATGCTGTGTGAGGACTGCACAAAATAACCCACGGTATAAAAAAATAAATACACATATATATTTATATCAAAGCGCAGCCACTCCTGTTCTTTAAACACTTGCCTAATATTAGATGGCTGGCTGCTACTAGAGCTTTATACGGCGCACTGTAAACGGTACAGCAATACAGCGTCTTTAGAATCTTTGCTAACCGTGGCACAGGTCATTGTGTTTTCATAAGTCGTAAATATGTAAGTCGGAGGTGTAAGATAAACGAGGTACCTAAACCTATTCATAAGCAGCTGCCCGTATTTAAGCTTATAAATACCGTGCGAGGGCTGCCCTTTAAATCAAGCTCCAGATGAACGGTTGAGGGCTAATCGAAGTGGATCGCTACGACTGCTTTTTCACCCCTCTCGCAGGGATTTTCATAAATGTAGAAATGATCCTTTCAGTGGCCTGGAACCGGGCGGCAGCGGTGTGTGTGTGTATCAGAGATGGGTAATTTATTGCATCGTTTTTAATTTCCGAAAGGCCAGGCTGTTTGCCGAAGCGGCTGCCTCTCCGTCGGTGCCAGCGGCTCAAGCAGACTTATTTTTTTCCCCTCTGTACCCCGGGCAGCCCTCCCTGCCGGCTGCCGTCACGCTGCTGCTGGCTCTGTGGCTTGTGCAGTGGAAACTGGCGGGCTGCCAGCCGGAGCTCGGAGGTGGAAAAGAGTAAAGGCGCCAAAAGGGAACTCGTGCGCCGCTGCCATTCTCCTCCCGCCCCGCTTCCTGGCTCGCTGCAGCCGCCGGCACCGCTGGGCTTTCTCCATCTACCCTTCCCCCCCCTCCCGCCCCCACCGTCGCGCCCCGAGGCTTTCAGCTCGTCCACTCGCCGCCGGGTATCTCAGGGGCAGTGGAGAGGGTGGGGTGGGGGGACGGGAGTATGCTGCCCTGTCCCGGGAGTCGCTGCTCTCACCTCCTCTGTTCCCCGGAGGCACAGGGAAGCGGCGTCTTCCTCCTTCCCCTCCCCCCCCGTCCCCGCGGGCATCGGGTTTTTCTCGTTTCCACGCCAGGAGCGTGTTAACAAAACTTTGCTGCTGCTGGCGTCAATGGTTGCCAAAAGTCTGTTGACGTTGCGAGGGAGACCCAAACGTTTCCCTTTTTAATCAGCTGCCCAAACAGTGCGGTGTGTGCCTCTGCCTGTCTTTGCGGCGCGGGGCCGGAAAGGCAGCGCGGGGGGCGGTGGGTGTTCTCGGCTCGGCACGCTGGGGCCCCGCTCGGCAGCACGTCGGGGAGCAGGTTAGTGCTTGCAGGCGCTTTTCACAACTGGTTTCACACGGCGGCATCGCTGCGGAACCTCGTGTACGTTGCGCGTCTCTCCCCCCACCCCTCCGCCTCCCTCCTCCGTGCATCACCGTCTATATTTAGCTGCAAATGGCTTTATCGGCCAGACACCTCCCGGAGGAAGTGCCGTGCGCGCTCCGGCGGCCCAGCCCCGCTCCGCGCGCAACCGCGCAGCGCCGGGAGCCGGGGGAGGAACGAGACAGGAGACGGGACTGCGGTTCCCTGGGGCGTGCTGACAGTGCCGGGGTGCGCCGGGGGGAGTGGAGTGGTGGGGAGAGGGCGGGGGGGGCGGGGGATGGCCGCGGTGGCTCTGTGGGTAGGGGGGACGGAGAGATACGTCCTCGGGCGCTGGGGCTTTCAGCCCGCCGTCGGAGTTGTCTAATGGAGCAGCACTCGCCCGCCCCGTGGATGCTGGACCTCACCCCCCCGAGTTCCCTCTCCCCACGCCCTGTCCCCGCATCACTGAGGCTTGTAGAGCTGCCGAGCTTCTGGATTCCTCTGTGAGCCGCTTGCCCCTGCGGGCGGGAGGACGAGGAAGAGAAGGGGGGAAAAGGACATGCAAAGAGTTAAAAGTCTGCTGCTTGTTGCAATGAAATTATGGCTGGCAGTGGCGCCGCTGCTCGTTCAGCAGAGCTCCACTTCTAAACAGTTCACAAGAAGTTCATCAGGGCGGCGATTATAACTGCGCACGTTGCATGCACCCGGGACGCTGAGCAGCAAGGGATGGCTTTGGGGAAGGGGCTGACAGATACTGTGCTGTGGACTCTGACCTGCTTGGGGCAGGAGTATCCCAGCACCCTGTGTTCTGTCGTTTAGGTCGGAAACAGAAGACCATCGAGTCCAGCTTGGTGGATTTTGCCGTGTAGTGGTGGTGGTGGTAGGATATGTGCCTCCAGATTACCCACCGTAGCTGGGGAAGCTGTCGGCTGCCCGTGCAGCTTTAGCGTTTCGCTATCTGCACATGTCAGGGGATTGACAGGCTCTAATTCAGGCACCGTGCCTTATCTTAATGATACATTTCCACTGAGGAAGCTAGCCTGGGCGCAGGCGGCCTCTTCGAGGAGCGGCATGGGTTAGCCTTACGCAGCCCTGATAAAAGTGAGGCCGTGTGCCACCAAGGCCCATCTTCTCTAAACCACCAGCATCCTATCCCTCAGCGCACGGCACGGCTACTAACCTTATGTAAAACCTTAAATCACACTCTCCATGCTGCTCCTGCCGCTATTGAAAACATTACGAGCAGCGCATCTGGAAAACAGTAAATCTGTCCAGAAACCGTCTTTCTAGTGAAATAACTCCTTTTGAATGATAGCCTGGTATCTAATCTCCATGGATTTTTGTTTCCTCACAGAGATTTTTGTGGACTTCATTAGGGAAAGCTAACCGTTCTGGAGAGAGGAGGGTCAACATGCCGTTTCATTAATATACATTTGTTCCAGACGTGGAGTTTTGCACAAAAGGCCTCTCTGAGAGGAGAAAAAAGTGTTGTGGAACAAGGCTTTCCTGCCGTTTTAGTTCTTAAACCTCTCTGAACCTGTGTGAAGTATTGTGTTAAAGGCCCAATCTGGGCTTCTTCCCCATTAAATGCCAACGTGATCATTTGCATATTTTGTAGCCTGACAAAGGAAATGAGTTTGCTGGGGAAGCATGGATGCTTTGGGAGACGTTAGGCTTTAAACTCCCAGTGGTCAATCGCCCGTTACTGGCCTCTGTGTGTGTGTAAAAAGAGTATCATGCCTCCTGCTTAAAGGCTTCTATTTTTGTGAGAGAGGAAGAGCTGAGGGATATCCTGTGCATTAAAGGCTCCCTGTACTTATTAACCCAGCATTTAGCAGCAGGATGCAGGCTGAAGCTCAGTCAAAAGAAACGACTCAACCTCCAAAGAGCAATTAAAATCTTGCACTGGAATAAATCATGCGCTGCGATAATCCTGTTAATAAAACGCAGCTTGTCCTGACGCTTCGCTCATGCAGCAAACTAGAATTTAATGCGAGTGGAGATGGCGTTAGGCAAGGTACAGGGAGGAAAAGCCTTTCCCTTTCCACCGCTGGACGCGAAAATGCAGTTACCTTTCACCTGCCTCTCTGGCTGCACACGGTGCCGATTCTCTTGGACTACTAATACTTCTTCAGCGAGCCCGCTAATGATTTCTTTCCCTGGAGTGAGCAGGCATCATTGAATTACTGAAAGCACTTGCAGCAGCAGCAGCAGCAGCTCCGATGCAGAAGCCACCAGGGCTTGGTGCTTAATCAAATCAAGGGGTGGGGAGCTCACCAACCCACTTGCTATTTTTAACCCCTTTCTCCAACTTAGTCATGTGCAGACGCTAAAGGGGAGGTTTTTATTTAGATGCCTCCTGTAGCAGCGTCTCTTCAGTTTTAAAGTCCTCGTGTGAAAGCTTTATCATCAATCAGCGTAGCTAATACACGTGGTATGCGACTGTTCTTGCAATGCAATCCTGCTCCTGTGTGTTCCTAATGCAGAGGTTTTGTTAAGGCCTGTGGGTAGTTTCACATGTGCCTCCCGAGCCCATGGCTCAGCTGATGTGAGGTGAAGATCTAGGGACTACTGTGTACTTGGCCATCTGGGTGATTTCTTGTGGAAATGAAATGCAGTGGAGAAACTTTTATTTGTCGATACCATGGAATGATTCTTAATTTTCTGGACGTGTGCTGGGAAAAAGATCCATCTCCTCTGACCTATAAATGCCCTCAATTTGCTCCTTTATTGCAGGGTATCTCCCTTAGCGGTTAACGTAGGCAGCTCACTCCCTGCACCAATCCTGCATTCATTATTAATTACCCAGAGGGAGACTGGCTGCTCTGCCACGATGTTTGCACTTCCTCCTAGACAAATGTGCTCAACTTTCCCCCCCTCCCGTTTTTTTTAATAGAGTACAAAACTGTGAAGAAAAGCGACAATTTTTAAGGAGACGTCATGCTTTCTGCAACTCCCCTGTATGGCAACGTTCATAGCTGGATGAGCAATGAAAGGGTCCGCATGTGTGGAATTAATGAAGACAGGTAAATATTTAAGCTTCTGGCAAGTTAAACCACACCATAATTCTGCAGCGTGAGGTCTCAGAGTTTGCTCACTTCCCTAATACTGGATACAGATAGCTACTGCCTTGCATCGGGATCAGCCCAGCTTGGAGGGTGGGGAGGAGAGGGAAACAAGAAGTGCCTGAGAGCAGTAGAGCAGCAGAGCAGCTGCTGATTTACTATTTAACAGGCAACCTAGGTCAGTGAAGTGGGGATGCCCTTTAAAGAGATTACTCCCCAAAGCAGCCTTTAAATGTGCTTTTACAATTAATTTAGTATTTCGTATTCGTGAAGGGGAATTAAAGCAAATAGTGCATGTGTTCTTGTGGTGATTTTATGGCAGTGGGGGTCCTGCCTGTGACATGGTGTTCCCTGTCTTTGGACAAGCAGCTTGTCCTGTGAAAAAGGGACAGTGGCCTTCCTGTCTCTCACAAGTGAATTTCTCTCCCTTCTCACCTTTTCCCTGCTGAATAGCATTCATTTGATGATTAAAATGACAGTATTTTAAAGTTTTTTCAATGGGATGATACAGGCACTGGCCTATGTCTGCATTCTCAGTGTTGTGTGAAAAGCCTCTGCAAAGCTGAGGAAAGTTTTTGGTTGTTGTAGGGAGTGCTATTTGCAAACATACATTGAAGAAAAATAGCCAGATGTCTCACTTTCCTCCCAGTTACTTAGGGATAATAATTCTACACACTATTTGCAGACAAGGTGAATCGTTTAAAACCAAACACATTAAAACCAGATTTCTGCTTTGAGGTGATGATGTGCCTTTGAGCACTTTGATTGAAAGTTCTTTTGGTTAATGCTGAAACTTCCCTTCTGATGCATGTCAGTGCTTTTTATGCTTGAGATTATAAATTTGGCACTAAGGTATATTTTTTATTAGTGCTTTTTGCGATACCAAGTCTTAGTGCTGCAACACTGCTGTGACACAGATGTGCAGCTCCTTCTTTAGAATGGAACAGCTGACATTCATATGATATTAGTGTGTGTGTTTTTGGTGTTCATGTTCGCATTTATGGATGACACACGAACAAAGTATATTTAAAATGGGATATTTTCTCCTTGGAGAAAGAAAAGGACAAGGGGCAAAAAGAGGAGACCTTGACAACACCCACTTGTTTTGGAAGAGGCTACTCTGAGATGTGCTTCTTGTGTTCTTGTGTTAAAACCCTTTAAAAATATTTTCAAATGATCTTTGCTTTCTAAAGTGTATGGCTATACAGAAGGATAAATACAGTATCATGGCACTTAGCAAAATACAGAGGTAATGTAATCTTGTACTGACGTGAGATGCACAGGATATTTCCAAATAGTGAACTTCTGTTTTTTAATAGGAAAATTCCCGTTAATGATGGTGATGCACCGAAAAGCAGACTGGAGTTGAGGGAAGAAAATCACCTGAATCACAGTGTGGTAAGAAGTTAATAGCTTCATGCTGCAGCTGAATCTGTGCCTGTCCTCCCCACTCTGACTGCTGTCAACTCCTCCTGGTGTTATTACATGATCCATTTGGAGGAATGATTAAAACATATTTCTGTTGCAGCTCTAGCTGGGCTTGGGCACATGCAAGTTGTTTCTGTGGAACAAAGAAACAGGACTTTATTTATCTTGTTAATCTCTTGGCACTGTGGTGGTGTGCTGTCATATGACATCATATTCATTACTATTGCTTTGTTATGAATAATGTCATGCAGCTTACCTGCATGTCTAACAACAGTGGTTCATGTAGGCAATAAGTACATCAACATTTCAGCAAAGTTGGTGGTTTATCCTTCTTTAAGTGTGTGTGGGGAGCAGTGAGTGGGGAAGAAAGTGGCTATCAGACCTGTCATCATATTGCCTCCTCAGATAGCTCACATCATAAATTGTATGGTGGTGGTGAGCCCTGGCATTCTGAGCTGTAGTGAAGAGAGAGGTCCTGGAGGAGGAGAGGGAAAGGCTTTCTATCCTTCTCTTCCTGCTTTCCATGTCACAGTTCATATCATCTTGCTCTGGCAGTGTTGGGACTGTGGACCAGGTTGTTACACAGCAGCAATGCCACCAAGCATTGTCTCTGGGCTCCTTCTGGATGCTTTGGCTGTCGGCCCTCACAGCTTTGTTTCTAGCTAATGAATTTTGGATGCAGAGAGAATTTTTGTATTGTTGTTTCTAGTGATATATATTGCTGCAGTTTCCTGTTCTCCCATTTTTGAGCTTGGTCACGCTCTGTATGTTGTCACAACAAAATACATATTTTTATTTCTATTGTTCCTCTTCCAAAGTACTGATGTGTTTGTAAGTTGAGTGTGTTTGTCAGTGAAATGTGAAAGTAATATACTTCTTGTTCTGCAAAGGTGGATGCGACTACAGCACATCGCATTGACAGTCTCGCAGCTCTGAGTATGGACAGGTCTGGACTCATGCGAGAAGGACTCCGAGTCCCCAGTAGTATTGTCTATTCCAGCTTGTGTGGACTTGGCTCGGAAAAATCAAGGGATGCTACGAGTTCAATAGCTGGGCTTGGATTTACTCCTGAAAGGAATCCAGAGATACAGTTTAAGTCTAATCCCCCTGAACCAGTAGAAAACACAGCTGTCTCCGGAAAAGCCCCGAATGGCTTCAGTGCTATATACAAAACACCACCTGGAATACAAAAAACCTCTGTCCCATCAGGGGAGACACTGGGTTTGGACCGAGCTGCGGGTGACAAGCAGAGTCCTCTCGGTGTCAATGGTGCTAGTTACTTAAGGCTCCCCTGGGTAAACCCCTATATGGAGGGTGCAACGCCCACCATATACCCTTTCCTTGACTCACCAAATAAGTATTCGTTGAACATGTACAAGGCATTGCTACCTCAGCAGTCCACTTACAGCTTACCGCAGCACCTGGCTTACTCGCCTGTCTGTACGAACGGTGAACGTTTTTTATACTTGCCTCCCTCCCACTATGTTGCCCCCCACATCCCTTCATCGCTGGCATCGCCACTGAGGCTTTCGACTGCTTCAGCTTCACCAGCAATCCCACCTTTGGTGCACTGTCCAGATAAGAATTTATCATGGAAGATGGGTGTCACCCCTGGCAGCCCTGTTGATGCACACACCTACCCTCACATCCAGAGCAACAAGCAGCCCCGGGTCCCTGCTGCCAAGCCAGCCCCCACCAACATTCCGGCGGACCCCGCACTCCTGCTGCCACACTCTCCCCGGCCATCTCCCCGCCTCCCTCTGCCTGCCCAGGTCGGGGATGCCTACAGTGATTTCCACAAACACTTTCCTAGGATCACCACCTCTCCCTCCTCAGCTGTTACCCTTCCAAAGCCCTATGTGAATGTTGGCAGCGAATTTCCACCTTCCCGCCTCTCCAATGGGAAACTTCCCAAAGGCAGTGATGCTGGGGAGGTTCCCCCACCAGCCACACCCCACGTGCGGAAAGCTGGCCAGGACCGGAAAGATGGCAGGTCCCCTCCACTTCTGGAAAAGCAGACCCCAACCAAAGACGTTACTGACAAACCGCTGGACTTGTCAGCGAAAGTTGTCGATGCAGAAAGTGCTGGCAAGTCAGAGCATGGTAAGAAAATGCCTCCGACAGTGCTGGTGCATGGCAGGGTGGGAGGGGGAACGCACTTGCCTGGCAGCGAAATTGTTCAGAAAGAAACAATTTCTCCTGGGAATGGCTGCCCCATCTACAGGCCTGAAATTATCAGCACAGCGCCCTCCTCATGGATTGTTCCTGGTCCCAGCCCCGGCGAGGAGAGCGGGAAGAATGTCCAACTGAAAAACAAGGCGCTGGACTGGGTGATCCCACAGCAGCGGAGCTCTTCCTGCCCCAGGATGGGCGGCACAGAGACAGTTGTTGGCAGCATTTCGGGGACTGTGTCAACAGGGGGAAGGCCAGCGTCAGCGTCACCAGCTCCCAACGGCAATGTGGATTGCACCAAGATGGCCAGGAGCTCTGCAGAGAGCACTGCCTCAGTTATACAGCATGTCGGGCAACCCGTTGCCACGCCTGTGAAACACAGCAATAAGGTGGCCAAATCCTGTGGCCAGGAAGCCAGCTTCAAGGCGAATGAGACTGCCCTGGCCTCCAGCCCCATTTTCCTGCCACCCAATGAGGCATTTCGTTCTCCACCTCTACCTTACCCCAGGAGTTACCTCCCATACCCGGTGCCAGAAGGGTTAGCCATTAGCCCTCTTTCCCTCCACGGGAAGGGACATGTGTATCCTCACCCTGTCTTGCTGCCCAACGGCAGCCTCTACCCTGGCCACCTGGCTCCCAAACCTGGCCTCCCCTACAGCCTGCCGGCAGGGCGGGGAGAGTTTATGACCTACCAGGATGCACTGGGGATGGGAATGGTGCACCCCATGCTCCTTCAGCATTCGGCTTTGGAGATAAATAAGGAGGAGAAAGCAGAAAGGAGGTCGCGCTCTCATGAGAGGGTCCGCTATGAGGACCCAGCTTTGCGGGGCCGGTTGCCAGAGCTCCTGGAGAGCAGTGGGAAGATACATTTTGAAGTACCTGGTGACAAGAGTGTGAAATTGCACCAAAGCTCTGGTCATGGCAAAAACTCAGCCAAAAGTGACAAACACCTCTTCCCGGATCTTCTACGGGATGAGCAAGAGGCTAAAAGCGAAGCAAACTTAACCAAAGCCAGCTTTGCTATGGAAAGCAGTAATCAGGCTAATGACTCTACAAAGCACAAGGTAGAGCAGGCGTCGCAGCACAGAGATTTTATTGTAATGAGAGAGGAGTTTGGGAGGAATAATGATCTTCACGAAACCTATAATTTCAAGCAAGCCCAGAGTTCATCTGTTTTTGGCTTAAGGAAAGATGATTTATCTGTGAGCCAGCCTAAAGAGAGAGTGGCAGTCCAGCCTTCGCCCACTTTCTTGGAAAGTGCTCATGAGAGTGAGACTCCGTCTCTGACTTTTGGCAAAGTGCAGGAGGATGCAAAGCCGTTCTGCATGGGGAACGTGCCGCCAAGCATCGATGCCAGTCAGACCTATACCAAAGACGGAGCCGATGATGCGGAATCTGCTGATGGCAAAATATTGAAACCCAAGCCATCTAAATTGGCCAAGAGGATCGCAAACTCTGCTGGTTACGTAGGTGATCGATTCAAGTGTGTGACAACTGAACTGTATGCAGACTCCAGCCAGCTCAGCCGGGAGCAGCGGGCATTGCAGGTGAGTCCATGTGGTCCAACGACCGCTGTGCTTTTTGTCGTTATTATTTCTCTGTTGGAAGTTGCAGTCAAGTATTAAAAGTTGAGAGGAGGCAATGCAGGTGGGGTAATCAGAAATTCGTTTTGCTAGATCATACTTGCCAGAAAGAAATAGCAAAGTTAAGTTTGTTAGTGAGAAGGAGGTGATGCAGAGAACAGTGTGTATGGCTTTTACGTATGTATGCACTAGTAAGCTTTAAAGGGCTTGTATTGAGATCAGGTGAAAACGTTAATATACTTGTGTAATGTTTGTGCACTTACCGAGGGGAGTTGGACAGGCATGCCTGTTACCTTGGCGCTAGCGATGGCTGTAATTTCTCAGCTGACCTGTACTGCCAGCTAACAAAACGTACCCAGAAGCTGTGATTAGTATGCCAAAGTGCCGTTGATCGAGAGGAGTCACAGCTGTGTATTAGTGGGTCTAAGGCAAATGTTTGTGCCAAGAAGAGTAGGAGCGGTATTGAAGTTGATGCCGAGGGGTGACAGACAGATAATGTATAGGAATATCCTTAAGGTATATTACTTTTAATGAAGGAATGAGTTAAACCAAATTGTTATGCATTGTTAAGAAAAGAATTGGTTTATGCTTATAAAAATGGATGAAATTATCTAAATGATCCATTGAGTGCCCATTTTAATTACATAGATGGAAGGATTACAAGAGGACAGTATTTTATGTCTACCTGCTGCTTACTGTGAGGTCAGTTCTTCAAATTTTTATTACTAGACTCTTACATAAACCTTTGAGTTAAATTTCATTTCCAAATACACAAAGGGAAGTTTGTGGGCCATGGTCGTCTTTATTCATTGTACAGTTTTGTGTTGTATTTTTTTTCTCTTTATGTTTTTGTCTCTTTTAACCTCCAAAATGGATTTTTTTGTTTGTTTTGTTTTGTTTTATATACAGTATACATTTATATATATATATTTTATATATATATACACTTATATATGAAAGAATTCTGTGGCTATTTGCATATAGATGCTAGAACACTGTTTTACAAGTCAGGTGTGTTAAACTCCTGCCCTAGCTGTCTATCTGAAACCTTGGTTTTGAGACGATTTTTCTTTGGAAATGCTTTCATATAAGGTAAGGTAAATGAAGTAGCTTTTATTGCAAGACTTTTTTTTTCATATCACTTCTCTTTCTAGCGTGCAATGATGCGCTTCTCAGAGTTGGAGATGAAAGAGAGAGAAGGCCAAACAGCTACCAAAGACTCAGAGGTCTGCAGATTCAGCCAGGCAGACTGGGAAAACTTGAAAGGAAACAGTGAAAAGAAGCCAAAGTCTGTCACTCTGGAAGATGCCATTGCCGACCAAAATGACAATGACAGATGTAAGCAAATTTAGATGGCTTTCTGAAGCGCGTACGCGTCTCTGTGCCCTGGCAGCTTGCAGCAAAGCTGCGCAGGCAGCGTAATCTTTGTGTTCTCATGGTGTTGCTGGTTAAAGTCACTGACCTCAGCCTTTGCAGGACCTGTCATGGCTGGTGGCCTCTGTGCTTGTTTCAGGGTCTGAAAGGTAACTGGTTACAGTTGTACCTGCTGTTCAGGAGATGGTTGACTGTCACCGAAGTTACTGTCTTGAAGGAACTGTCCTAGTTGTTGAGGTACATCAACCAGTGAAAGCAATTGTCCAAGGTTGTGTATTTTAAGTGCAGGTAGGAGGTTGTAGGGGGAGAGAGGCAAGGGGTTCAGCTGCATTGGAGTTGATGTAGTGGTGAGAGATGCCAATATTGCAGCTTTCAGGAGAGCAAGAACAGAGGACAGAAGGGTGACAGGGAGTGGGAAAGGACGTGGTCTGCCAGGTTGGCGTATCCATAGAAGCTGGCTGTAAGACTCCAAATGACACAAAATTAGTTTGCCTTGGCAAACTCTTGCTGCACTGGCCAGGGTGTGTGTGTGCAGATCATTAAGGAGTGGATCATTTCCTCCTGCTGCTACTTTAACAACTCAGGAAAAAAAAAGCACAAAACTTAATCTGAAAGTAATGCAAAACAAGAGGAAAACATATTACAGATTGTGCTGTATGCGTTCAGTGTGTAACTCAGTGGTTAAACTTGCTTTTCTGGACCTGGAGATTCATGAGTAGGGCCAGCAGAAAATTGCCTTCAGTAATTTAATAACTTTGAATTATTTTTCTGAGTTTTGACTAATGCTTTTGGCAGAGAGCATGCTGGTCAATTGTACTTTCTCAGTTACTCACCTAAATAAAGTTACCTTGCTATTGCTGTCAGTGAAATAACAGTCTCAACACAAATTGGCCTGGCAAAATAGCAAGGGAAAGTTTTAATTGTGGAAGTGGAGAAGGTAGCAGGGTGGGGAGGGGCAAGCTGAGCCCCTGGAAGCTGAGTGGACTTTCTCTTCTCCAAGCTATATTGAAGCAGATTCAAGGAGGAAGGCTGCGGGAGACTTTGTGATCAATGTGCTAAAGCCGAGAGCTTGGCAGACTGCAAACCCAGCTCTCCCTCTTGCAAGCTTCTTTGTTTGTCAGAGGGCTCATGGTGCCCTGATGGCCTGTGTTAAATCCCACCCTTAGGTGTCCTGGAAAGTGTAAGCAGCAGGGTCCTGCTTTATTCTGGCTGCGGGGCAAGGCAGAAAGAGAGGGATGTTGGTCTGCAGGGTCAGTGGTTGGGTGAGGGGGAGGAAGAGCTTACTTGATGGCATGGGGCGTGCTGCTCAGAGGGGCTGTAGAGAGGAAGAGCAATGGAGCATTGTTGTGTGCTGAAACACTCTGCCTCCGTATCCTTGCAAAAGGCTGATGAGCTGGTACGTTCTTAAATTCATCATTTATTGAGGTCTCTGGCACTTGAACCTGCTGGCTAAGATGTGTTTGAGACTATTAAATAACTGTTGGAAGCAGGGAAAGCATGTTCAGCCTTCGGTTAGCTCATTCCTCGCCTTTACTAATTAGCTCTGACTTAACAGGCTATTTCAGAGTTTGGCTGAATGTCTAGACTTCTGAAAGCACAGATCTGTTCTGCTGAGGTAGCTGCTCTTCAATATGCCTGCCTGTACAGCAGCAAATACTTACCGGTACAGATTCAAGTCTCAGTAAAAGTTTTTTATTGTGGTGGTTCACCTCCTGCCCCTCAGAATAGCAGCTGATAAATCAGGAAGCTGAGTTTCATGCTACTTGAATGCCTCAAGTGTAGTGGCTTGAGCTCTGGTGGGGGATGTATCTTCTGCTGAGCAACTGGCGAAAGGCGATGTGCTCTGCCTGCTCTTCCTCTTCTTTTATGAAAACCAGTGAGAACCAGACCTACTTAGGTCTTGCTTTCCTTTTCCCTTCAGTTTCTAACCATGATGCTAGTGCGTTGGCTCTGAAGTGCTTGAATGGGAACTAGCCGACGGTTTGCAACCCCTTCCGTTTTCCTTTCTGACTCTTGCAAGCAGTCCTACTGCTGAAAAGACGTTTCACCTCTTTGCATAGCATTCATCCAGTGCCAACTAAAAGCAGAGTATTGTGCCTGTAGGTGTGCGAGCAGGAAATGTGGGACTGAATGGGTCGAGCTGTTAGGTGTGATCCCCTCTATGATCATGCACTTCACCTGCCTAGGGACGCAGGGACGAGGAAAACTGCAACTGAAACTCATTGTGGCATGGAGCTGGCTTGCAGAGCTCCTTTGTTGACACCTCTATGCAGCTTCACCCATACCTAGTGTGGAATGCAGGAGCTGATCAGGGCCCTAGCAGCTGCTTGCCCCCTCAGCTACTCTGAATCTGTCAGTGCCACAACAACAGGCTAAATAACGCAGATAAGTGATGCTTACAGGGGCATCTTAATGGGTTGGAAAATCCTTTTTTGAGCGTGCCCTGAGACATGCTCCTTTTCCTTGCAGTATAGCATGTATATGGACTTTGTGAAAGCAAAGGAAGGCACAATACCTGATTCTTAAACTTTTCCTCTGACTTGGTGGTGCATTGTTTTGCTGTACTGAGGTCTTCTTAAGCTTCATCATGCCTTTTGGAGAAGGGTAAAAAATGTGGTGGGTTTTTGGTTTTATTTTGAAGGTTTAGGGTGTTTTTTGTTTGGTTTTTTTTTTTTGTTAAGACCCAATTTAAGGGAGGAGGCTGTGTTACCTAATTAATGAGCAATTAAAGCCAAGGAGTAAAGTAGAAGTGCTTCTCCCATCTCCTTCAGGTTTCGTTGGGCATTCTCAGAGCAGCCGTGAAGCTGCTTTGTTGCCAAGGTGACTTGTAAAGGTTGCTGAGGTGATGCAGCTCCGGTGCATTTCCATAGCACAAACGTGATAAATTATGGGATGCATATGTCATGAGTCATAGGATTGTTCAGAGATCAAGTGATTTAAGCTATTGGCACAGACATGCGCATGTGATGATCGCATGTCGGTTCATAACAAAGCTCTTATAGCCGTGTTGAAAATCATAACCTAGTGTGGAAGATTAAATAAATTCTACAGGCTGTGAGTTTCTTTATGAGGACTATATTTTGCCCATTTATCTAATTTTCTAGGAGGAAGACACTATTCATATAAGCCTTAGCTGGGAAAAAACCCAACCTTGATATGTTAAAAGTGTGATCTTAAAGCATGAGGTCAGGTGGGAAAAGTTAAAAGAATTTGTCTATTTGTCTGTGAAAATAAATGGTGTAGTGTGCCAGAGCCTTCAGGGCTGATCTTTGTGTCAGAGTTGGGTGCTGGTGTCCCTTTGCCTCGTAATCCCCTGCTTTTCTCACTGGGCTGAACGAATGCAAGATGGAGAGAGTAAACGTGTCCTTTGCTCTGGTCAGCTGTTACCTTCCTGCCACGGGACACGGTGTAAAATAAGCGGGGAAAAAACAAAAGACAAAAGTTTGTGCAGGGAGAACGGTGTTTGCTTGTTTGTGCACTGTGGTAGACTTGGGTAGAAGGAAACAAATGTGCGAAGCTTGCAAGTAGAGGTGATTGGATGGAAAAATGAAATCAGCTGGGTACACTCTGTCCCATGGGATACTCAGAATTGGATGCTGAAGGTGATTTAAGGAATTTCTTATTGTGGTTGTTGTGATCTCCATGCTGAATACTGTGTTTTAACATCTGGATAGTCTTTACTGTCCTGGGCGAATAAAGGGTGCCTTGCATAAGTGAGTGGCAATGAGAGGTTGCTCCAGGGAAGAGGAAAGGCTGTTTTTAGCTGCCATGTTATTTGAACAAAAGAATTGCAGCTTAAACACTAAGATGTATTTCCTTGTGTGCATCGAACTGGGAGGGCTCGGTCTCAAGCAGCTGACAGCAACAGGAAAATGGAAAAATGAAGGAAAGTTTTTTTTGGTAGTGTGTTTGTGCCTGTGTATAACTGTTTCTTATGGGATTGTAACCTGTACACTGAGATACTGCTTCAGGTAGAAACTATATGAGAAGCATCTTTCCTTGTTTCTAGTTGGATAGGACAGTGAGAAATGGTTTGAATTGTTGGTGCTGTTTCTCGCATCTGGTATGAGACTGGCAAATGCTGGAGGCTTGAGGAAGGAACACGTTTAGGAGTTTAATCTCCTTACTCATAGAGGTGTGTTGCTATGAGAGCTCAGCATTTATCCTGTGTTTTTGGCTACCTCATCACTGTTTGAATAATGATGATATGAAAGCCCCAAGTATTTTGTTTGTTGTTTTCTTCCTCGGGCGGAGAAAAGGATGTTGTAGATACATGGCAGGGGGGAGGGGAATCAAAAGCAAACAAATTCTCCTTGTCCTTGTTGAGCATGCACGATATGCTTATGTTGCTGTGCCTCATGTTGACATTTATATCTTAATTTGGGGAGACATCGCGTCTGATCCGGGTTGCTTGCAAAACAGTTTGAGGACACAGTGGAATCTAGTGGTAAAATATTAATAGAGCCTGTGCTCCGTAAGGCGGTCACTGCTGTGCCAAGGGGAAAAAAAACTGGGCGTGCGATGTGTCCGTACAAGCTGTGTGGAGAGCCTGACAGCCTGTGGGTTGTGCCGTGTCCCAAACAGCAGCTGACCTTTGTTCCTTCACGGCGAAAATCCGGCTGCAGAAGAGGCAGCGGAGCGCATAGGCAAGGACGTGTCCCATGCAGCTCCCTGGCTTCACAGTTGCTGTCCTCCCGTGTCGATGCAGGATGATTACACAACGCAGATTAACGTGCGGAGATGTCGCTTCCCTAATGGTCTTAACTGCATCTAGCAGGACGGATTTGCAAGGCGCGTGTGCAGCGAGCAGCCCTCGAGAGGGATTTCTGGCTTGGCAGCCAAAGAGACACAGCTTTGGCCGCCAGAGGTTTCCCCCTTGGATGTGACCAAAGAGTGGAGGCAAAGTTGTTACAGAGCCACTGGCAGCGAGGGCTTTTTGGATAAACTTCAAGAGGTGTGTGGTTCTCCTTGGCACACGCAGCCCTGGAGAAACACTGTCAACGATCATCTGTTAGCGAGGTTACAGCAAATGTCTCTCCTCTCCCTTTTATTTTTTAGCGTGGATAGTCTGAGGATCGGCGCTTATCCTCCCTGTGCTGAGTCCTCTTGCAGATAGAGAAGGAATTAATCTGCAGTGGGTCACTGTCAGTGGTGGCAGGCTGGAATTAGCTTGCTGTTTCCTGCAAGCCCCAAAGATTAAGACCATCAAACCCCCGCCCCTGCAGCCTGCTGCTACTTCCTCTGACCCTGCGAAAGCTTCTCTGGGAATTGGTCAGGATGTGCCTGCCTTTTCTCAGGCCAGACAGTGTTAGGAGCAGGAAAGCTGCCCCAATCTAGTGACCGCGGCAGAAAGCGTGGTGTGTAGCTGCTGGTACTGTTGGGGATGTGAAGGCTATAAACAGTGGGAGCATGGCAACGAGTGCCTTTATCTGGTCTGTTTGGGAAAACTGAGTGTGTAACGTTTTCTTATATGAAAGGGGAAAAAGTACCAGATTGCCTTAAAAGTGTAAAATGAAATCTGGTAGAAGCATTTCTAAAGTGATACTTGTTTAAAATGTGGCTAGTCCAGCTTCTTTTATGTTGTGTGAGACAGGACTGCTGGTGCTGTTGGTGCGGTTATAGGGTACAGCTGTTGGGCAGCATCCTCATGCCAGATGTGCAGTCGTGGGAGTATTGCCAAATTCATTCTGGTTTTGGGGGGAGGACACTGGCGATTTAGAGGCATAGTCCTAGTAAGCTGAGACGCCTGTTTTCTGGAACATGTCAGCATTGCTGGCTGGAAGAAGTGTGACAAACTGTTTTAAAGTCTTGAAGGGAGCAGGTGTTGGCCAGACGGCCTTGTGGAGGGGAGCATCGCCAAATAGCAGAAGAGCTCAAGCATCCCGCTCGCCTGGAAAAAGTCAACTTTTGTTTTGATTTTTCTTGGCCAAATATCTTCTGCTGTTTTATAAAGCAGCCCTGCAGGCAGCTTCCCAAGCAGTGTGAAAATGACGCCGGGGTGTCTTCTGGTGCTCACAAACTTCTCCAGAGCCCGGGGTGCTGCTTAGAGACATTTGCAAACCGTGGTGAGGAAAAAATCTCGTTAGAGATTTTTTTATTTTAGCTACTCAGCTTTACCTTGCTGACAACAGGTATTTCAAGGGCGGTTGTAAAACCAGAAGATGTTGGCAGAGCTGTAGGAAGGTGTTCTCAAGATAAGTTGGGAAACTTGGGATGCTGATATGGTGAGTCTCGGAGGGGAGAGGGGGCTGAAGGGGGGCAACATCTGCCCTTGCAGTGAGCAACAGCAGAGGAGCTGATGGCCAGGCTGTATGGGGGAGGAGGCTGAGTAAGGACGAGGAGGATCTGGGGAGAGAAGGGAAATGGAGCTGTCAGGAATCAGAGTAGGAAATAAGTAGATGTGTTTGGAGGAGGGGAAGTGGGAGAAAGAGGAAGGGCAAAGAGGAGAAAGAGGAAAATGGACAGTGAGTTGTGGGGAAATAGGACGGAACATACAGAGGGTTTGCCAAACAGTGGCAGACAGGCAGAAAGTGTTGGTCAGCCAGGAGGGCTGAAACGCGTGGGAAAACCAAGCTGTTTGTCAGAACTGTAAATAGGAAGCTGATTAACCATGTTGCAGTCTGTATTGCGTGTCTGCCCGTGTCTTGGCTCTAGTTTGGTTAAACCCAAGGGAAAAAAAACCCAGAGATGACAATTATTAAGTGTCATTTTAAGTTAAGCATCCATTTAAAACTGCTTAAACAGTCTCTTAAGTTTGGGGAAACAGTGTTGGAGAGGGGAAGCATGGCAACACAGGTGTGCTTTTGGCTAACTTGTCAGAGCAATTTCTAATAAGCTTTTCAGAGCTCACTTGCATGCTGCTGCTTGAAGTACTCCCTGAAAAAAGAGGCCTTTCTTAAAAAAGGAGGTGACAAGGATCATGTGATGTAGAGTGACTGGCTGGTTACTTGGAGTGAGGAAGCCTTTTTATAACCTTGGATTCAAGTAGTGCTTTTTGCAAAATATCACAGCTATTCTTAGTGGTATTGCCGTGTTTATGTGTGCGTGCTCTGTATCCCAGTTAGATTCCAGAAGAAGGGGAAAAGGCTTTTCAGCCAGACTTTGCAGCTGGATGAGAGAAGTTAGGGAAGGATTAGGAAGTAGTGAAAGACTGATACTTTATTATCAACAGAAGGTGATTTTGAAAACAAAGGCATTGTGGATTGGAGTTTGGATTATTACCACAGTTTTAAGAGGCAAGGTTGCCTTCTGAAAAGGGTCTGTGCTTTCCGTATCTAAAGCTGCTTCTTGGCTTTAAAAGGTGGGTTGTGTTATTTCTATGGACCACGATATTGTGAATATTCTAGTTCTTTAATTTACACAAAGTGATGTATTTGGGGGGGGGTGGGTGGTGTACTTAACTATTGAGAAACTGCTGCCTTAGGCTGAGCAGAGGAGAATTGTTTTTGTCTTGTGAGCTGTAAGTCATGATGGAGATAGTGTACACAGAAGAGATCAGTGAGCGTAGCTTTCTCACAATGAATTGTTTTATATTTATTAGGTCTTGTGGTGTTTCTTTTTTTTTTACTGTTTTAGGTAACTTTCCTAGTACAGAAAACAACCAAGGTCACCTTCCTGAGACTCCAGAGGAAAAAGATCTCTCAGATAAGAAATGTTATTTAGAGAGACATTCTATATATGAAAAAGCAGAAGATCATCCAACAGAAGATATTGGCCAATATCCATGTCCACGTCTGGACAGGAAGCGTAAACATTCTGGTGAGAGAGTGCAAAATGATGGCAGCCAAAATGAAAACTTTGTGGATGAACTGCAGGATGAACTTGTATCAAAAGCAAAAAAGAAAAAGAACTCCAAAGGTAAGACAGCATTTTGCTTTGGTCTCTCTCAAGGAATGTCTTGTGAAAGGAACATCCCTTTGGCTTAATGTGTTTCCATTTTTGAACTTGATAGTTACTAATGTGAGCACTGTCATTTCAGTTAAAATTATATATATGTATATATATGTATGTATATATATATGTGTGTGTGTATATATATATATGTATATATATAAAACGTGGTATATAAGGGTAAAGCACTAGTCATTGGACACTGTAGCCACAGCAGTGCAAGTTACTGTAGTGCATGTAACCCTTAATGAGCAAACCTTTAAAATGCATAGTGTGGTGGTAAAGCTGAGACTATATGCCCCGAAAGTGAAATGTAGCTTTTGTTTTAAGTTGAGGGGGCTTTTTGATTAATTTTTAGTTATTTTTCCATTAGATGACTGGCCTGAGAGGGAAATGACAAACAATTCCTCTAACCACTTAGAAGAGCCCAATTGTAATGAGGTGACCAACCTGAAGGTGTGCATTGAATTAACAGGGCTCCATCCCAAAAAGCAGCGTCACCTGCAGCATCTTAGGGAACTATGGGAGCAGCAGGTGTCACCAGAGAGATCCCCGTCCGGCAAGTTGGGCCGGCAAAGCAGGAAAGATTTAGCTGAGGCTGTTCAGCCAGAGGCCACTGCAAAGGTCAAAGACTTCACAGAAGAAAGGCACACCAAGAAAAGGTCAGAGGCCAAAAGCAATAGAAGTTGGTCTGAAGAGTCCCTCAAAACAAGTGACAATGAACAAGGTATGCAGAGACTACTAGGGAAACCAGTTGGCTTTAGCATTTACAGTGACGCATGCTGCCACCAATGTTAAGGAACTGTCAAGAGCTTTTTTTATGATGATGATTATTATTTTTATTTTATATAGAGATAAATACATATTTATGTAGATGTCCATTTGTTTAAGGACTGACACTTCATCTGCAAGAATTGCACTGTAGCTGATATTTGGCAGACAAGAAAATATGTGTATGTGTGTGTAACTGTTTTTGTGTGTGTGTGTTTTGGCTTTAAATTGTCTTGCGTAGATAATGTGAAAATGAAATTTATATCTCTAGAGGATAGCTGAAGGGCATGCTTCTGGGTGGTGGAGGGAGCAGACAGCCTGATAGTTGGTGTGAGTGTTCAACCACATTAGGATTTGAGGGGCTGTGACCCTCTGAAACAGCGTCAGCTTAGTTAGCAGCTCTCGATGTGGGAACACAACACCTCCAGCACCCTCGGCACCACTGGGTTTCCCTGCCTTTCTCGGGGCTTATACTCAAGAGCAAAACTCATCCTTCTCCCAGAGAGGATGCCTTGCTGGTTCATCCTGAGCATACCCTGTAAACACCTGTGGCACCCCTGCCTTGGCCTTTTGGTAGAGATTTTCCCAGTGGCACTCTCCTAAAGAGTCACTTCCTCAAAGGACATCAGATTTCATTGACTTGTTTCTGTATCTTTTCTCCTCTTTCCAGTTCTTTCTTTTTCCCCATCCTCTTCCCCTTTGCTGCCCGTGCTTTATTCTGGGAGAGCTCACGGAGGCAATCTGCCCAGTTTTCTTTCGGACAAACAGTTCAGTCTCCTGTCCTGGCTGTCCTCAGCCTCTGGGCACGTTGTCTGCTCTGTCTGCTCTTCCCCTTCCCTGCAGTTTTTACTGCTGTAGCTTGGTAGGACTGATGGGGAATGTCAGCACACAGTCCACGTGGCCGATCCCCTTTGTACATCCTCTGGACCTCATTGTGAACCTGAACTCGGTCTCCTGTGGGCACAGTGAGGAGCCCTTGTTAACTCTTTAGGCTTTATAGGCAAAAGGTTGCAAATACTTTTTTCTTCCTTGCTGTCTTTCTCTTACCCCACCAAGCCCTCTACCTTCTTTTGAGGAAAGATTGTTTCTGGGAAAGGGAGTTCCAGGTTGGATATTTAGGCTCCTTCCTCCTTCACAGACCTGACAGCTTCATCAAACTGGTGGATATTCACTTTCCATCTGACCTAACGTGGTTTAGCTGAGATTCCCTTTAAAAAGAGAAGCATGACAAGAGTAGCTCCTCGAGTCTGTCCTATGTCGTGGAAGGGACCGAGTTCTGGTCATCCTGAATTGGTGAGAATTTTCCTGGGCAGCATCTCTGAAACAGTCATAGGAAGCTTCCCTTCTGTCCTAAAGCTTCTCACCCATTTTTCCCCAAATGCAACCCCCCCCCCCCCGCCCCAGACTTTGCTTATTAATGGGTCAGGCTCTCTAAAGGGATTTGTGGAACAGGAGATCAAAAGCTAGTTTGAAAAGTTACTCCTTTGCTTTATGTGCTGTCTTGGAGGGCATGGCATTGGCTCAAACATCCCTGCCCATCACCTGTTCCCCTTTGTACTTCAGGAAGATATACTTTGTAGAGATCAAATGAGGGTCACTAACAAGGAGCCCTGTTATGTAAGGATGCTCTAACATTCCCCTGCAGTGCCTCCTGTAGCAGTGACAGGCTTCTCTAATGCAGGAAAGATAGGGAAGTGGCCCCCAATTCGTGTAACTTTCCCAGAGACATTCAGATTTAGTTGTGCCATGACTATGAAAAAAAAACCCTCTTTGTTTTGGAGGATGTTATAAAACCATAAACTTCACTAAATTTTTTTTTGCCATTCATTGTGCAGAGGCATTGGAAGTTATTCAGAAGTTTGCCCTGTTGAAGTGTAAACCTTTGAGTCTCCTTTTCTTAGTTCACTAGAACAAGGCTATTTTTTGCTGTTGTGTGACAGAGCATCCTCTGTGTGACAGCCGCATGGGGATGGAGGCTTCCAGCTTGTGTTGCTTGCCTGGGACTAGTCCTCACGCTTTTCTTAAACAAGCAGATATTGTGAACACTACCCCATCACTTGCAGCTTTTTTTTTCACTCTGGGGCTGGGAACAGCTGTTCCCAGTGCCCAAGCACTGCCTATGAAGCTGGTGGTATCCTAAGAAGAAGGCTGTAACATGGTGTCAAGGTCTGCCCCTGTGACCGCGAAGCCTTAGTGTAACATCAGGATCATTTGCTGCCTGTGCCTGCAAATGTCCAGGAAGATGGAGAGTGCTGACTTCTGGGCTTGTCGCTCCAGTGTGTTCAACCCCGAATTTTAGTGTGGGAGGAGTCCTGCATTGGGTTGTCACCCTTCTGTCCTGATCAGTACCTGCTGGCTGGGTGACTCAAGCAGTGTCTGGAAGTGTTCCCCTGGTGGCTTTTCCAGCTGTCATCTCCTTCCAGCCCAACTTGTGGGGGTGAACCACAAAAGCCAGGATGTGGCTTGCCTGAAATAATTTCAGGGCCCTGCCTCATCCCACTTGTCAGGTGACGCTGCCTGTGCTGGCTGTCTAGAGTGCAGCAGGTTCATAAACCTGGGGATGCCTGCAACCTCCAGGGTATCATGCTGCTTGCCTGAACCTGTGGCTAAGGCAAGAGCCATGATCTCAGCTGAGCAGTAGCCTGCCGGTGCTGCCGGTGGGGCAGTCGCCAGCTTTTCTGACAGTCCCTCAGGGAGCTGCAGCCGCTCATCCGGCTCCAGGAGAAAACAAGAAAAATGCATACACACAAACCCCAGGGAGAGGAGCTGGGGGGATCACACCCACTGGCAAAGCTGCTGCCTGTCCCTCGGAGCTACCTCAGGTTCCTGGCAGCGTGGTGGCCGCTGGCTTGGCAGCTGGGGGGAGGCAGCAGTCGGAGGGGAGCTAAACAAGCAGGCATTCGGGTGATGTGGCAGCAGTTGCTGTTCTGCGTGGACCTCTCTGTAGCCTGCTCCCGTGTGAAGGGAAGCAGGTTCTGCTCTGAGTCAGACTTGCCACAACCCACATCAGTCAGAGGTCTGGGTTTTTGGCTTAGTTGTTCTATGTATTTATTTATTTGTGGATATTTGGAGATATTCCTGCCCACTCTTGTTTTGCTTCTGCCTTCGTGTATGTAATGGTCAGAAAGATGGGATGGGACTCCTGGATTAATCAATTGCATTTTTTCTGTCCGTGTGTCTTGCATTTCCCAGGCTGATGCTTGGCTTTCTTTGGATAGCACCGGCCCCTTGCAGTGTTGCTGATCCCAAAGCTCCTGAGCATAATGCTGCTACTTTTCATCTCTTGGCTACAGTGCCCAGTTAGCCTGGTGCCTGCTGTCACCACTGTGGAGGGTCAAAGTCGAGTACAGAGTTTATGTGGGGCTTGCAGTCTGGACTATGTGTTTTTTTGTAACGATTAAACTTTGCATTTAATGCCTCAGCATCCCTGCATGAGAAAGACTGCAGTTCTTTGAGACAGACTTCTCTTCCTGTGTTTTTTAACTCCATCCTTTCGGTATTTTTCTTCTTCTTCAGACCGGTGAATTCTTTCCATTCAACATTTTCTACATGCAGCAGTTTCTTACTTCCCTTTGCACTCACCAGATCTTGGTGCTGCTGCTTTCCATCCTCACAATTTTTTTAGTAAGTGATCAAGTAGATAGTGATGGTCCTTCTGTGTTGGAGTTGGGCTTTTCATGTGCTATTCCAACTAGGTTAGTTTGGACCAGGGGAATTAAGCGCTCCTTACTTCATGCTGTTTGCAGAGTTGGAAAGGCAGCCTTGCAACTGTAGGCTCAGCCTGTGACTAGGACCTTCCTTCAGGATCACACATGCTAAAAACCTTCACTGGATATTTTGCTGAACAATCTGCACAAAGTGTGTCCTGTAAATTCCCTGACATCTGCTTGGCAAGCTGCAGTATGCATCTTTTTCTAGAAACTGGCTTCAAAGAATGGAGGAATTTCTGTTTTCATCCTTAAACTAGAAAGCCTGCTGCAAATTGCTTTCACAGTTCTGTGTAAAGGAAAACAAAAGTGTGAAGGTGCCCACCAAGAGGATTCTAGACTTTATTTTCTTTTTCACAGACTAGCTCTGGATTGAGTCTTTTCAAATGAAGGTCTCTGCTCTGAGCCTTACTTGCTTCTGCTTTTGTTCTGAAAGGAGCATCACTTTTGAGACTTCTCTGAGCAAAGGGGCTTTTTTCAAGTGCTCAGGGTGTTTTCTGTGCCTTCCTTCAGTGTTGTGGTATTGTTCAGCTGAAATGTCCTTTCCTTTTGAGCAAACCTTTAATTTTTATGCAGAGGAGTTGTTTCTGAGGTCACCTCAATTCTCTTCCCAAGGGAAATTCAGACTATAAAATGTCAACTTTTCTGTCCTTGTTTTGTTTCAAACCTGCTTCTGCTTTGCAGAGGGGAAAAAAAGTAACCATGCTTTTAGCATGTGGGATCCAGGTTGTTAGAGTAAACCCAGCCTTGCTAGTCCCTGCCACGAGTGGCAGAGCACTGGCCTTAGTTCCCTAGTGTTCCAGGGCTTTCTGGTCTCATGGAAGGACTCACATCTGGATGGAGTCTCTGAGAAGGCATAGCTGATAGCTTTTCCTGCTTTTTGATAGAGAGTTTGCATAGGGCCTCTGTAGGGATGACTCCTTGAATAGCCTTTCTTCTCTTGGTCTGTATTTGAAGTAAAAACGCTGCCAAGGAGATGTCCTTGTTCTGTTGCCGTCTTAAGGCAGTATTACCCCTTGTGCTGTCACATCAAGAGTTCATCCATGCTTTTTGCCTCTCTTGCTTTCTCCTCCTCTCCCGCCATCAATGCATCTGCCCT
The DNA here is from genome assembly GCF_015220805.1 of Pogoniulus pusillus. Classification (NCBI taxonomy): domain Eukaryota; kingdom Metazoa; phylum Chordata; class Aves; order Piciformes; family Lybiidae; genus Pogoniulus; species Pogoniulus pusillus. The sequence goes on from NC_087275.1 coordinate 24,163,825, forward strand.
GTGCCCATCCTTAGCCAAAGGCAGACAAGCCTGGCTGGGCCTAGGCTGCTGGAGGAGTTGGTTCCCATTCAGATGTAGCAGTTCCAGGTAAGGCGGTGGAGCTTTTTCACCCAGCAGGGCAATGCAGCGGTGACTTTCCGCTCGGCCTGGAGTGGCCAGACTATGATAGCAACAAGCTAGCATGTCACAGCACGGCATGGTACAGCCTTCATGGTGCCCTGGCACCTGGTACCAGGGTATTTAATTTAGTGATGTTTATCAAAGCATTATAACTTAATGTAACGTTAACTAGGAAGATGCTATTTACAATTTCAGTGTGGAATGCTTAAAATATTAATGACTTGAAAATGTAATGGGTAGAGTTCTTAAGCGGCTGAGAAGCTCGTATTAAGTGCTAGCAGTGTGTTGTAACACACCATGCAACGTGTAATGCCTTTCCTTCCCATTTAGGCTTGCCTGTATTCCCAGTGTCTCCGCACATGAAGAGCCTTTCATCCACCAATGCAAACAGCAAAAGGCAGGCTCAGCCAAGCTGTACTCCAGCCTCAAGGTTGGCTGCCAAACAGCAGAAAATTAAAGAAAGCCGGAAGACAGATGGGCTGTACACAGATGAAGAGGAGGATTTCCAACATGCATCTCTGCTGCAGAAATACAGCGAGTGTGAGAAGCCATCAGGGAAACGTCAGTGTAAAACAAAACACTTGGCACTGCAGGAGAGGAGAAGGAGGTCATCTCTGACAGGGGATGACACCACAGATATCGAAAATGCTGAAGATAAGGTATCTTTATTTAGACTTAATTGTCCACCAGCCTCTCAGAAGGCAGAGCTAGCCTGCTTAAAAACTAACGGGCTGTCATGCTCGCAGGGCAGCGGGGGTTGCATTCACAGTCAATTGTGGATGCTGTATACATTGTATATTGGCTTTTCTTAACCCAAGTTAAAGGCACTGTTGCAGGGGGCGAGGCATCATGGCGTTCAAAAGCTGTAGCAGGTCTTTCTTAAAAATCAAATACCAGTAGAAAAGTGTAATTCCTTGCTGGGAAAATGCAATCCTGTCGCTGGTTTTTGAAAACGAGGATTAAAAAACCCCACAATAATGGTTTTGACAGGTCACGGTAACGAGGAAAGTCAGGAAACGGCCAGAGCCTCTTTCGGATTGCGACTCCTCACCAGCCAAGTCGTACGAGCAGCAGAAGCAGCCATACGATCGCCTGCAGCAGACTCCCTCATTGCTACCCGTCTCACAGCTCACGCAGCTGCCGATCACAAGCCCCCCCCAGGAGACCACCCCGAGCCGGCCCATGCCGCCTGAAGCGCGGAGGCTTATCGTCAATAAGAACGCTGGGGAAACGCTACTGCAGCGGGCAGCACGCCTGGGCTATGAGGTAAGAGCCCCTCCACACCCTCTGTGGTGATTAGGTTTGGTGGTTTCTTTAATTTCCAAATTTAAACGCCTTTTCCCAGCCTTATAGATGGAAATCTTGCAAAGCAACAGCTTGGCAAACAGCGGTGGTTGGAGTTTTCAGGCCCACCCTCCCCTGCTGCATTCCCTTCCCTAGCACGCGAGGGCTGGGGGGCAGGTCACTGCAGGAGTTGATCCCCACCGCTGCTGGGATGGCTGGCGAGGATGCAGAGCACACAGCATCCTGTGTGAATGAGCAGAGGGTAAAGTTTTATTGGTAACCCTTGCTTCCGTTTAAATATAAGCCATCTGCAAACAGAATGGATGTCTTCTGTCTTCTTTTCCCCCTTTTTTTTTCTTCCCTTTATTCTTTATGGTGATCTTTAATGAGCTGCACCATTTTTGCTTTTGTCATTTGCAAACAGCATGCAGTTTAGGGAGAAGGGTTTTATTTGTTGTTTTCTCCAAGGAGTATCTGGTATGTGACACAGGATGTAGCGCTTGGAGTGTCCTCTTGCGTGATCACATGCATCATAGGAGCACTCTGCAAGCTTTTCTGCTCGGAGTCTGGAGCTACTTGGCGTAGCTGGAACAATGTTGTCTAATGAAATGGCCCCCCTGTTGCTACAAAAATCAGAACCTGATGAATCCCCTAGCTCTGCTGTTTTGAAGCATGCTTTTTATTGGGGGGAATATGGGCATGTAGGTATGAGCGTTGTTGCTCAACTTCGGATCTTGCCAAGAGGTGTTTCATTGCAGAGAGCAATTGCTGCTTTCAGTGCAGCTGCAGGGTTTGCCTTGGTGGTCAGGGGACTGCATGGGCATCAAAGCTGGGCTTGAGCCTCATGCTGAAAGACGGCATCGGCCCAGGCCCAGGCGGGGCTTGGCCTGCCTCAGGAATTTGCTGAAACCTTGAAATGCCCTTTGTATAGCTGGAGCGGTTTGTGTGAAGAGAGACCATCTCCAGGTCTGGAAGGCAGGGTTTTTGGAAAGGTTTTGTTTACCCTAGACAAAGGCTTCTTCTAACCCATGGTACTTCAGCTCTGGCTAGGAGGAGAAGTGGTTATTACAGTGTTGCTACGGTAATCTCTGCAATGTAAATAATTTAATTTCCTGTGGATCTGACATTTCCTATGGATCCAAAATCAAAAGATGTTATAGCATGTGCTCCAAGCGATCAGTGTATTCTTCCTGTGCTGTGTCAAGATGTTACACTTGGTCACTTTGGTTTCTGTGCCTGTATGCTCTGCTGAGTGCTGGGAGTAGTTCAAAGACTTAGGGATGGGCTGAGGTCTTGCATGGCAAGGGCCAAGGACTCTCTTGTTTGCATTGCTGGTGACAGGAGCTCTCTGCAGCATTGGTCGTTTGCAGGCTGGATGCAGAAAGATGTAAATGCCCAAGTTCACTAAGAAGGGGGTCCCAGGGCAACCCTGTGAGTTCACCATGCCTTCCTGTCATCAGCTGGTTGGAGATTTTGATTTTCTGATTTGAATTCTCCTGAAAGGTCCGATGATCACCATTTTAAAAATAGGTTTAAATATTCCAGTAATTTGACTTGATCATGTGGCCAATGTTGACAGCGCAGCAGAGAGTCCTCTCATCAGTGGAGTATGATACAGGAGAGCTGAGCAGGGCAGGGGTGAGAGCCTGGTCTGTGCACCTCAGCTGCCATCAGGATTTGGCATCGTCCATGTCTTTTCATGGCATGGAGTGGTGGGTGGCTGCACCGCACTGTTGGGGCTCATTTGGTCTGTGGTGAGCTGTGGAAGCTTTCTAGCTGTGATGTTTTTCTTGCTAGTGACCAAACTACTGCGGTTAGTAAAAAGATGAACTTCCTCTGTCTCCAGAAAAAGTAGAATGGTCAAGAAGTTATAAATTGCTGCCTTAAAAAAAAAAAAAAAAGAAAGAAAAGAAAAAAATGTTGATAGGTCGAGGTAATTTGCTGGTCTGTGACCTGTGGCAGCTGCACGCATCTGCTTTCTGTCGTCTCCATTAGCAGGGCAGCAGGCTTTGGTGGCTGCAGCGCAATGACTGGGCCTGGTGCCTAAGTGGGAGTGCTGGATGCTCATGGGCGTATGAGGGCTTCTCACAGCTGCTGAGGGGGCAGTAGGCATCCCTGTGGCTTCTCGCCAGCTTGGTGACAGGGGCGGTAGATGAGTTTGCATCACCAGGGTCACAGCTGGCAAAGGGACACTGAGTGCTGATGCAGGTCTCTGAGCTGGAAGTGGCTGGCACTGTGAGGCACCACCGAGCCCTGGAGGCAGCAGGGATGTTGTATGGACAGAGAGACCGGTTAAGCTCCTGCCTGCCCTTGGCAGCCTGCCTGCCTGCCTTTGCAGCAGGGATGCCCTGCGGCCGTGCTGAGATAACTGGATGCTGGAGTTGGTAGGGAGCTTTTCCTTTTCTTCCCTAGGCTTCTGCATAAGGCTTTGCTTCCATCCGGGTGTTAGCAGTCCATGGCGGTGTGTGGACACTCTCAAATCTGTTTTCTGCACTTGAAACAAATTACTTGAGATAATAGTAGTCTTAAAACTGTAATTGCCTTTTTTGTGAGGGGGGAATTACAGGGAGCATAAAGTCTTCTTTTCTGGGAAAAAAAGGCACAAAAGACTTGTGTAGTGAGTTTGATGGGAGAGGAAACACAAACAGTCTGTGCTGCTTGCTCCTTTTTTGGCGTGTGCCTGCACTTGGAAAGTTTTCTGGGAATTTAGGGTTAAATCTTGCCTGTGAAGGCAGTGAAATTAGAGGAAAGTGTGGTGTATGATAAGGATAGGGGAAAGGTGTTCCTTTTCAGAGGGTTTAAACACTCATGAGGACAGGGCTTATTCAGGGAGGGGAGGGGAGTTTGCCGTTTGGATACCTCACATCAGGATCTGGCCCTGGATCCTCGGTGGCACGGGTTCAGAAGCTCCTAGCATTAGCCTTCCTCTTTCACAGTTCGTGTAGGACTCCCGCACCCTGCCTGGGAACAAGCATCGCTTTCCGGGGTTTGGCGTGGTGCTGCGGGAAGCGTTATGGCTTAGCTTGTAATGCCTCACCCAAGGGCTGTGCTTCGAGATTGAGTAGAGTGGAGTAGAGCTTCTCGGTGCCAGCGTGTATGCGCAGGACATGGGAGGTGTGCAGAGGGATGCTGACTCCCTTCTTCTGGCAAAGGAGCGGGAGCTCCTGCAGAGAACGGGTGGGCGAGACCGGAGCAAAGGGCACCGCTGTGCAGATGAGGACGGAGCGTGCAGATCTGCGTGCGCCTTTCACCGTCGCTGTTCGCAGCCTGGCTTAAAGAACAGCAGGCAGCAGAGGCGGCGGCAGGGTAGCACGCCTTGGCTGGTGACTGCTAGCCTGGCTCTTTGGATTAGCTGCGAGTGACTTTCAGATTGCACCTGAACAGGCTTCAGACTGCCTCATGGCACTTTCACAGCCTTTCTCTCTCACTCGTGAGAGACGCTTAGGAAGCCAAAAGCATGTTTGTGGCACCACATGTTCCTGTATTTGGCAGCAGTAGTTGACTTTTAATTTATTTTTTTTTTGGTAAATTGAATAAATCATGTTTTAAAAAAAGTTAACGAGGCATTTAATTAATTAACAATGTAGAGTTTTATGGTCTTTATGGTTACATTTTGTGGGTAATGACATTCTTCTTATATCCTCTTAACACAGAATGTCCCCACAAAATTAGCCTTTTCGTCCAGCAGTAGGTATCCCACCCTAGGACAAGCCTTTCCTCTTTACAAAAATAGATGAAAGGTCTTTTATTTCGAGTTGCAGACTCTATTTTAAGTGGTAACTGCATGCTAAAAGTGGAGCCGAATATGGCAGCTGCTTCTTCTACCTATATCCATCTGCTAATTTGCCTGGCAGGGTGGTCTGGTTTTGAAGGAAAATTCATACCTTTAGGGTATAATTTTGCACAGCCCTTTCTTACAGGCTTTAGCAAGTTGCGAAGTAAAGAGCATCCATTCTAGACTGATTTTTGTTTTTTGCACTGATTATCAGGAATTAAGAGCCCCTGTTTGGTGAGAGGTGGGTTTGTGGAGATCCCAGGTTAAACTGGTGGGTGCATCAGGTGTAGGTGGTGGACTGCACCATTCCAGTGGCAGGCGAGGGGATGCCCTGGTGCCGGAACCTCATTAACTCCCCTCTTTAGACTGGCTAGTGAGGACCTGCTAAAAGAGCAGCTTCATGCTGTATCCTGGATACCAGCTCTCGGGTCAGGTATACCCAGAGCACAGATTATTGCGGGCTTTCCAGTAGATTTTGAAACAAGAAGAATAAATGCATCACATCCCAGCAGTTGTTTTATGTGGGCAAAACACTTGTCCCCTCCACCCTGTGTCTGACTTTGCACGGGTGTCACTCAGCCTTGGAGAGAAGCAAATGCAAAATGAATGGCTTGCCACTTAATCTGGGAATATGGGAGGCTATTTACACATGCAGCATCACTCAGAAATGTGTGTTTTCCCTTTTGCACCTGACACAGATGGAGGAAGACTCATGCCAGCCTGGCTTTTTGGTTAAGTGATGGAGTAGTCACTGTTGCAGGGCCGCACGGCAGCGCAGAGCTGAGTCTGGCTTAGGCTCTCGGCCGTGGCGTATTTGACTGTAAGATGAACTCTGTTAAATTCACATGGCTTCCCACGGCTCGGTGCTGGAACCTGGTGCCTGCCCGGCTTTAGTTCCACAGGCTGGAAAAGCAGGATGGGTGAAAATGGGGATTTCCCCAATCTTGATAGAGCTGGGCTTTTTTGTTTGTTTGTTTGCCAGTAGCATACTGTCCTTTGTGTGTCTTAAATGTGTTTTGTTTGGGGTCATGCGCTTTTCTTTTTGAAATCAAACTGACGTGGGCTGTGCTGCTGTTGTGCTTGCAGAATTTTCTGCTACAAATGCAAAGGTAAGAGTAAAAACCTTCCTAGCTAGCTTTACGTGTGGAAGTTTTGAGAAGTGTAAAGCCACCAGCTTTGTCTGTGGAATTTGCACTGGGGGCTGCGGGCAGGTCCTTGTGGGGTATGATGCTTCACACAAGCTAGTCTGCTTTGTGGGAAGTTGTGGTCTCTGCTGTGTCTCCCGAATAAATACGGCTTTTGACAGCTCCCTCTTTTCCTTCTGGCTGACCTGTCTAAAAGAAGGATACCTCAGGCATATTTTAGGCAGTTTGTGTTTTGCCCTCCCCCCTGCTGCCTTCTCCTTAAAGAAGAAAAATCTGTGCATCTTTGCAGCGAGAAATAACTGGATGTATCTGTTTTTCCTCTTATTTCCAGGAAGTGGTTCTGTATTGTTTGGAAAACAAGGTGTGTGATGTGAATCATCGTGACAATGCGGGTTACTGTGCCCTGCATGAGGCCTGTGCCAGAGGCTGGCTGAGCATCGTGCGGCATCTCCTCGAGTACGGGGCTGACGTCAACTGCAGTGCTCAGGACGGAACCAGGTTAGCAGCACCCTGGCCTGGTCACCACCACCGGGCAGTGGTTTCTCTGACCATGATGGTGTGAGGAAGTGTGCCTTCCCTTTCTGTTTATGCCTTTTCTTTATCCTCCTCTTGTCCCCCCTCCCCATCCTGCACGAAACCCCCAAAGCAGGTAATGCTGCCAAGGTCTCCCTTTACCGCGTTGTTCCTATTGCTAGTCCTTGGGCCAAGATTGTGTGGGACCTGGTGAGCTCCTCTGCTCTCTGGTTAATGGAGCGGTGGGGTCGTGCCTTTGTTGTGACTGGCGTTCAGTGTCATTTTTTTTCCCTCTGGGAATCTTAATAAGTTGTGCTTTTTTTTTTTTTCGTTAAGAGTTTGTGAAATTGCCAGTTGCAGGGCAATGAAGAGCGATACTTGAGCTGCAGCCCTGCTTGTGTATGCTCCAGGTCCTTTGAGTTGTGCCAAAAGAGCGAGCTTTGCCTTGTTAGCAGGGTTACTTTTAAGAGCACTTCAGGCTTTTGTGGGGATTGGGTGTGCAAGTCCTATATGTGCTATATAAAAATGTTGGTTTTTTTTTCTGAACTGCTAATTCGATCTGCTCATTTGATGGTTTTGAAGTTTTGGGGTTTTTTTTTTCTTTCTTGAATTAGCCTAGTTTAGTTTCCTTAATAGGATAGTAGGGGTGCTTAGTTCCTGTGCTCAGTGAATAGATAAATGAACTTTTCTTTTTCGTTTTGTGGAGATAGAAATGCAGCTCCACACCTTTTTAAGCTTATTGTACATCTCCTGAAGTATTTCTCCGACCACCTCTGCGGGACTGACCTTGTGTTAACATGTCTTCAGCATATGCAGAACGTTATCCCATCCATGCATTTTGGGCGCAGGTTGCTTTGTATTCTGTGAAACTCCCGCAGCTTGCTATCTTAAATAGTTTATCACATTTACTATCACCATCCGAATAGCCTGGGAGGTAAAATTAGCATAACGAAGAGTCTGACTCTTTTGTTTTTTAAGATCTTTATTTATTAGCTTGGGAAGGGAGGAGTCAGGAAAACAAAAGTCTCTAGAGGGCCGGTTAGGATGGTCCATTAGGAGTTCGTGATGATCAGTTGTTACCAGCCCATCACGGCCCAAAAGAGATGTTTTTGGAGAAACATTGAAGTTCTGACTGGATTGTTGGATTCCTTCTTCACCTCCTCACTCCTTTTTAAGAGCTCTCAGTTATTTAGGCTGATAAAGAGCCTCTCATTTTCTGCTGTCTCCACCCTTAATAAGTGACCTATGCAACAACGGCTAGTTGTCATAAAAAGAAGCCTAAATCATTTTTGCCTCACTTGCTGGAATAACCTATATAGAAAATTAATCTCAGGAAGTTTCTGACTAGTCTTAATCACTTGCCAGTTCAGCATCTACCATTGATTTTGCTTCACAGACAGAACTGATTTTCAAGAAAGAAACTTGCCTTCTGTACCCTGAAAAGTTGTTATGGGGGAAATGCATTTTAGAAATTAAACATCATAGTGATCTGATCACAGACCAATGTCAGAACTCGGCTTGCAGTTCCCTCTTTTTTCTGAAGACAGACTTCTTTGTTTTGTTTGAAGAGCTGCCCAACAGACAGGTGTGAATCCAAAATGCATCTATTACACGGATCTAGCTGTCCTGAGCTGGGCAGGACAGAGAGCGTCAGTGTTGCCTACTGCATTTTGGTAGGGCCAGACTTAGCTATCTCTGTAAAGTAAACCATGACATAAGACAAATCCTATGAAGCCTCAAAAAGTTTTTTCTCCTTTAACTCTTTGGAGGAAAGAAAGTGAAGTCTTTGTCAACTGCTTTTTTTTTTTTAATTCATATTCCTGAAGCTGTTCACCTGACCTTGAAAAGATACTAAAATCGTAAAGCCTAAAACCCCTGACTAAACCCACCACCAAAGACTTTTTACCCCTACCCAGTTTTTTAACTACACTTACTACCTCCTCTGCCACCTCACGAATTCTCTAGGCAAAATTATTTTTGGTCATGATGGAAGTTCTCAATTCTCCAGAGAGTAACAGCAGATCGCCTGTGCGATCTGGTATAGGTGATCCTGCTCTGGCAGCGGGGGTGGACTAGATGATCTTTCGAGGTCCCTTCCATCTCCTAACGTTCTGTGATCTATTTAGTTCTGTTCAGCCAGTAAAATGTAAATCTGTTTGAAGGAGATTGTTAGTGGGGCGGGCAGCCTGAGGCGTCCCTTGGATCCCAGTTGGCCTGAATCTGGTGTTACTTGTTCCTTGCTGCCTCTGTGGTCAGTGTTTTGGAGAACGCCCTGAAAAGTTGTGGCGAGTGAAGGGTATAGCTTCAGTTTGAACAAAACATCCATATCCACGTGGATGACGTAGGAGAGCTGAGTAAGTTTGTGTGTCTCAGTCCTGTGTGCAGTGCTGCAGGTGCTCTCATCAGTGTGGTGGTTTTGTATGCACGTATTTAAGTTTTGGAAAGGAAGCAAAGACCTGAGCATCTTAACTTTGGTGTAGCCTTTTATGTACCTATGCAGCCAGTCTGTTGTGAGTTAAGTAGATGGAGTAGGCTTTCAGCCCCTGGTTCCTGATGCTATCAGAAATCTTGCAGAAGCCAAAAGCAAGCTAAGTGACTGTAGTGGTGGGGCAAAGAAGAGACTAAATTTGAGGGGATGTAGATACGATGCAGTCCTTCCCCTCACCCTCAACTCAGCGCTGGGGTTCTGCCTCTACACCTACTGCTGCCAACAGCCCACGATGCCCCTCTGTTTTCCCTGCTCACAGCACATCTTGCTGGGCTGCGTGCGGCGGCTTGCTGTGGTTATTTCCCTTTAAATTCCCTCCTGATGGTGGCTCCCCAAATGCAAGCCTGCAGACTTTGAATACACAAGTACTCTGCCGCTGAATTAGTGGCTAATCAAAGATTATTGTAGAACTGGTGAGATCTTTAAGACCTGTCTCAGAGGTGCCACAGTCACTAAGGGCTCTTAATCGTCTTACCTATAAATAATAATAGACGGTGCTTAAGAGATGAGAGCTTTTCTTCCCTGACAGGACCTCGGTAAGTTCAGCAGCTCTACAAGGGGCTTCCACAACCAGTGCCTGGCATTAGTGAGGATGGTTGCCGTTGTATTCAGCCTTATTTTCTTGTTCAGCTCCTCTTAGCTCTGCAGCATGCCCTAGCTGAACCAGTGCCACTTTAAAAACACGGCCCCGTGCCAGAATCACAGGCATCTCCTGCCTGTTAGCAAGGCCTCTCTCTTGCTTCAGAGTTCGCTCTCTAGATCCCCTCTCCGCAGCCACTTTTGCTTTATCCTTCTCGCTGGCAGCTGATGAGCTCAGCCTTATTTGTTTTCATTTTTTTACCCTGGGAGAACCATGCCAAGATGGCTCTCTTCCTGCATCCTTTCAGCTGGGCTTGGCAGAGCGATGCCCTCCAGCAGCTAATTGTGTTAAAGAAGAGGCAGCCGGCGGAGCTGCCCTCCTGCAACTTGTGCCTTGCCTTTTCTGTGGGGCAGGGTTGTGTAATAGAGTAGATGGAAGGAAAAATAAAACACTAAGGTACGGTATTGCTCGGTGAGTTGTGAGACCTCTTTCTGCAGCAAGGAAAATTCTGATGGTGCCTGAAAGGCTGAGAGCAAACCCTGACTGGTCTGAATAGTTTATAATTTTGGTGGTGGAATGATAAACCCCCAGTGAAATGTTTTCCTAACTCTAGTAGTGGTAAAAATAGTAGGAAGAATCCGACAGCACACAAAGAGAGGGCTGAGATGTGTGTCTCCCGTAGAGTACTGCAGCTCTCAAATGTCCCCAGATCCTTCTGGGGCCTTTGAAAGGGTTTGTTTTAGGAACAAGCTGTATTACTGTTAACTGTACCGTTCTGGATAGAGAGTGTTTATTTCCATGATAATCAGGGCAGAAAAGGCTATATGGGTTGAGCAACCCAGGAGAGGACTCCCAGGGACCTTTTCTTCACATCTGAAAATGTTGCTGACTTTGGTAGTTACTTTTGTGTCTTAGAAAGAGGATGGTTTAAACTCTGCCGATACTGAAAAATGCTCCCTCCTCTGCTTGCTTTGGTGGGAGAAGCAAACAAGTAGCTGTGCCTTTACACATTTTTACTCATGAGCTTGCCAAGAAGATGTACTGACCAGTAGAGGAGTCTTGTCAGTGCTCTGTTACTGCCTTCTTTCTGCTGCCTTATCTGTGGGGAATCTCATTTTCTTCACCCTCTCCCTGCCAGTGTTTCGTTTCCCTTCCCCTTCCCCTTCCCCTTCCCCTTCCCCTTCCCCTTCCCCTTCCCCTTCCCCCTCCCCTTCCCATTGTTCTTCCTCCTTCTGTGCAGATTTATTGGGCCTTTCCTTCTCCTTGCTTTTCTAAATCCCTCCTTATGTCTGTGGCAGCCTCCTTGTGCTCTGGCAGGAGGCAAGGACAGGTCTGTCTGCCTTGCTGCCTGCTCTGCTGTCTCTGCACTTGTCTGCGCCACTGTGCCGTGCTGAGTGATCCACAGAAAGTGAGAGAGATTCCCATCCCAGGGTTACAGCCCACGCATTGTGATTATTTTTCCTTCCTGGGGAATGCCCAGGTGCCCTTTAATAAACTCATCTGGGTGTTGTTAAATCGATTGAAACACTGGGCAGTGATTTAGATGCTGTTTTTAATAAGTTCAGGGATCATCTTGAATTCATTACTGCTTCAAAAGCCACTTAGGTAAGTCAGTTTAAGAAAAAGAATGCAAGAAAACCCACAAACCAGTAAGCCCACAACATTCTCCACCTCACCACCCTCCCCAAACCAAAAGTCCTAATTCTGAAATAAAATGAAAACCAGTTCAAAATTAAAGACTCCAGTAAAGTGGGAGAGTGAGGGAGAAAAAGCATGCCCAGCATTTAGCGGCAGCTGTAACTCTCATTTGTTCCCTGTGCCTGTTGCCAGACTTTCAGCCAGGGATGCTTTTCGCCCAGTGGGGGACAGGAGGGTTTGCAGTGAGGCTGACCTTTCCTGCTGGAGATGCTCAAAGTGTCATGACCCGACATCTCAGGCCTCAGATGCTTGCTGACAGCCAGAAACACCCGATACGCCTTCAGCCTCGGTGTCAACATCCCTATTATTTGTTACCTCTTGCTGCCCTATCACCTGGCTTGTTCTGCACACACCAGGATGTGCCAGGTGCTGCTTAAGCAGGCAGTGCTGTGGCAGTCCCTGTGCAGAGTAACTGAGTCAGTAGGTGGAAGTGGGAGGCTGAAGCTTGTGGGGGGACCCTGGGTGTGCTGGCTTCTCCAGCACTGTCTGTTCTGTCTCAAGGACATCAGGTGGTTTCAGTGTTACATTAGAGAACGCTCTGAGGAATTGAGAAGGGGTATCTTGATGCTTTGCAAAGGACCCTCATGGACCACTCTGATCTTAAAATTTGAAAGTGACTTTTCAAGGAGTGGCACATTGGGCTTTGAAAGGTATGTACCTGCTGTGAGTCTGAGATGTGACACAAGCTGGACTAGAGACTCTGCTCAGTAGCTTGAGGTGGCCTGGGATGTGCAGGAGGCACATAGAGTAAGTCCTCTCTCTGTAGCAAGTGAGCTGCAAATTCTCCCAAGTGCACCTCCTCGAGTCAATATAGTGTGCACAATCCAAAACCAATGCTGCATGCAGCTTTCCAGCAAGATGGGGGCAAGTGAGAGTGCTTCATCTGTGACAGATGTTAATCACCCTAAGCTGTCACCTGATGGAAAGTACTTGGAGTACACATACACGGACCAGACTTCTCCTTGGGAAGAATTGGAGTCCAGTGGCAGTATGCCTTCCTATTCTGACTGGTTTGATCTACCCTTCCTTTGCCTTCAGCTCACACGGGTGTCAGTCCCTACCAAAGTGGTAGGGGTGTAGTTGGGATGTTGCTGTGTGTGGCAGAAGTAGTGGTGGGTTGTGGCCTTCTTGGAGAGGGAGTTTCAGATGTGGTTTGATAGTTGAGCATTGCTTGACAGATTGATAGAAGGAGTTTAGGAGTTTGTGCTGGTCTCTTCTCACAGGTAAATAGTGATAGAACAAGAGGGAATGACCTCAAGCTGCGACTGGGTAGGTTTAGACTAGATACTGTGAAAAAAAATTCCACAGAAAGAGTGCTCAGACATTGGAATGGGCTGCCCAGGGAGGTGCTTGAGTCACCAACCCTGCATGTGTTTAAAAGTCGTTTGGTTGTGATGCTCGAGGATAGGGTTTAGGGTAAACCTTGCAGAGTAGGGTTATTGGTTGGGACTTTCTGATCCTGAGGGTCTTTTCTTACCTGAATGTTTCTCTGATTCTGTGATCCCAGGTGATTTCTTAAAACATTCTGAAAGCTTTCCAGGAAGGCAGTACATGATGCTAGTTGAAGTCCTTCCATACCTTTCCTTTGAATCCATTTGAGAGCTTGAACGCCTCGTTGTGGGGCAGTAGTGTTGATGGGCTAGAGGAGGAGGTGTGTAGAATCGAGCTGAACTGCCACGATTGCCTGCGGTTCATCCTCTCATCGTGGTCTAAGGAAAAGATGGGATTTTAACACATCTTCATTAGTCTGAAGAGTAACATGTTCTGCTTCCAGACAACTCCTTGTTACGTGTAATCAATTCTAAAAGGCAAAAGTTAATGTGGTTTATAATTAGTGATAAGGAATTCTAAACCTGGAATTGCAGGTGTGTGTATTAATGAATAATCCTTCAGCAGGCTCACAGAATCTATGTCTGAGCTTGTATGGATTGCTCATGCCATGTAAAAATGCCTTAACTTCTGGGTGGACTACAATGGAAAAAAAATCCTCCTGTTTTTCTGTTCTCCAAGTAGAAAGATGGAATTGTGCTGCAGATGTATTTGCAAGTGCTATTTAAAGAGGATGAAGTGTGGAAGTTTAATTCCCAGAAAATTGTCATAACTTAGTTCTATGTCCATAATTTAGGAGCTTTGGGTAACTGATTTTTGTGCTTGCCCAGGAGCAGGCTGAATGAGCCCTGCTTCCACAACATGCTGTTAAATAGGCAGAGATTTGGAACGGTGGAGAGAGACTGGGAGCAAAATGATGTTTGTGAGGCTTCGTGCAAACTCCTGCTTTCTGTTAGAGGGGCATAATTACTTTGCTTGCCCTCGAAGTGTGTGTGGCAGTGAATAGATGTAACAGAGATATTTGCCCCAAGCAGTCTGACTGTGAAAAGACAAGAGGAGAGGGGATGATGTGCAACTAAAACTGACAATAAAATGATTGGCATGGCTATTAATAGTGTTATTTGCTATAAATAACTTCGATCTGAAGTCAGAAGGTTCTTAACAAACACATTTGCATAATACTGTTGAGTCAAAATGTAACACCATAAATCTTTTTTATTGCCCTTCCCCACCCCCTAGACCAATCCACGATGCGGTCGAAAACGATCACTTGGAAATTGTCCGCCTGTTACTGTCTTACGGTGCTGATCCAACACTCGCGACCTACTCTGGGAGGACCATTGTGAAGATGACTCACAGTGAGCTCATGGAGACCTTCCTTACAGGTGCGTGGCCATGCTGTGTGTGGCTTTGCTGATGGTGGCAAATGGGAGGGAGCTCCCTGGCCCCCCAAAGTCTCTGCTGCCTGGAGGGGGGGACTCCGTGCCAAGGTAGGCTGCAGTAGCTCCCTCTCTGCCTTCAAAACCCCCTTGGCTGCAGGTGGGAAGCATAGCCATGCATGGGAGCTCCTTCTAATTGAAACTCTTAATAAGCCATGAGGATTATGCAGCTATCAGATTTGATAGGTAGGTAGGAGGACAGCAGGCTGCTCCGATGCCTTCAGTTTTCTGCTTGAAATGAAAATAAGAAACTTGCCAAATCAAATAGCTGTTTGTTAAACAGAGTCATGTTTTTCCATGGTCTTGGTTTTTATCATTCTAGTACATGTCTCTTTGCAAGTTCTGCCTCATTTTATGTCTGAAATGCTGTAAAACTACTGTTAAAGACTCTTGGCTTGAAACATGTCCATGTTTTAACACAATTGTAGTTTTTTTTTTTTCCCTGTTAGTTTTAGATAAAGACCCTTGCATTGTCCAGTAACTTGCCTCTCAAAATGTTTGCAGTGTTCACAGTGAGTGAGTTGAAAAACTCCTCCACTTACCTGTTTAAATGGCACAGTGTAGAAAGTGCACAGGTTTATCAGGACTGCAGTGAAGTTCCAGTCTCTTGGACTTCTTGGCATCTTGATCTCAGTATCTTTTCATGAGTTCAACTAGCAAATCTCCCAGATCATAGAACCACACAATTGTCAGGGTTGGAAGGGACCTCAAGGATCATCTAGTTCCAATCCCCCTGCCATAGAGAGGGACTCCTCAGACTGGATCAGGTTGCTCAGAGCCACATCCAGCCTGGCCTTAAAGACTCTTCACGGATGGGACTTCTAACACCTCCCTGGAAATCCTGTTCCAATGTCTCACCACCCTTATGCTGAAGAACTTCTTCCTAGCATCCAATCTGAATCTGCCCACTTCCAGTTTTTCTCCATTCCCCCTCGTCCTAAAAAGTCCCTCACCAGCTTTCCTGTAGGCCCCCTTCAGATACTGGAAGGCCACAATAAGGTCTCCTCGGAGCCTTCTCTTCTCCAGACTGAATCACCCCAACTCTCTCAGTCTGTCTCCATAGGAGAGGTGCTTCAGCCCTCTAGTCATCCTCATGGCCCTTCTCTGGACATGTTCCAGTATGCCCAGATCCTTTTTGTAATGGTGGCTCCAGAACTGGACACAGTACTCCAGGTGGGGTCTCAGTGGAGTAGAGGGGGAGAATCACCTCCCTCACCCTGCTGGCTGCACTTCTTTTGATGCAGCCCAGGATGTGTGCAGAAAGCAATTAGCATCTTTTGGATGTGGAACCTTTTTCTATTAGTTGTAGTTGGTCATTTTGGTGGTTTTTGTTTGTGTTTCATGGTTTTTTTGAGTGTTTTGGGTTTTTTGGGGTGGGGATGGCACACACACATGTGATGCATGGGTGGGAGGGTCACTGTTTCACCCCAAATCTGGTGTCACAGAATAAGTGCATAGGCTAAGAAATGTGGTACATCCCATCGCAAAAATGAAAATGCTGCTCTTAGTTTCTGAAGCCTAAAGTTGGGTCTGCCCTTGTTAGAGATTTGGATGATTATTTGATGTGATGGAAGGAAGGATGGAGGAGAAAAGTGAATTCCAGGAATATTTGTGGGAGTGGTGTGTGCATGCTGTTGTTTGTAGCACATGTACATGGAGTTTTTGATGGAAGGTATGGAGGATGCAGGCTACGAGACTCTGTGACACACTTGCCAGCTTTTTGTTCTCATCAGTATGTTTTTGTGGTTGTTTTTTTTTCCCCTCTCCAGAGTATTTAACTGACCTGCAAGGTCGAAGTGTTGATGACCCTGGTTTGTGCTGGGATTTCTATGGCAGCTCTGTGTGCGGTGAGCAAATGTTACCCTTTATTTCTTTGTATGAGGAGACTTTCAAAACAGGCGGCACGTGGGGATGGGAGGCTGGTTTGGTTTGGTGGTGGAGGAAGCTGGGAAGGAAGCAGGCTGATTTTACTTACAGATCACGTTATTGTGAGGGAAAAGCAAGGCCTGCGATGCTCTCTTCCATGCTGACTCGGCACCTTTATTCAATTTTACTTAGATCCGAAAGATGAATCTGGGTTTGACATCTTGGCAAATCCTCCTGGCCCAGGTGACGAAGATGAAGATGGCTTTAGCGACGTGTTTGAATTTGAATTTTCGGATGAGCCTCCCTTGCCGTGTTACAACATTCAAGTGTGTCTATCTCAGGGGTAAGAACAAATGCAGAGTTCGGGGTAAAAATAGCTGAGACGATCTGCTTAGGATGGCAGCAGTTTGTGTCTGTGGGGAAATGTGTTTGCATTATTTAATGTAAATAAGGGAGGAATCCTGTAGCTGCCAGGCTTTTTAGAAACAAGCTAGTGGGAGCTGAGAGGGGGAAAGGCTGGCTCCTTGGCGTGGTGTTTTGAGGGCCATGCTCCTGAGCTGAGCGAATGACATCTGAGCACAGATTCCTCTCCTGAGCCCAGGCAGGCATCTTGGTCTAACATCCCCAAAATACAAGTGCTTCTGGCAGTTAAATTTGGATAGCGTGTCTGGAAGGGGTTCTCAGTTTTGTTTCTTGGTTTGCTGAGTGGTCACAGGTTTGTGGATGACTAAATGACTCCATTATGGCTGTTCTAGACTTTGCAGCAGCACTGCTTTAAGGCATAGCAAACAAATAGAACATCTAGGAGAAGCAACTGTGATACTTAATAACAGACTGGGAAAATGTTATCATCTGTTACAGTCAAGATATAAATTAGGTTCCTAAGCAGTTAGTGCTTGTCATTTGCACCAATTTTGATGACAGCCGTGGGAAAAATAGTTTTAAACACTAGTTGTGCAAGCATGTGGGTTGTAGCATGTTTTTATTGTTTGGGTGCTAGGTGTAAGGTAAGTTAGGTTACAAAAATTGAATTAAAAAGATATCAGAGGAAAAAAAAACCCTGTTGGCTTGTGTTTAGTATTGGAAGTCAGTGGTGCTGAAGTTTCTGATTGTAACTCTAGGACATTTCCGAACTTGCTAAATAGGAGTTGAGTTCAGCTAGGCAAACCTTTTAAACGTGTGAGAGGCTGTAGGCATGGCTGCTGACCCACAGGTGAACTCAGGAGGCCTGGGTTTATAGGCTGCGGTGCCCCTGTGTGCCTGGTCCCCCTCCTTCTCCAAAGCTGCAGACAGCAGTACTCTGAGTAAATACACTGAGTAAATAGGGCTGCATCTGCACATCTGTTGTATTTGACCCCTTGGGTGATGGCCTTGACTTCAAGGGGATTGTTTGCGCGGGTGTGACTGGGGAGGTTTTGTCACATGGCAATACAGCAGAGAGTCCAGAAGCCTGTGACTTAGTGTTGTTTATCGGAGCCTCTTTCTCCTTCCCTTCCACAGACCACGAAACTGGCTTTTGCTCTCGGACGTGGTGAAGAGGCTAAAAATGTCATCTCGCATCTTCCGCTGTAACTTCCCCAATCTGGAAGTGGTCACCATCACGGAGGCAGAGTTTTACAAACAGACTTCCCTCAGCCAGTTGTTCTCTTGTGCTACGGACCTTGAAGCTTTTAACCCGGAGAGCAAAGAGCTGTTGGACTTGGTGGAGTTTACAAGCGAACTCAAGACTTTGCTGGGCTCCTCGCTTCACTGGTTGCATCCGCAGGAGGAGCCTCCCTTCGACATCCTCTGGTGAACCATCAGGCCATTTAATGTACAGTTTCTCCTTTATGTATATGTGTTCAAATGCAATTGTTTTCTGTAAAGAAAGGACACTATTAAATATGAAAATAGCTTTCCTTTATATAAAAAAAAAGAGATCTGAAATTCCAGTTGGATGGATTTTTTTGAAGAAATTAAAAAACAACAAAAAAAAATCCCAACCCCAAACCCCTTCAAATCAGTTTTTACAGAATTGTTATATAATGTTTCTTTAAATGCACACAACAGAGGCTTTGGGATAAGTTTATTATTACTCTGGACACAGGTTTGTTTGTTTTTTTTAGCTGTCGGTTTTTAGTTTAGAGAACACACACCCACACATCGACTTTGTTTCCTACAAAGCACTGATTACCCAGAACATACCTTTCTTTTTTAATTCCTAGGCGATGTGATCAAAGTCATGTGGCTCGTTTTTGGGAGATAGACTTCAGTAAGGCACTTGGTGATAATTATTTTTGTTTTGAGCTTGTTTTGGTTTGTTGTTTTGTTTTGTTTTGTTTACAGAATTACCTGCTTTGGTCAGGTTAAGCACTATTGAATATAATTCAGTAGTTTGTAATATAAATTAAACCATATCCATACGCATACAACTAATTGTAAGAACTTTTATATCCTAATTTAAAAGCTGTGAAATTTAGTTTTCACACATCAAACCGGATTGTTTATATATGTTTAAACATTTTATGCTCTTTATTTAAAGAAGACTTTGAACTATTTTTTCTGTACCTTGTAAAATATTGAGAAAAAA
Organism: Pogoniulus pusillus; assembly: GCF_015220805.1. Lineage (NCBI taxonomy): Eukaryota > Metazoa > Chordata > Aves > Piciformes > Lybiidae > Pogoniulus > Pogoniulus pusillus. The sequence continues at coordinate 24,182,631 of NC_087275.1, forward strand.
AAATTAAATAAAAACTAACATATGTTGAAGTTGCTTGAAAAAAAAACTGTACATAAAAACTAAATTTTTCTGAATTGTGTGTTTATGTTTGAGATCTGTGTTTTAACTTTGTAAGTAAATCTCCTGCCTTTGTATTTATATTTTACAAAAATTTTCTTAAAGGCAATAAAACTGTTGAGAAATGAAGAGGTTAAAGTGACTCCTCTTAATTCTTTGGCTGGATACTGGAATGGGCTGCCTGGGGAGGTGGTGGAGTCGCCGTCCCTGGAGCTGTTCAAGGCAGGATTGGACGTGGCACTTGGTGCCATGGTCTAGCCTTGAGCTCTGTGGTAAGGGGTTGGACTTGATAATCTGTGAGGTCTCTTCCAACCCTGATGATACTGTGATACTGTGAAATGAGCTCCAGCTCGTTACTGTTTATGAAAGGCTTCGCTTGTGGTTCCCAGAGCAGAGCTGGCACAGGTGCCCACACGAGCAGCTGATGAATTCTGGGGTGGAATCTGAGGTTCCTAAATTCAAGGTTGCAAGAAAACATCTGACACGGGCACCTTCTGTGGGGCAGAAGTTTAAAAGCATCATTCACAACGCTCCCTGCATCGCCTTTTAGTTGAAGAATTGTGAATAGGTTCAGTCATTTCCCCTCCTTTGTCATCGCTTTATGTTGAATTGACTGAATTCTCTGTTCAGTGGTGTCTGCAGAGGGCATGAAAATAGTACCAGGTTAAATGCTTTAGTTTTAATGTGGAGAGGTGAGGAGAAAGTTCTTCACTGAGAGAGTCATTGGACACTGGAATGGGCTGCCCGGGAAGGTGGTGGAGTTGCCATCCCTGGAGCTGTTCAAGGCAGGATTGGACGTGGCACTTGGTGCCATGGTCTAGTCTTGAGCTCTGTGGTAAAGGGTTGGACTTGATCTATGAGGTCTCTTCCAACCTTAGTGATACTGTGATACTTTGGGAGGACCTAAAGGGACAGTGGCCAGAATGGCAGTTTTGCAGTTTGGGTACTTGGATCTAAGAGGCTGGGCTCCCTGGACTGGGCCAGAGCCTCTCTTAAGAGTCTGGGACTGACCTTCCCCCTTCTGCAAGTTCTTGCTGTGAGCTCAGACTCTTGAGTTTTGCTTTGGGATGTTTTTAACCAGAAGTGTGTGTCCTATGAGACTTGTGGAGGGCCTGGAGTGTATGGCCTACAAGGAGTGTGTAAGGGACCCGCAGCTGTTCAGTCCGGAGAAGAGGAGGCTGAGGGCAGACCTCATTGCTCTTTACAACTACCTTCCAGGATCTGCTCTTTTTTAAAGGAAGTGCTGTATGGTAGTGCTTGATGGAGCACCTGGAGTTCAGTGAAGGACGAAAGTGGCGTCCTGTGCTGCTAGGTGCATGGGGCTGGCTCGACTGACCCTATTCTGGACAGTCTGGGGGTGCAGGCTCTTCTCGCTGGCTTCCTGGGATAGGACAAGGAGCAATGGGTGTAAGCTGCAGCACAGGAGGCTCCACCTCAACACAAGGGGGAACTTCTTTACTGTAAAGGTCACAGAGCACTGGAACAGGCTCCCCAGAGAGGTTGTGGAGTCTCCTTCTCTGGACACTTTCAAGGCCTGTCTGGATGCATTCCTCTGTGATCTGCGCTGGATTGTGTGGCCCTGCTCTGGCGGGGGTTGGAGTCGGTGATCTCCTTGGATCCCTTCCAGCCCCTACTATCCTGTAACCCTGCGATCCTGTGGCTCTGTCACAGGAGAGGCTGGCTGCACACGCAGCTTCGCAGCAGGCAAGCTCAGGGGGTAGTTACCCTGGGGGTAGGAAAGACAGCAGCTTACCAGGAGGGAGCAACGTCGGTGACAGGGAGTGTAGGCAGGGCCACCTGGCCAGCACCAGGACCTGCTGGATACTGCATGGTGCAGAGCTGGGGACTGAGCTAGCTCCAGCCAGCACAGTGGGGCAGGGCTCAGAGGAGGCTGCTCCCTCCTCTAAAGCACTTTCCTGTGCACCTTCCTTGGGCCAGAGGTACTCACTGCACACTGCTGGCACTGCTCCATGGTAATAAAAACCAAGGGAACTGAAATGCAGCCTCTGGCGATGGTAAAGCCCTGCCAATCCTGTGTTCTGCCCTGTACGAGGTGAATGCAGCACTGATGCTGCTGGGGCCTAAGCCAAGGTATTTCCTTGAATTTCCCTTGCTTTTCACTCGAATTGGCCTGGCTGGGAGGTTGCAGTGCCCTGTGGAGGTGTTGGAGAACCACTGGCACAGTAGGGAAAAGCCCCATCTCCAGCTAGGGGAGGCAGGTGAGCCTCACCAAAGGGAGTTTCCTTTGTCAAACTTCTACTTGGCGCTGGCTGGGAAGTCCCAGGATATACAGGACTCCAGGCTGGCTGCCTGGCAGGGGAGAGAAGACAGCATAAGCAGTGCTGAAAGGTTTCCCCTGAGATAAGCAGTGCTGCTGAGGACTGCAAAGCGTTGAACTCCTCCTTTGCCTCCCTGCCTTACCCCAAGTGACTGGGTTCTACACAGTGAGGCTAGACCTGTGAGTTTCCCATTTGGGTTATTGCTCTTCTGGACACTCTTCTTGTTTCTTCTGCTTTGCTGTTCTCTGCCCCCTTTACCTCACTGGCCTAGCTGGAGACCTGTGCCAGACGCTGCCGAGTGGCAAGCAAGGACCAAAGGTGGTTGGTCCTTGTTTGTCCTGTTTTGGAACACAGCCTGCTAAAGGGAGAGACCAGATGCCTGCTGGAAAGCTGACCCAGCTTCTAGTTTGCAGGATCACAAGAGCAGAATGGAAAAGTCTTAAAAACTGCTCCTAGGGGCCAAGCTCACTCCATGAATCAAAAAGTTTGAAGCTAACTACTCTGTTCCTTTCTGTGCTAAGGAGTGAAACTATAGATGGGACCCATCATTTGTGCATTAATATGAACAAGGTGTCAGGGAGTGGTAAATGCAGGCAGCTGCCATTTCCAGGCTCTGTGGGGCTGCTGGTAAACATTCAGAGTAATTTCTTCAGTTTGTACAGGAAAAAAGCACACATTGCTACTTTAAACTTGTACAGATGCAAGCTAACTGAAAAAAATAACCAGAATTGTTTGCAGAACATCATATTTTCTTTTCAGTATGGGTCCAGTGGGCTTGGCACCAACGAACAAGGCAGAGTGAATGGCACTGTTGTGAAAACCTATTAGGTCTTTTCTCAGTCTGTTTATTCACCATTGCATTTCTGCTAGGAAGGGAGGGAGAAGAAAATCCAGTAACTTTCCCTTTGTGAGCTCATAGCATTGTCAGGGGCAAAAAACTCCCAAGATATATCTGAAGAAGATGAAGCTCTCTTTAGGTACTGTTTCTAAGATGTCCACACCATCTTCACATCTATATCAGTCCTGCCAGCTCTGCATTTTGCAAAAGCACAGAATTGCAGAATGTCAGGGGATAGAAGCTCATCCAGTCCAACTCCCCTGCCAGAGCACATCACCTGTACTACATCCCACTGGAACACATCCAGGTGGGTTTTGAATATCTCCAGAGAGGGAGACTCCACAACCCCCCTGGGCAGCCTGTTCCAGCGTTCTGTCACCCTCACAGGGAAAAAAATTCCTCCTTGTGTTTCCATGGAACTTCCTATGCCTCAGCTTCCACCCATTGCCCCTTGTCCTGTCACTGGGCATCAGCAAGGAGAGCCTGGCTCCATCCTCCTGGCACTCACCCTTTACATATTTGTAAACACTGATAAGATCACCCCTCAGTGTCCTCCTCTCCAAGCTAAAGAACCCCAAATCCCTCAGTCTCTTCTCATAAGAGAGATGTTTCATCCCCTTAGTCATCTTTGTTTCTCTGTGCTGGATTCTCTCAAGCAGTTCTCTCCCTCTTGAACTGGGACTTCAGAATTGAACTGAACTCAGAATTGAACACAGTACTCCAGAAGTGACCTCACCAGGGTAGAGTAGAGGGGCTGGAAAACCTCTCTCGACCTACCTACTAGCCACGGCCCTTCTAAAACACCTCACAACTGCATTGGCTGTCCTGGCCACAAGAGCACATTGCTGGCTCATGGTCAACCTCCCATCAACTAGGAGTGCTTTGGGTGGGTCCACCACCACTAGAGGCTGAAAAGAGTGCCTTTGCCTGCAGATGAAGTGTGATGGATCCTTAGGAGCAAAGCTGCCTTCCACCCTTGGGGTGACAGCAGCATGTTGCTTGTTTCTGGTCTGACGGCCCTGAAGCAAACCTTGTCCACACCACGTGCACATTTTGCAGGCTGATGTGACTGTAGAGGGTTGCTCTCTTGAGCTAGATATGATCCACAAATCTGCCACTAAATAGATTTTCCTTTTGTTGTCACATTAATTTGCAACTCATTAATAGTGACAGCAGTGAGGTACTTGCACTGGTGCAGATTTGCATATTCATGATCAACTTATTATTAAACAAATAAGATTTCCCTAGCTTAGGAAGCACCCAGAGTAATGCCATATTGTGCATTATATCAGCCTGAGTGTTTAATTTTCTCTTTAATATGTTAATAGACACGAGGGGTGCACTTCTTAAAGTAAATGGGCATCTATATGATAGCATGCAATTTACAGTATCAGAATCATGTAAACAGTAACCAGTTAACAAACCTGCCAATAACTGAGCAGGGACACCTGTTTAATGTATAGATCAATTAATCAATTCTAAGGGCTGGCTTTGTCACCTGACGACCATGGCATAGGCAGTACCAGCGAGGCACAGCCAAGTCACTGCACTGGTGAGCTGAGCGAGGAGCAGACAGCTGATGCTGTGTGTTGTGATACGTTACAGTCGGATTGTTTGGTCTCCATAGCTGCTTCTGCTTCTTTCCCCAGAGAAGCAGCGCAAGAGAAAGTGAAGACTGTGCCTAGTGTGGTGCCTGCTGCCTCCTTCTTGTCCTACTTGCCCCTCTCGGGCACGACTGTGGGAAACGTGGCCAGCATGGCTCCAGAGGACCCCTGCGGCTCCCTCTTATCCCTGCTGGCAGGCACTCCCAGCAGGTAGCACCTTGACAGCAGCTGTGGCTTAGCACCAGGCAGGCCTTTGGCATGGCAGGTGGGTGATGTTCCCTGTGGCATGGTGAGGAAAACGCATCCCTGTGATGAAGAAACTGGGAGGGAAAAACCCCTTGGAGTTCAAGAGGCACTCAAATTCTGTAGGCAGGAGGGAAGGAAGGAGTGGAGCAGGGGCTGTCCTGAGGGCAGGTATTCCACTGGCTGGTGACTATGTGGTTCTTTGCCCACAGAGTGGCACAGTTTTTTTTCTGTTGGGCTGTGCAAGACTAGCTTATTAACACCCCCTTCAGTTTGCTGCTGCATCCATAGTCTTCGTTTCTTTCTGTCTCTTTTAACACGTTGCAGAGTGATGGACATAATTACATGTGTGGGAGCCAGCTGGTTGTTGCAAAGTCCCTGTCAGCCCCCTCAGGTTTCCTAGCTTGACTTTCCGGAGGCCTTTGATGGCACTGCCTAACCATGAGGCAAAAGCAGTTCTTACCCCATCCTGCTGTTTCCTTGTGAGTTACAATCCACCCTGCTTGAACTGCTGACCTGTGCTCCTGGGCTCAGGAGCTCCTGTTGCTGGCTAATTGCAAAAGGTGCATGGCCCTGAAGAGACAAGGCTGAAACTGAGGATGGTGAAACACAGCCATAAATTACCTCAAAGACTATAGCTCTGCAGGTCCAGAGTAGGGTGAGGCTGGTTTTAAAACCTGTGTACATCAACCTTCCAATGCCCTTCTTCACAGGGGATAATTTCATTTTCTGATGTGGGATCTGTCCTTATTTTAATCTCCTCTCCCAGGTCCCTCCCTGGCACGATGAGGGGTTGCCAGCTGGACTGTACACTGATTTCCACTGCTCCACGGCTGCAGCCATTTTCATGTGCTGAGGATGTAGAGGGTTAGGCAACACATGTGGCAGATGCTTGTGATGTCAGAGACAGTGTTTAGTGTTTGTCTCAAGGAAAAGGCTCCCTAATGAAAACCCTTTTCCAATATGGCATAAAACTCTTGTTTAAGTAAAGCCTATGCAAAGTCAAGTCCTGACAGGCCTCCTGAAATGAAAAGGGCAGATTATTTAACAGCTGATCAACATTAATAACCCTTGGCAAACACAGTATGCAAATTCAGCACTGGAGCCAACATGTGCTGAAGGGACTCCAGCAGCCTGGCCTGGCTGCTCACAAACCACTGCTGTTAATCACGGAGCCCAGCGCTGGGAGACCTGGGCTGCGGCTGCCACGTGTCAGGTCAGTGGTCTGTGGGTGCTTGTTTAGGAGAAGTTCCTCCATCACCACAGGAATCTAATGGGTGTTTGGTGTCTGACTGCTCGGTGGGGCCAGCCTCTGACTCCCTTGCTGAGTTGCTGAGACTCATGGCATAAAGCACTGAGGGAACTGAAACAAGTAGTTTGAAGGATGGATACCTCAGCTCCCCCTTCTGTCACATCTTAATGGAAAGATCAGGTTTAAGTATCTTGGTGAGATACCAGCCTATGCAGAAAACCCACCTCCTGTCTGAACCGGGCCAACACATGGGCAGAGCTAAGCATGGGGTGGAGAGTTAGGTTCAGAGTGGAGTTCATTCTTTTGCACCCAGCTCCACGTCACAAGGGTGGCTTTATAGCTGCCTCGCTGCCCTGGCCAACTTGGTTCCTCTAGCCCAGGGACAGTACCAGTGCTACCCACTGGCTGCTGTAAGCACCTGGGGATTTGGTGTGGCTTTCTGCAGGGCTGCTTCAGCAGGGCAGTGATTGTGACAGCTATGTGATAAAGCAGGCCCAGCTCAGAGACCATTGCTGCTGGATGGAGTGGTCCTAGCTGGGACCCCCATGAGCTGATTGCATTTACTAACCCAGCAGAAGCCAGACCCAGGAGACCCTCACGGTGGAGGGGTGTACAGGGTAGGAGCAGGGCGCAGGCTCCTCCAAAAGGAGGAGACTGTGGGTGCAGGACAAGGGGTCAGGGCCAGTCAATGAAGTGCTGCCCTTTTGGTGGCAGTGTGGCATTACCTTGTCTCAGAAAGATGCTTGAGGGCAAGCCTTTGGAGCCTGGGTGCTCAGCCCACCCACCAGCTTCCCATGCAGCTGCTAATAGTCTAGTGACCAAAAGTAGCTGGTCCCTCTTCTGAAATAGCTGCCATACCCAAAGAGCCGGCGTGCCTTTGATTCCCACTGCTTTCAAAGGCTCTGAAGTGAGCTCGATTAGAAAAGTCAACAAAGAGATGCAAATATGCCACAGCAAAAAGGTGCCTCCTTGCTTTGGGAAGCAGTGCCCCGGGTAGCAGCAAGCAGCAGCTCCGGCGGCTGGGAAACAGGAGGGAAGGGAGGGTGTGTTGTGCTGGGGAAACCAGTGCCTCACACCAGCTCACGGCTCTGTGGACACAAAACAGCGTCTCTGACTTCAAGGTTATTTCATAGTAAACAAGTGCTGTCAGGAGGAAAGCAGCCCACAATGCCGCCCGGGCACCTGGACTTCTGCGTTACGTTGGGAGCACAGCAGGACCTGCGGCGGGGGCAGCGCAGGCTGGAGAAAACCAGAAAGTCCCTTCCCAGGCTCACTTCTACAGCTACAGGTCTTGAAAGGGCAGCCTTGTGCTCAGCCCGAGCCCGGGCTGCGAGCATCCGGCTGTGTTGCTAACCGTGTTAGAGTCTTTCAGCGGTGTTTGTCTTAACCTTACCTGTGCTAACTCTCCAGCCAGCTCCACTGCAAGCTGGTGGGGCCCTTCAGGTTAAGTCTGAGGCAGAGCAAGGTGAGCTAGCCCCAGAAGGAGGAGGAGGAGAGTGGGTCTGCTTGGCAGCCAATGCCAAATCGCAGCGAAACAGCCCCAAGGGTGTTGCCGTATGTGCACACCTCTTCTGCTGCGGAGGGGCTCCGCGGTGCAAGGGAATGGATATCCCAGGCAGTCTGTCCGTGAACTCATCAGGCATTTTAAAAATACACAACAGAGACTTCTGCAGGGCTCAGTCTTTCTGTAAAGTAAATTTATTTGACAGCTTTATTTCTTTATCAGGTATTTGTCTAACCCTCTGACACCGAGAGAGAGGATTTCCTGGTACAGATGTTAACATGTAAACTCCTGGAGATGTGTCCTGTCACAGCCAGTGGCCAAAATATCCCCGCTCCCGTTTCTCCTAAGTGTCCCAGCATGACAGCTGGGGACCCCAAAGGTGCTGGCTGATCTTCACAGCGATCACTGTGGGCCAGTGGGATGTACAAAAGCCAGGAAAGAGACGGCCCCCAGTAAAAGGAGAGGAGACAGGTTTCTGGCCGCAGGTCCTGGATAAGTGGCTGGTGAACTTAGGGGTTAAACCCAAGCCTTTTACAAGCGGTGTCTCTATCTGGCAGGATAGGGAGATTAGAAGCACCTTAAGTACATGAAGGTTTTGAAGCACTGCTGACTGATCAAATAAAAACACTTGAATTAGGAATCAATGTAATTTAAAGCAGACTTATTTAGAAATTGAAATCGGGCACTAAGGGGCTTATTTAAATCACTCTAGGTTGCCATTAGCCTCCACCCACCCAGCAATGCATACCCTCTTGGATTAGGTGAGGGCATAGATGTGCTGCCTCTCTCTTACATTATCCCTGGGCAAGGGGTTGGGAGGTGGGATAGGGTGACTGGGGAGGTGCCCAGGGTGAAGGAGGGACTCAGCTGCCTGCTCACCCGAGGCTGCCGCCTGGCCTTGATCACTGACAGATGACAGCCAGTCAGGAAGAGCAGGCATACCGTGCGGCCGCAGCATGACAGGGTTTCAACACAGCCCAGTGTTTCAGGGACCACAGTGATTCTTAGCGGCACTACTCGGAAGTCCATTCCCCCACTTGCTTGGATGCTGGCTTAACAGGGAGCCTTTACTGTCTTCCATCTCCTCTGCTCAGCATGCGGCAGCTCCCAGCATCCGAAGCAGAGAGATGCTGCAGTTGTGCACGATGAGAGTGTGCATGCATGTGCAGGGAGGTGCCGGGTGCTTGTTCTAGCCCCAGCTGTGCAGGAGATCCTGTTACCTACCTGGTGCAGGAACCAGGAGGGGGAAGGTTGGGTCTCTTCTCCCCTGAGGCCTGCAGTCACCCTGCAAGCCCATTAGCTTCCTTAAAACGGCACTGGAGAGCATGAGCAGCAACACCACTGTGGCATTTATTAATTTTTTAGCATAGCTTTCCCTCCCTCCCCCTCCCACTGTGATTTGCATACCTGCTAATCCTCTCCCTCCTGCAATAATTCTGTGAAGGGCAGGGAAATTATATCTGAGTGATAACTCCTTGACTCCTGAGCTGTTGAAGACCCTTTGTGCCATCGTGCTCAGAGAATCCCAGCAAGTGGAAGGAGGAGATTTAACCTTCTAAGAGCTGCACAACACCCACAAGCCCCAAGGAATGCCAGACATCTTGAGTATGAGAAAACTCAGCCCTGCCAGTCCTGGATGGCTCAGGCTGCAGGAAAGCCCTTGCCCCTGGCAAGAGTTTGACTTGACAAGATTGCTGTTTCCTACCAGCAGTGTTTCCCCTGCAGCAAAGCTGGTTCCCCAGGGGAGAGAGAAGGAAATGTCATTCTTCCCCCTAGCCCTGCCTGGGGACCAGGGAACATCCCCCCTCTTCCTGCACATGCTGGGACTGAGCATCCCACAGCAGGGCTGTGCTGTGGTTCTAGCTCCTACCTCGTGGACTTCTGATGACTCCTCTGCCAGTTTAAGCCAGCAAGAAGCTGCAGTAAGATGTGTGAGCCCAGCACTATAACTCTTCACTATGCTTTTTTTAAGCTGCTGCCTTTTTCTTCCTCCTGACTTCTTATTTCAATTATGTTTGTGGCTGAGTGATATCTCTTCCAGTAAAAGTCTGCGAGGTGGGCCAGTTAGGTCTGGGGAAAGAAAGAACAGATCCCTCCACAAATCTCTGCAAAAGCCCAGCCAGTTTTCCCCATTCTCCCACGTCCACTGTGACCAAGAGCAGACAGTGCAAGTGGGCAGGTGAGGAAGGACAGCAGGGGTGATGAGTAGGTGGTGGAGAGCTCTAGGGAACTCTCTGCACTTATTTGGAGCCAGTGGTGTGGGTGGACAATGAAGGGAAGCACACAAAAAGAGCAGGAAACTAAGTTTCAGGAGGAAACTTTTATCACATGGTGATAAGCCCCCAAACAGCAAGCACTGCTGAGTGGGAGAGTGACTAAAACCCCAGTGAGCTGTGGCTTTGTTGAAACTCCAGCTCTGTTAGAAAAATAAGTAACTGTTAAGGTCTGAAAGTTGCATCTTTGAAGGCTGACATCAGCATAGCATCCCCATGTGCCCTGTGTGCTCCTCCTCACTCCCCGCTCTGGGGTAGCTGCACAGGCAACATGTAGTAGTGAGGAAGATGAGAGAGAGGTGACAGTCATCATTCTATTCGTGCCATGACCCTGAGATACATTCCCTGCTGTTTTTTGCCAAACACAGGGTTTGGCTTCAGGAGCATGAGGACAGAAAACCTAGAGTATAAGTCAGTATGAAAAAAAGCATCCTGTATGATCACATCCTCCGTGATCATTCTGTGTGACCACAACAGGGAGCATCTCTGGGTTCTTTAGGCAGAGATGCAGAGCTCAAAGCCTGACACTATGGGCAGAGGTGACCTGGGAGGGTGGGCAGGGCACCCCTGGAGCAGGCAGGCGGTGCACTGACACTCACACTGTACACAGCCTTGGAGCATGCTGGGGCAGCCATTTGCCAGGCACATTGGTGGCTACCAGCAGGGCTTGCTTCACCAGGCATTGACAGCGAGGTCTAGGAGGTTCCTCTTTCTGGACTATATTAAGGCACGCACAACGGCTTGAGGGTGGGGGTGAGAGGACAGCAAGAAGTTGTGAAAGAGCAGCACACTAGAGCCTGTGAGTAACTAGGGCCTTTTGGCAGCATGTCAGAAAATGGGGTGGTCCAGTTAGGGAGTTCAGGAAATTGTCTGAGCTAGATTAAACATTTTCTAAAACCTTCTGGGTGCTTGAGAGCTGACTTGAAAGTTGGCAAAGTTAAGTAAAACAAAAGTTAACACATTCCCCTCAATTTATTTTGTTACAGGGCTAGTATAAAGTCAGCCTATTTTTCATTAGTTTTGACATCCCTTTCCATCTGAAGTCAGGACTATCTGCACAGCGAGGTGCTGGGGCCGTGCAAGGCCTTGCATGTGACACACAAGAGCCTTAGCACACGTTTCAAAAGCCATAAACCATGTAACTTTCAGGCATAAAAGTGGATTTCTCTCTAACTGCAGCCTGGACATAGAAGACTTTCTGCGTGTCTGCAGCTTGCTGGAGTCTTCCTTCAGCCCCCAAATTTAGAGTGTGTCTTGTAGACAGGCAGCTTGCCCTGGAGCTTGTTCTCCGGCAGCTACCCACCATCCTGCAGGAGACAGGGCTGCCACAGCTCGGACAAGAGAAGCGTCTAACCTCATATCAGACCTGCACAAAAGTAGCAGTGGAGAGAACAGCAGGGTTTCTCTCCGAGGAGGACGAGGGGCTGTTGAAACACGCTGTGCCTGAGCAAAGCAAGCGCTCCTCTGTCCCCGTGGCCACAGCAGGTAGCCTCAGAGAGGGCTGAATTCAAGCTCTGTGTCTCTCTCTCTTTGGAGAGCAGGTGGTGCCTGGAGCAATGGATTTCTACTGCACACGTAGGCTGCTTGCAGCCAGGAGCTGCAGATCAAACCCACACCCTGCATCTATCTCCTTGATGGAAACAGAGCCACTGATACCAAAAGCCTCACCTGCTTCTGTATCTTGGGGAAAGTTTCTTCTGGTGGAATTGAAGGTGGTATCAGGCACAGAGCAGATGTCTGCAGCTTCCTTGCTCCGTGGAAATAAGGAAGTAGGGGACTCATTTAGACAAACAGTCCTACATAAATCTTAGCCCAACGTTTCTTGCCTGTGCCCGATTTTGTACCATCTCTGCAAAGGGTAAATTGAACTCTGCTTCACTGATGGAGCCCGGTGCTATTAGTTATACCTGTCTTTGTTGCAGAGCTGCTTTGGGTGGGAAAAGTAAAGCAGTATGGCCCCAGGAGAGAGAGAGAAATCGGAACATAAATGCAGGTATCAAAGCAGAAAAATGCAGAGAGCAGTAGTCGCCCAGGGTATGTTGGAGAAGAAAACAAACTCTTATCACAGTAAGAGCAGAGGAAGCCATCCCACTGAAGGGAAGAGACAAGGAGGGCAGCTGACATCCTGCAGAGAGGGAATCTAAGATCTGGGGGAGGGAGAGTGCAACCCCAAAGGCACGGCGTGGGGAAAGGATGCAGCTCTTAAAGCCACCGCTTCACTGACAGCCGGAGCCAACCAGCCAAGCGAGCAAATCCTAGGCAGCAAAGGAGTCTGAGGGCAGACATACGAGCACGGGTGGTTTTAAACGGTGTGGTTTACAGGCTTCTTACCAGCCACTGGGAGAAAGTTAAAGCCCACCTCGAGTCTGCTCAGGTGAAAATGAATTATTAAAAGAAGTGGAAATTTATTACCTTAAAAAATTACTAGGAGAAGGATGGGAAAAAAAACACACACCCCAAACCAACAACATTTTGCGTGGGGAATGTCAGGAGGCAGGGGCAATAAACAGTTTTGCTTTTGAAAGTGATCAGCTCCAGGGAGAAACTATCTCTGACTGTGCAGGACCCAATTGCACACACAGCTCCCACCCAGTGCCCAGCCCCTTTTGGCAGAAGTTTAACATCCATAGGACAATGTGGAGGGAGCAAGCAGAAACACTATGGACACTTCCCCTTTCAGCATAGAAGCCTCACGAGTGATGGCTGAGCACCGTGAAAGCTAGGCAAGCCTGTTTTCTCTGCTTTTGGAAGCAGCAACAGCTGATCTGTTCCCAGGCACTAGATTTCCAAGATGTCCCTTTTTTTTTCTCCAATGGCCAGGAATCAAGAAGTGTGCACTGACCTCTAGCAGAGGAGTGATGCTGTGGGGACAAGGAGAGGAGGAATGATCCAAGAGAGGATTCCCAGCAGTGAGTCAGAGGGAGGCGAGACTGAGGTGGAACTGGTAAAAATAGTTTGGGGAACATGCACGATCTGTGTGCAAAGAGGATAAAATAAATCAGAAAGGGATGGAGCATCACTAGAGATAAAATTGAAGCTGGAGACCAGGAAAAGGCAGAAGGAGAACACAAAGAGAGGATCCTGCCAATCACTGAGCTTTATGTAACATTTTAACACCAGGGCTTATTGGAGGGATTGCTATTTCTAGCAGTCTGTGAGCATTGTCTGCACTGGCAGGTGGGGGTGAAGACATCTTCCCTCATGACTTATCACACTAGAAATAAACACTTTTTTTCTCTGGGAAAGCTTCCAGCTGTGTTCTTCATGCCCAGAAGGGGGTACCTGAAAAGCTAAAGGTAAACCTTGTCCCTATGTGCAGATACACACAGCACATATGGATACCCACCCATGGATGAGTAGAAGGTGGAAGATTACCACTGTAACCTTCATCAGAAAGCTGATTGCTAGGATGTTTTCCGATTCATGCTGCTTGTGGGACTGTGTTGATGTTAAGGTAGCCACAACTGGCTTCTGAGCAAAGCCAAACTCTGTAGGTGTACTTGTTGTAAAAACATTTTGTTTCTGCCTGAAATGAAGACCTTGCTAAGAGAAGTGAAGACAGATCAGCGGGTTATGATCTTATCCTGTTTGATGACCAAAATTCACATTCATCTGCCTGAGTGAGACTGCCCAGACAAGAATGCACTCAGTGCTTGCCTGCAGATGGAATGGTGGACCTGTGTCTTGTGTGCAACCAAAAAGTGTACGTCCAAAACAAGTCAATGGCACTGGTGTACATCTCTCCCTCTCAAAGTCTCAGATTGCTACTGGACAAGGTACACAGCAACACAAAGAGGCCATGTTTTCTGAAATGTAGCCACTTTGTCCACCTCTGCTTCTACTCTTCTGTTGGAGATGGCCAGGAGTAGACATTCCTGCTGGCGCTCTTACTCTGTGGAATACCACAAGACAGCAACTGCTCTGCAAACTTGGATTTCTCCCATCAGTGCCCAAACCTATGAAAATGAATGTAGCCATTTGTCTTGTCACTTCCTCTCCTTCTCCAGGGAATCTGCCACACAAGAAAATTACAATTACAACGAAAGGGACTAAATCCAGCACACTCTCGGACTTCCCAGAGGTTCATCCCTGCTCCTTGCCTGCTGCCCATTGCTGATTGCCCACTTCTGTGGTCCCTGCTCCTTAGGTTTTGGTACTTCTATTTTTTTTTTCTGCCTGTGGTTGAATGTTCTTTCATGTAACTAATCACAGAAATACAGAATATTAGGGGTTGGAAGGGACCTTGAAAGATCATCCAGTCCAACCCCCCTGTCAGAGCAGGATTATGCAGGAACACATCCAGGCAGGTTTTGAGTATCTCCAGGGAAGGGGGCTCCACAACCCCACCAAGCAGCCTAATATCTCATTCACAAGAGTTACAGTGATGCTGGCCACACCATTCTCAGTGGAACAGAAGCAGTTTGCTTGTTTTGATTTTGCTCTAGTAGCTACTTTCTCTTCTTGACCAAGATGTGAACATTTACTTGTTTCTAGTGAAACACACAGAAAATGGTTAAGGAAGTTGAATATCTTCCTTATGAGGAGAGACTCAGAGAGCTGGGGCTTTTTATGCTGGAGAGGAGAAGACTAAGGTGATGTCATTAATGTTCATGAATGTGTAAGGGGTGAGCGCCAGGAGGATGGAGCCAGGCTCTGCTCGGTGATGCCCAGTGGCAGGACAAAGGGCCAATAGGTGGAAGCTGAGGCATAGGAGGTTCCATGTGAACCCAAGGAAGAATTGTTTTCCCTGTGAGGGTGACAGAACACTGGAACAGGCTGCCCAGGGACATTGTGGACTCTCCCACTCTTGAGCTATTCAAGAATCATCTGGATGCATTCCAGTGCATTCTGGTCTAGTTGATCCTTCTCTGGAAGGGGGGCTGGATCAGACGATCTTTGGAGGTCCCTTCCAGCTCCTGACATTCTATGATTCTATGCCCAATGACATTACTACAGCTCAGAGGTGTAAAGCATCATCGAATCAACCAGGTTGGAAGAGACCTCCAAGATCATCCAGTTCAACCTATCACCCAGCCCAAGGGAAATTCTCTCCCGATCCCCAGGGCTGTGGTTTTCAAACCAGGTGGTAGCTTTTGAGTATGGCTAGCCTTAACCACATGGAGACACTTATTTGCAGAAGACCTGGCCTGCTGATAGAGACTCCTTGTTTGCAAACAAACAGGCAGGCTAAGAAATAAACAGCATTGTACTTTGAAGTGTGTTTCACTGGAAACAATAGCAAAAAGCAAGCCCAGCCATTATATTCAAAGCCAAGTAAACTCTCTCCTCATTCCCCATATCTTGAAAATCCCATTATCTCAGGAATGAAGACTAAAAGGGACCAAGCTCTTTGTCAGAGCTGTCCTCTTAGCACTAAGTCACATGGTATCTGCATCAGGGTGCTTTGTAGGTAGGGGAATACCACTGTTCTGTACTGACAAAGAGCTTC
Source organism: Pogoniulus pusillus (assembly GCF_015220805.1). Lineage (NCBI taxonomy): Eukaryota > Metazoa > Chordata > Aves > Piciformes > Lybiidae > Pogoniulus > Pogoniulus pusillus. The sequence continues at coordinate 24,198,130 of NC_087275.1, forward strand.
TGCTGTGAATGCAAACGTAGCAGTAAAGCTGGCTAAGTAGAACTGCAAAAACAGCTCTGCCAAGGAGCAAAACAAGCAGCTTCAGCAGCCATCAAGCAGACTGTGAGTGGTTAGCTAGATCTTGCATGAGGCAGGATCACACTAAGTCTTCCACAGCTGTTGGACACATTTGGTGCAGAGCTATCTACCTTCTATGAAGTCCCATGTATTGTATTACCCCTCGCAATGGTGATTACAAACACTTACCTGTAAATCAAGTCAAAACAACAAATTCTGCAGTGGCTACTGAAGACTTGATATGAGAAGCAAAAATGAGATTTCACCACATGGAAAAGAATAAGACAAGCCACTAACTCATTGATATTCATATCATGCAAGTAATCTTACCTCAGCCAGGTACACAAGACCAAGCAACTGTGTTTGAGCTGAGAAAGGAAGAAGGGCAAAAAAAAAAAGTTCTCTACAGGAGAGTTCAGATGCATTACAAAGCATTACAGCTCTAAAAAACACCAAAGGAGTTGTATCAAACTTCCCAGAAAAAAAACTTTCCTCTGAGAGGAAATAAGGCAAGTGAGATTTCAAAGGGAGAGGTTTTTTCCCCCCCTCCTGGGGTGCAGAGATGACGACTGAAAACACTCCAGCCCTTCTGAATGTGCATTTTTTCCCTGAGCTGTATGTAGTGTGGCTACTGGCAGGCTGTAATTAAGACAAGAATATGTACTAAGTTGACTGAATAAACTTCTGGATTAGTCTTGGATGTAGCTGAGACCCTAGATTCACTCAGAGCAGCTGAGTTACCACAAAGCACTGATTCACCAACCCTTAAAAAGAGTTCAGCTTTAAAAAAAAAAAAAAGAAAAAAGATATGTTATTTAATTCCTCCACTAATTAACAGCAGGTATTGAATAGGAAAGTGTTTATCCTCCTCCCTCTCAGCTCACTACCCTGCTGTGTTATGACAGATGGAATGTTAATTAACGTGACCTGGCAGATAATATTTAATTCAAGACAGTGTATCATGGAAACATCTGACTGCCTCAGGGTTGGTCACCTACCAGGTATACACCCTGAAACTCACCCTCCGTGCATTGTCCTAGGGGCACCAACAGGTTTTAATTGAGCTAATCCAGAAACAGGCTTAAGGGTGTGCCCGCGCTAGGCTTTTTCTCTCTTTTTGCCCTTGCTGCTGCTCCCCCTGGCTTGGGGTGAGGATTAGCTGCTTGGCATCATCGGCTGCTGCTCCCTGGCCCCTCCAAGCCAGGCAGACTCAGCTGTGGGCTTGTCCAGATCTTGGGTCTGCCCGAGGGCTTGGGAGGGCTGACACCTCGCACTGAGCTGCCTGAAGGCAGCCGGTTCTGGGGTGCCCTCCCTGTTTCACAGGCACCTCAGGAGTGGGAGCCCTGTGTCCCTGCTCCACAGCTCACGGAACTGGTCTCCATCATCCCACGCATAGGCCAGGCATGCCTTCTCCCCCACCAGATGTTCCACTGAGCGAACACTGCTGGCTCACCAGTGTGCCCAGTCTATCCAGCATGGCCAGCGTGTCTAACCAGTCAGCTCAGGGCCAGAGACCAGGCCTCCATCTGGCCTAATGAGCCACCAAGGGATGTAGGCCTGGTCAGAGGCCCTGCCACTGCGGGGCAGACACCGGGCCACCCTGCCTGCTCCACCCTCATCCTGACTGGTCCGCCCCGAGGCAGGCACAGTGGCGCTATTGGCTGGCTGAGCCGCACGCATGCTGCTATTGGCTGGCTGAGCCGCACGCATGCTGCTATTGGCTGGCTGTTCTGGCAGGCCCCTGTGTGTATGGCAGGGCCTGCCACCATGGTAGGAGAGGGGCGAGGGAAGGAGGCACAGCTGTGGGCACAGCTCTGTGCTTGAGGAGGGAGATGAGCAGAACTGATACCGTACATGTGCAAGTCATCAGGGCAAACAGGAGCATTTTCACACACTAGGTGACAGATCCAACCTCATGAGGTTCAACAAGACCAAGTGCAGGGCCCTGCATCTGGGCTGGGGCAATCCCAGGTGCTTATAAAGGTTGGGCAGTGATTGGCTTGAGAGCAGCCCTGAAGAAAAGGACTTGGGGGTGTTGGCAGATGAGAAGCTCAACATAAGCCACCAACATGCACTTGCAGCCCAGGGAGCCAACTGTATGCTGGGCTGCATCAAGAGAAGCGTGGCCAGCAGGTCAAAGGAGGGCTTTCTGCCCCTCTAATCCAGTCTGGTGAGATCCCACCTGGAGTACTGCATCCAGTTCTGGAGCCACTCACTATAAGAGGAAAGATCTGGGCATGCCTGAGTGCATCCAGAGAAGAGCCACAAGGATGATTAGAGGGCTGCAGCTCCTCACCTACAGAAAGGGGTCAAGAGAGTTGAGGCTGTTCAGTCTGGAGAGAAAGCTACAAGGAAACCTCTTTGTGGCCTTCCAGTATGTGAAGGGGGCCTACAGGGAAGCTTGTGAGGGACTTCTTAGGATGTTAGGTAGTCATTTGACTTGGGGGAATGAAGCAAAACTAGAAGTGGGCAGATTCAGATTGGATGTTAGGAAGAAGTTTTTCACTGTCAGGGTAGTGAGACACTGGAACAGGTTGCCCAAGGAGGTTGTGGAAGCCTCATCCCTGGAGAGTCTTTAAGGCCAGACTGGATGTGGCTCTGAGTAACTGATCTAATGTGAGGTGTCCCTGCCCCCATAGCAGGGGGGCTGGAACTAGGTGATCTTTGAGGTCCCTTCCAACCCTGACAGCTGTGTGATTCTGTAGCAGTGCTGTGTGCAGCCCTGTCAAGCTGACATTAGCACCCTTGGGTGCTGTGGGACCGGTTTGCTTTCCTCTGCACAGAGACCCAGCAAGTGCATTCCTACGGCCGTGTGCTCAGACAGAAACTACAGGGAGTATTTAAAGAGAAACCACCCAGGGGATGGCTCTGCCAGCCCTCAGACTAATGCAGATACATCCCTGTGGTCACGGAGTAGAACAACAAACAAAGGAAAAACAGCCAGTGGAGACTTTACAAAGGCCTGCGTTGCCACAGAAAGTCTTGAAAGGGGATCTGAATGACAACTAGCTGTGAAGAAAACACCTGACTCCTCCATTCTCTCTCCCTTGGCTCCAGCAAAGAGAAGGTAAGGAGGAGGCAAATGTTACATTACAGGTTAGTTGAGTATTTTTGTAGTAATTGATGTATGGTTATAAACACAAGTAAAAGAAGAAACTTGTTCCTAGGCCTGATATGGGCACCAGGAGTGCAGCTGCTTGGAAATAGAGAGGTGCAAGTGAGCCCTTGCATGTTCCCTGCCTGCAAGCAGAGAGGGTGAGCTCAGCAGGAGCTATGAGCACGCAGTGCCTTACACATAGCTTTTACACCAAAGTCAAAATGTGATCACTTCAATGTGAGATGCTGAGTCTGAGCAACTCAGCTGTCATTTTAAATTGAGGGTATTCCTTTAAAATAATGCTGTTCCTTTGCAAACCTAGGGAGACTCCAACGTGGTGAAGAGCTTTGCAAAGCTCCCCTCAACCCTGTAAACGAAGGACAGGCCTTGCTGTTACCTTAGAAAATGCTAATTTAGCAGATGAATTACCAGATCATAGAACTGTTTTGGTGGGAAAAGGCCTCTCAAGATAGAGTCCAAACAGTGTCCTAACACCACCATGACCATTAAACCATCCTGAAATGCCATGTCTACATGTTTTTGAACACTCCCAGGAACAGTGATTCCTCCACCCCTGGGTAGCTTGTTCCAATGCCTGACCGTGTTTTCAGTAAAGTTTTTTTTCCCCTATTATCCAATATCCTCCTCTGGTTCATTTCCTCTTCTTCTGTTACTTGATACTAGGGAGAAGAGACTGACCCTCATCTCACTACAACCTCCTCACCTTGAAATAGGCCATCTCTTAAGAGATGTGCTGTCTCCTAAGAGATTTGGGGAAGTGACTTCTAATCATGTTAACAAATATAATCAGTATCATGCATGCATCCACACTTATAGACACACAAACATACATTTTGAGGTGTGGGAATCAAAAAGGTTCCCTATCTGAAAAAAACCTATACAGCGTTACTGCCAGGAGCAGCCTTTCTGACCACAGATATCCAAAAGACAGAGTGGTCTTTGGGTACTATTTAGTTCCAAAGGGGCTATAAAAGGCAGATGGTCTCATTAGAAACAATTTATGCATATATATTTCTAGGAGCTGAACACTGCCAGAATAGGTTTAGCTCTTCCACCATACCGAGGAAAATATCACCACTTGCAAATGTTTCCAGTTTGCAAAATAATGACCTATCCAAAGTAGCTAAGCAACTAATTACTCAAATACTAGAAGGTTATATGCCAATATTATCACATTGTTGGTCTCCTGGGCAAACAACTTCACATTCCTCAAACTGCCATATAGTGTCATTAAACTCTGCAGGAAAGTCCTTTTTTAATAGTACAGCAGCAGCAGCCCCAATGCCCCTGTGCCTATGCCATCATTTTGACTATTATTTCCAATCTCCAAGTCAGATCACTTATTAATTAGAGAGGCAACTCTAGCAAGCCCAATTACCCACAGGCAACTTCTTCCCAGATGTGAAGCCCCTCTTGGAGATGGACCATGATCCCAGTTGCTGGGGAATGTGTTTGCAATTTCTCTCAACCATGTCGATCTTTACACTCAGCCCTGCTGAAACTTATCTCAGCCCCTGCCCATAACATGTCTTTTGGATGCGTTTCTGCCCCAAGCTCCAAATCCTAAGGAATTCAGCCTGCACAGCCTCAGAATGTGTAGAGACAACCATGTACAGACGTGTCTACTTTTGAGGCCTGTACTCAACAGCTTTCAGTATTTCTTGGGAGTAGAGCAGGCAGAGCACAAAAAAAGCAATGATTATGTAGACAAGCAGGGTCAGCTCAGGAAACTACGAAAGACAACAGCTCAGAAACTTGGTTTCTGGATTAATTTAAACCAAATAAATGCTTCTGAGGATGGATTTTTTTTCCACCAAAAAGGCAATGAGAACTCCTGTTTTGAGGGCAAAAAATGCTTTTGTTGGACTTGTGCAAATGACTGTGTCGGAATCTGTGTGCATGTGCCTTTGTCTCTGCTTTTTCAGTCTGAAAACAGCAGGTGTAGCAACAAACATGAACCTTTCTCCCCTGTAAATCAGTCACTAAAGAGGCCATCACAAATATTTAACAAACATTCTCCTTTTGCAGGTCTTTTGCAATTGAATTGTGTTGAGAGAGTGGATGAGGTGTCTGTAGTCAGCCTGTGATAGGTTTCCTTAGGAGGTTAAAAAATGACAGATGCAGAGTTCTCTGTCTAGAAAGGGATGACTACAGGCACCAGTACAGGTTCGGGGCTACCCTGCTAGAAAACAACTCCACAAAGACTTTGGAGTCTTGGTAAACAGCAAGTTCTGCATGGGCCAGCAATGTGCCCTTGTGGCCAAGAGAGCCAATGGCATCCTGGGGCACATCAGACATTCCCTCCATGCTAACTCAATGCTTCCCAAGAGGTTTCACAGATTTAGTCCTGCAATTTTTACCATTTCACAAGTGAGCAGAAAGAAAAAACTGAACAGAGAGGAGCTCAGCCTAAGTGAGGAGGCCCAGCCAGCACCTATGGGTGATGTTAGAGTGACAATCAAGCCTCTATCCTGTCTAACCGGGGGGCCACCAGGCCCCCCGGCCTTTGTCCCCTTCACCATTCACCCAGTGTGCACCATAGGGACTCACCAGTGACGATGGGAGGAGGATCCTCTGCCCAGTTGGGCTCAGCTTGGGGCCTCTGCCTTTCCTGGGGCGATTATAAAGGGGAGTGAGTAGGGAGGGCAAAGTGGTCACACCTGGTATGGGAGGAGACTGCAACAGAACCCAGGTGCTCTGAGTTTGGGGAGTAAAAGGGGGAAATGCTGTGTGGGATGGCAAAGGGGAGGTGGTGCTGAAAGGAGGGAGATGCAGAGGAAAAGTATGGAGATGGTGATGAAAAGAGGAAGACGAGGGAAAAGGAAGGAGATGGGGGAAAGGAAGATGGAGAGGAAAGGAAGGAGATGGAGGAGAAGTGAGACATTTCTACTTGGAGTAGTAACCAGACATCTTCACTGTCTCACTATGTTGGCTGAAGAAGAGCAAGTCACACCTAAAAGGACAAAATGAGGAAATAAAGAGTAAAACTAAGAAATAAAAATGAAAAATAAAAATAAAAATTATAAATATATATATATATACAAAGTGAGAGGTCTTTCATCAAGTTCTGCATAGGCCAGCAATGTGCCCTTGTGGCCAAGAGGGACAATGGTTTCCTGGGGTGCATCAGGAAAAGTGTGTCTAGCAGGTCTAGGTAGGTTCTTCTGCCCCTCTACTCTGCCCACTTGAGACCACATCTGCAATTCTGTGTCCAGTTTTGGGCTCCCCAGCTCAAGAGAGAATGGTACCTGCTGGAGAAAGCCCAGTGAAGAGCCACAAGGATGATTTGGGACCTGTCGCGGTAGGCCTGGTAGATCCAAAAGAGGATGTGGGGATGGAGAATGAGGTAGGGACAGGTAGGGACATTAGAAAGACATGCCTGCTTTCTTCTGATAACCTTTTCAAAATACTGTGGATGGCTGCATTCCAGTTCACACGTGCCCCTGGGAAATGGTCACTGGCACTAATTATGCCTGTACAGAACAGAAATGTTCTCAAGACATGAAACTATGGAAAAATCTGTGTCAGCATGAACAGTTGCAAATGACTGTCTAGCTTCCTGAAAAAAAGCCTTTCTTTTATCAGGTACTTATCCTGGTACCCATCTCCACAGCATCCAAGAGCCTCAGTTTGCAATATATGTCTACACCACCCCAGAACTGCAACAAAATATTTTCCCATCACTTTTTCTCCCATGCACACTTCAGGTACTGTTCCAGCCACCTTCTGCTCAGCCTGCTCCCTTGTAAAGAAGCTGGGATTACCCATCTAGGGCCATGTGCCTTCATTCTTCTCACCTTGCCCTGGGAGACAGGGTGATGCTATTTTACAGTCTGTGAACTCAAGCACAGAAGCTAGTGGCCATATTCTATGATATTTATGCATCAATGTCACATGGAAAATCTGCAGCAAGCAGAGACTCAAATCCATATCTCCTAAATCCAAGGTTAGTAGATTAATCGGTTCCTTTCAGCCATCTGTCCAACAGGAAAGTGTTTTTGAATTTGTATTGGATTTCTCCAGGAGGAATTAACCACTGGCATACTTCTACCTTACAGGTGATTTAAATATATATATATATATGAAAAAAATGGAAGAGAAAAAAAAGAATAAAGTAATTACATCATAGATAATTATATCTCAAACCCTTGACTTAATCTGACTCCTCCAGAACCGATCCTCAATTTGCTGGAAGTTGTATTTGCCAGAGGAAAACTAAATGCGTGGCACCACTAAAAAGAAGTAACTAATGAAAAAGTTATCCTCACCAAACAATACAGGAAAATATAGGGAAAAAAAGGGGTGTAAGTGAAAAAAAGAAGCTCTGCCTGTGTGTTTGTGAGCCACTCCATCAGATTTCTGGGAGCAATTTCCAGTTGTAGAGTACCAACGAGTAGGTGCAGCTTAAAACATAAAGCTTTATGTACTGGTTGGTGCTCTCACCCATTTGAGGTGATCCCCATAGCAACATACTGCCATGGCAGTGCAGAGCTTCTAAAGGTCAGCCTAGAAAACAACAACAAAATCTCCAAAACAAATACTATCTTATTTCAGTGACATGGAAATTAAACACACTCTAAATTCAATCAGACCAAGGACATTTAGGCTTCCTTTCAAAACATGACAAGGAAAAATCTCCAGCCTTTCTGTGCTATTAAGAATCCACTCGACAGATGCAACTTGCCAGTGAAATTTCTGATGAAAAAGGATCAGGCAGAGCATAACTGTGTCCTTGCATAGAAGTAGAAGCTGCAGGTCTAACTTTTACAGCCTAATCACACTTGGAGAAACAGAAGATTTATGCAGAAGATCTTCATCTACAATTCTGCAAGCAGTTACAGCTTATCCACAGGGAGGCCAGCAGTGGCAACCACGAAACACAACCATGCTCATCCTTTCTCACACTGAGCATGTCAAGGAAGACACAAAATCCTTATGTAAAATTGGGAGCTTGACTAACAGACATTTATTCAAACAACTATAAACCAGTGCCATTTCCAGAAAGTTCATACCTCTTTTAGCAACTGTGCTGAGGGGGCTTTTTAGCTATTAATGGACTATCACTCATTGAAGCTCTTCTGCCTGAATGATTTGGAAGGCACAGGTGTGTACACAGGCAGCACAATCTAACCTCACATGATAGTTGTGTCTTAAGAGTGTGGAACATAAACTTTCATTCACAGAAGAAACATCTCCTGGCATATCTGGTCCAGGATCAGACATTCATATGTCTCACAAAGCTGCTCTCTCACAAAGCAGAACTGTCTTCTGCTGATGTGGCTTGTTAGGGTAGGGCAAGTCAGGAATAAAAAGCTATGGGAAGATCAGCTATGCTCACAGCATCTCTTAGTGTTAGGCTCATCTAGCAAGCCAGCTGTAAGCAGCTAAGAAGGAAGCTTCTGAAAGCCAGGATGTTTAGTTCTTGGAAAGGGAGTGCTATGATGGGAGAGATCATTGCTCTCCAGTGTCCCTGGAGATGAGGAGATTCATATACTTATCTATTTTACACTGGAGGGTTATCTTCAGAAAGGTCTCCTTTCCCTGTTCTTTCTGCTCCCGTCAGATCTGTCTCTGTTAAATCAACATTACCATCTCAGGACATGAGCTATGGCCAGAGGCAGGGGCAGCCAAATCAGGTTAGGACAATGCAAAATTAGGTCTCAGGGAAACAAACCAACTAACCAACCAACCAACCAACCAACCAATCACCCCATCCACAAACAAACAAACCAACCAACTAACAACAGAAAAACTCTAAACACTCACAGCTGAAAAAAAAAAAAACAACAAAAAAGGAAACTGCATTTCAGTGCTTTGAGCACAAACTGTTCAAGGGGACAACCCTTTCCCTTTTCTTCACCTCTTGTATTCTACTTGGGCATGCAGTGTCTATGAAAGCTCCAAAGCCAGGCACTGGGTACTCTTCTGGTTAGGACATTATATCAGGACACTATAACTTCAGTTCCCCTTCTTCTCCTCCACCCCAAGGCTTAGGAGTACTATGGGGCTGAGGGGGTTAACTACAAGGTGCCTGGGGAACGAAGGCTCCCTTTACATTGGAGCAATTGATTTTTGTCAGAGTGCTGTGCTGTTTGTTACTGCGGCTTGGGATCACGGGGTGTGAATTCCTTTTTGTCCCCTCCTTCACTTTGACTGTGTGTCCTTTTCTGCCACTTCCAAAGTCAGAAAAGAGAATTTTGGCCCAAGCCTTTGCAGAAGATAAAGTCTAAATGTCAGGTATCTCCCTAGGCAAGCAGCAAACGCTCCTTTCACCACAGAGCACTAGAGGATGAAAAATTAAATCCAAAAGAAAGCATGAGCCATCCATATATCACTCCCCAGGCTTCACAGTACTAATCTCTTACCAGTGCAACAAACATCCTGTGCTCAATCTGAGAAATAGTCAAAAATCTAAAACATTTAAAAGGCAATAAACCAGGTCAAGGAAAACAACCTTGACCACAGGTCAGTTGTAAGGAAGTGACCTGAACTTGTGACAATAGAAAGGACATAAAGTGGGGCAAAGTCTCACCAAAGGCACTATCCTTGGTCAGATATAAGAAGGAAGACAGGGAAAAGGAACGCAGAGCTGATTATGCCACCAGTATGACCGAGAGAAGTAACCTATTTTTTTCCTAGTGTACAGAGTGCAAGAAGGCATAAAGCAGCCCAGTGCAGTGTTAAGAATGATAAGAGATTTTGAAAGTGAATTTATGTGGTAAGGCAAAAGGAGAGAACAGAACAGCTCTGTGCAATGCCATCATCTCTAGTTCTTACTGGTTGTGTCTTCTCACTTACTCAGGTTATATTCTATTTACTCTATTTGTTAGGAGTGTCAGCTCTTGATCTATTTTCATACAGCATCACACACAACAGCATCCTGATGCATGTTTTTGCTGCAAAAATAGAGATAAATACTACAATGGCTTTTTCCTCCCCTAATTTCTTAACTACAAGTGGGCAAATGAATAAGCTGATTAAAGCTCTAAGCAGTCTGAGTCCCTGTTCTGGGCAGAATTCATCTACCTTTAATGAAGGTCTAAGGGATCTGTCCTTTGATTCAGCAACCACAATGTAGCTTGCACTGCCAGCAGAACGTTGCCAGCTGGGATAGGCTGAACATCTAAGTAGAAAGTGTGCATGTACTCATGGTGCTTGAGTTGCACAGACAGGCTAAGAATTCACTCCTGTGGAATCTATAGAGGCTATGTTTGAGATGCTTATGGAAGTATGTGCTGTCTGTAAAGTACATGGGGACAGAGATAGGTAGAGAGTGCTTGGGGGACATGAAGCCCAGCCCTGCAGCCAGTACTTGTGTGTTTGCATATGTGGAGAGATAGACTGGATTGAGAGCATTTGTGTCTGCCTGAGGGTTTGTCCTTTATAGCAGTGTTTGAGAATGCCCTGGATGGTAAATATCAGTGGGGTGTGGGCAAGTGGTGGGTACAGATGAAGACCTTGTGACACCGAGTATATAATGGAGCTGACATGGCTGAAGTGAATGCAGTTGCATGAGTGGTAACAACTAAAAGGTAGCCCTAAAAGATAGCTCACTGGCTTGGGACTTTAGGCCTCCAGCCACTAATAGTCCAGTTGCACTTCCTTGATGTCTTTCAGTGGCCTGCCTTTAACAGATGGAGTATGTGTCCCTCTGTTGTTGGTGCTTCTGGCTCTGCAGATGTGAGCATGCTTCAGCTATGTGTGGCTACATTTGGGAGCAAATGGGTATATCTGTAGGGTGTGGAGTAAGTATGCAAAAGGAGGCTGAAAAGCGAGAGAACTCTGCACAATGTGGGGGGCTGCCTCTGTCAATGTGCATCTGAAAGGTATGTTGCTTTTATATTCTGGAGAGGCTTGTAGCTGCTGGCCTTCATGTAAAGGATTGCCTGAGGTCTGTGAAAGAGTGAAGGAAGGCACACGGGAGGCTGAAAGAGGCTGTGGATGAGAGATAAGGTGTACAGAGGTGTGGGCCACTAGGCCATATGCCCAGGTGGGGTTTGTCCACAGAAGCAAGACATGATGAGGTGCATGGAAAGATGCACCCTGACTCTGGGTGTGTAATAACAGCAGCAGGGGCAGGCACCTGGAAAATGTGACCCTGGGGAAGCTCTCTGTGAGCCTCCGGGAAGGCAGGCACCAGCCAAGGCAGGGTAAGTAGTGCTGCAGGCAGAATATGGAGAGCAGGGTAGTGTGAGTAGGCTGTAGCAGAGTGGCAAGCCAGGCAAGGTGTGGGCAGCAGAGGCAGGGTGCAGGCAGGACAAACAGTTGGGTTGTGCAAGCAAGGTGCTGGCTGGCCCAGGCTGCACAGGATCTTACTGCCGTGCTTATGGCAGCAGAGGCGGTAGCAAGGCAGCAGGCACTGGGCCTTCTGGCCTTGCTGGCTCTGCATCCACCCAGAGCTGTGTGGGGAGGGTTGGTCTGCCTGCAAGGGCACTGCCCTACCCCAGAGCAGTTGTGCAGCTCAGCCCTGTTTGGAAAGGCTCCCTGCCAAAGAGGGGTGGCCGTGCCCTGTGCCACTCACTGCTGTGATACTTGGCAGTGCTGTAATTGCCACTTCTGGAGGCTGTGTTCCATCTGTGGCAGGAGGCTAGCAGACTTGGTAAACCAAGACAAGCACTTGCTGTTTTCCCTCTAGGAATACAAGCCTCACCTCCTTCGTGTCACGTGCATTAATCCTCATAGCCATCCCCATTTAGTACTGCCCCCCTTTCATCAAGGGGAACTGGAAGCTTGGAAAGATTGAATGATTTGTTCAAACTATTGGGCAGAGCTGAGAATGGAACCTAACTCTTTGAGGGCCTCCTGTTGTGCTTTACCCACAAAAGGAATCCATTCCTTCCTGGTATGCTTGTGCAACCCCTTGTTTTAAAATGATGTCCTTCTGATGTTGCTGGGGGTTACACTGGGCCTCTGGAGGGATCACTAATGGGGAAGATATGGAGGAAGGACAGAATATAACTTGGGTTTCCAAGCCTCAACATGTTTGCAGAAGCATGAAGTGGAATCATCATGTAAATGCTCTGAGTGCTAGACCCTTTTCCCTGAGGAGTAAACTAAAGCACAGAGAGGCACAGAATGATTTTAAGTCATAGTAAAAGTCTGTGCCAGAGATTAAAGTGAAACTTCCTGGTGCTGATGTTTAACTGTATCTCACAGGCCCACCTTCTTCCCCAGGCAGTTTACTCTCTGTCACTTTTCCTGCCACATGAGAACTTCCATCACTGCTACACACAGGTTGTCTCTCACCATCCACAAGTTCACTGGGAGGTTCCACTGGGAAAGTGGTGTCAGTAGAAGGATATCACAACTGGTTGTTACATCTTTGTTCACTGACTTTCACCCTTTAGGTGGACATTAAATCATCATAAACAAAATGCTATGTTCTCCACCAAAGGAAAAGCGAAAGGAGGGATAAAGAAGAACAGAGAAAAAGGAATTCTTCTGTATACAACAAACAGGAAAAGGGTCTAGGTGAGGGCAAAGGCATCCATGCTCTGAAAATAAGAAGTCAGCTACAGGAGCATGCCAGCAGACAGCTTGTGTGTGTCATTCTCTAAAAGGGTCAAAGAGTCTGCGAGGTGCCCAGTGGTGTAAGCACTACAAGCTGCTGAAGACTTGACTAGGAAGAGAATAGGTGGGAACATTCATCAAGATGTCTTCTGCTGGTGTTGTGGATGGCCCCCACTTGCCTAGGTAGAAGAGGAGGAGGAGATCCTGCAACTGTTTACAAGTGCAGTGGGAATATTCTTCCTTTCTCCTCATCAGTGTTATTCGCTTTAAGCTACTTTAGGTTTGTGGCTTTTCTTGGGCACAGCGGAACATTCCTCTGAGGAGTACAAGCTTTGCTTAGCAGTTTGCTCAGCTGTGGTGGAAAGAGATGATCCTGAACTTGTTTTTGTGCAGCCTTCCTAGCCACCCCAGCCCAGTTCCAGCAGGGAACACAGAGCCCCAGCAGTTCCAGCAGGGAACACAGAGCCCCAGGTTACTGGACCTTGCTTTGCTCAAAGTAGCTGCTCTTGCAAACTGGTGATCCTGTGGTCATGATAAACTGCAGCCCAGCCCAGGAAGAACAAACTTTGCCTCAGGCCTTGCCTTGCTGCTCTGCACTATGACTCACACTTCCACACTGCCACTGCCTGTGTAGGGAAATCAAGACCAGTGACTAGCTTGAAAGAGCCTTTGGCCCGACTTGCTCTGGTAGCCGTTTGTGTTCTTACATGCAGTATTAAAGCAGTGGTAGCAGGTCTTTTGCAAAGACTCCTTCTGTGCTTGACATTTTTTGACCCACAGTTTCCAGGGCAGAGAAAGCAATATGAGCTTTTTTTTGTTGCCGTTATCACCCATTTTGGTATAGATATTTCTAGTGTTATGGTACTGGAATGCTATGGAGACCCTCCTCCTCAGGTGGCATTTATTTGTTTCAGGCAACACCCAGACAGGAGAATGGAAATAGAAGAGAACAAAACTAATTTTTTTTTTTTTTGGATGTGTTGAACTTTGTGGAAAAAAGTGGGAAGACCAGTTCCAAACACTGTGCTTTTTGTGATGTGTTTTGTTTTTGACTTCAAGGTCTGTTTGAATTCCTCCCACAGAAAGTTGCATCTTCCAAGGAACTCCAGTATCTTGAACAAGGAGAAAACCCTAGGTATTCCCCATGCCTGGTTCCACCCTTTGTCAGCAAAATTTGTGGGTACAGAACCAGAGAGGTTTCTTTTTTTCCTCTGGCATAGAGGGTACATAAAGCACACGAGACCAGAAAGCTTTCTTAACTTTGAATTTGAAGTTTGGCTCTGTGGCAAATTAGAAGAGAACTGCCACCCAAAGGAAAGTGGATAAAGAAACCAGCGTTTGTCTAGTGTGTTGGTCTTTACAACTCATGAGTTCAACACTAATGAGTTATGGGCTGGCCCATGAAAACATAATGTGTAAATTAGGAATTTAATGATGTGTAAGATTAAAAGCTGCGCGGGGTTGCATTTATTTAAGGCTGCCATCTTGTGTTCAAAGAGGAATTACTTTATCAGACAATGTCCCTTTCACTAGGTTTAAATTGATCCCGTTATGCGTGTTACGGAGGGGACTCAAGTGCCCGAGACTCCAGTTAACAGCATCTCCCACTAAATGCCCTTTCTGTAGTTCTGGTTGCACGTTCATAATAGCAAACATACTGTGCAAGCTGCAATGTCTTCATCTTAACTTTCAGAAAGACCTAAGTGGAGATTTCTCTCCCCACATCCTTCTCCACAAATTTGGTTGCAGGAGAGCTGGTATTCATGACTCTTAAGAGATGTAAAGGCTAAAGTCCTTACTGCTTCCCTATTTGAATTGCTTTTCCGATGCTTCCCTATCAAGCTTTCCCTTTCAGAGATAGAAACCCAAACCATATTTTAACCAGTGAGGAGGACCTTTAAATGTCCTTTTCCGTTGCAATGTGTGTGGTTAGTTTCTAGTTGCTTGTTGGATGGCATCACAGAAGCCTTTTGCAAACCATGAATCCTAGTACTTGAGTCATGTTCTGCTGATGTTTGTAACTGACACAAGACCTTTTTGAAGGCTTGACACTGAGCCAAGCTTGTATGCTAGAACTTCCTGGGGTGGCCTGGGGACAATCTGTGGGATGGGCTGGGTCTGTTTTGTATGCTTTGACCAACACAGTTAAAAAATGCATAACTTCTTGATGCAGCAAATTAAAAGATTAATGATGGTTGAGTGTTCTGCTTATCTGCAGAGCCTTGATGGAGAACAATTCCAGTTTGATTTGGTTCATGAATGCATCAAAGTCTTAAAATAAGGCCCAATTCAGCTAAGGCATCCAGGTACCCAGTTTGGTGTAGCGAGAGGCCCATGTTCCCCACAGTCACTGCCTCAGTTTGTGAGCAGGTCCCACCCATCATCCAATGATTAGATCAACCTCTTAACAAATGGAAAATCTATCTTCAGAACCTCATCCTGCCTCATTTTGGACAGATTTAAGCACTTCTCCTAGCAAAGAGACCATTAAGCTGTTGACCATCCCAGTCGGAACCCATCATGACTATACAGATTGATGATATTTTAGAACAAAGGTCGTTGCTACCTCTGTGATCTTGTGGCTAGGGCATCTTCCTGAGCAAGACACCAGTCTCTGCTCCAAGGAAACATGAAGAGAAAGAGCAGCAGAAGGAGAGACTGCACCCATAGAAGTTTAAGTCTGGGCCAAGTGGAGTGTTTGGGCCAAGTGAGTTTCTAGACAAGTGTCCCCTCTGCCAATGAATGTCCTGAACCTATGGCTAATGTGGAAAACATGGTGGAATGATGAGGCAGTGGAGCAAAGCAGTGAGTCTCTAGTGAGGATAAGCTTCTGTCAACAGTCTGAAGTTGGGAGGTTGATGCCACACAAGTGATGTGGTTTGCCTTACCACTTTCCTTAGCATTGCTTTCTGACTAGTGGATGGAGCTTTGCATTTGAGCTACTGTGAATGTCTTCTTCAAGCCAATATGTGTTCAAAGTTGGGCTCAGGTGGGGCAAGTTTGAATCTATCTTTGTTTTCTGCTGATCAGATATGGACAATCCCAGCCTGAGCTGTCCCTGTGTTTGTGTGCAGTTTATTCCTCACCACATATATACAGGAGGTGTTATTTTTCACAGCTGCACACAATAGCTTTTCCTACTTGTCTTCTTTCATTGAAACAGAGACTGTGTCTTACTATCCGTTTATGCTGTGCTTAGCATTGAGTTGCTCAAAGTCTCGGGGGCAAGTTCCACAGAAATATTAGTAAGAAAGATATCTTTAAACACGTGTAGTTCATATTCACAGTTTCAGGCCTGTTTTCTAGGGATGCAGGAGTCAGAGAAACACACTGTTTATCTGTTAGTCTTGTTAAGCTCCAGTGGTCAGCATGGAATCAGATTTGACAGGGGACAGTGGTGATGGCAGTACTTAGAAGAGAAAGACATCAATTAGTACTCCCACCAAAGAAAAGCTGGAGAGAAGGTGTTGCCCAGGCTGTTTGGCACCTAATAGCTCCCTGGTTGAAATCTATGCATTTCTGGTTGAGTCACAGCATGTGCTGTCTCTTGCCAAGCTCAAAGGCTAGAAAAGTAGTGTGAGGGCATATGCAGGCATGGTAGGAGTCACACAGGACAGGAGGAAGGCGATGCAGAGATGAAAAGATGAGCTAGTTTGAGTGTTTAAGGAACATGAAAGAGGCCTGCAGCTATAACAGGCTGGAGACTATGGGAGGATTTGGGGTGTTACAGTGGAAATTTAATAGTGAGATAAAGGTTTAAGTGTCACAGGAAGGACAGTTTTGGGCAGCATGACCCAAATTCATGAGGTTTCAGTAGTTCTGTATATAGAGTAATCCACATGTGACAGATGTACTTAGTTTGTTGTTTTAAGCATGGAGAGAGTTTTTTTAAAAGGTTTGCTGCTGTCTGTCATCTAGTGACTGTTGTTTTATAGAAAGTCTTATGAAGGGAGAATTGCTCCAGAAAGCTCACAGTAGTATTTGTTTATTACCTGCACTCTGGGAGTCTGAGCCTCCAATGCAGCAGGCGCCATGCAAATACACTACTGTTACAGTAAATGCAGCAACACTGGTGGAGGAGGTAGGAAGGCAATTTTTTTCCCTTGAGTACTTTATACAACATAAAGATTTGGTGGTAAAGCAAACAAATTTAAATGATACCCACAGGGAAAAACTTGGTTTTGGCTGGGAGAAGTTGGCTTCAGTACCTGCTATGCAAAAAATCAGAGTCAACGAAAAAGATTCCTCTGGGCTTGCTTCTGCAAGCTCCTAAAGTATCCAGAGAAAATTCAGTGTGGACTGAAAACTAGATTACTACGGAGGTTGTTCACTTTCAAGAATAGCCTGAAATCCTATTCTGAAGCTGAATGCCAAAATGCTTTGGCAATTCAGTCACTGACTGGCATTCCTACTCATCCAATGTACGTGATTGCTGCTCTGCTGCCTATTTTTAACAGGATGCAACTATTTATCATGTTCCTGGCTGAGATTTTTATAGTTGAGGCTCCTGCCATCCATCAGCTCCAGACGATTTGTGGGAAATAAGGGTTTCTCTCAGGATCGCTTTGAGCTCTCCAGACTAACAAACTGGCATATGACTTTGCCATCAGATCTGGGGAGAACTCAAATGGTGCAGTGGAGTCCAAAGCCTCCATCTGGTCCAGCCACTGGTGCGTGTTAGGTAGCTCTTCTCTTGCTCCTAGCGGCAGCAGCATCTGACAGGCAGTGTGCCACGCTGATGGCAGCATCTCACTTTGCTGTCTCTGCTCACACAGCATTGCAGTTTCGCCAGTGCACAGGGCTAGGAGAAGGCCAAGGCTCCTTGTGTGTCTCCAACTCTTTGGTGTTGCATCTATAACATTTAAAAAAGATCTGAGTCTGAAATGAGAGAAACAAAAATCTCCTGGTTGCCGCTTCTAACGTAAGAGTGTCGGGGATGTGGTGAAATCCAGCTTTCCTGATCCCTGTGCCTCACAGGTAGCTTTCCACTGACTTCAGTGGGGTGGGAGTTTTCATCCCCCCCTGCTTTTAAAACGTTGCTGGCATGAATTTAGCCATTTTTGAGATCCATGGGTTGTGCAGGGGATGAGGTATTCTGCTACCTATTTTGTTACAATTTTGAGGCTGAGGGACCTGGGGCTTTTCAGTCTGGAGAAGAGAAAACTGAGAGGGGATTTAATAAATGTCCATAAATATCTGAGGGCTGGGGGTCAGGAGGTGTGTGTGGGGGGACAGGCTCTTCTCATTTGCTCCCTGGGATAGGACAAGGAGCAACGGGTGTAAGCTGCAGCACAGGAGGTTCCACCTCAACACAAGGGGGAACTTCTTTACTGTAAGGGTCACAGAGCACTGGAACAGGCTCCCCAGAGAGGTTGAGGAGTCTCCTTCTCTGGAGACCTTCGAGGCCTGTCTGGATGAGTTCCTCTGTGACTTGAGCTAGATTGTATGGTCCTGCTCTGGCACGGGGGCTGGACTTGATGATCTCCTTGGGTCCCTTCCAACCCCTAACATCTTATGATCCTGTGATATAGTATTGCAGCTGTTAGAAATGTAGGGAAGAAGCAAACCCAAATAATTTTGTCTCTGCCACGACAGACTAAAATAAAACTTTCAGCATGTGTGAGCAGGAGAACCTTATCTCCTATGCGTTACAAGGGCAGACTCCAATACCTTTCAGTTTGCTCTCTAATTCAAAATACAACCTGCTCATGGCATAAAGTATACAGAGTCCATGTGAAAATATGAAAATCTGCTTTGTATGTACCAGCAAAAATCAAAATGCATATTTAGTTTTAGTAGTACTTTCCTCCTCTTGCAAAGAGGCATGATGATGGAAAAAGACCATAAAATTTTCAACTGCTTTAAAAAGTCAAATATAAAATGTTGGGTTTTTTTTTTTTGATTGTTTTACTTCATTACACTTGCAAACTCTCACCATGACACACCAAACACAACATAAACCATTCCTAAGAATCCTTCCTTTGGTGTTATACACTATAGAAAACTCATCTCTGCCCCAGTCCTGCTCTCTCCACATAATTTTCATGTATGGATATTAATTTATGTGTTCGGTGGAATACAAATGCTCCCCTGTCTCCGTAAGTTATAGAAGCAATCATCCAAGGAAGCATCAGAAACTCCTAAAGTCAATTCTGGTGTCATAATTTCATACTCTAACCTGAGATGCCAAATCATGGGCCTTTATAGATGAGAAGAGAGTATGTGAAAGCACTCCTTTTTCAGAATTGCAGACTTTATTTCTCTATAAAACATATTTATGCTGGGAAATAATATGTAGCTAACATGGCAGTGTAAAGGGGGATCTGTGTCCCTGGGGACAGTTTTGTGTTCTTGCTCCCGGTCCGGGGAAAGAGAGCACCTGGAGTGCTTTCGGTCAGGGGCTGCTCTCCTTTGCTCTGCATCCTGTGCACGTAGCTCAGTGAGACTCCCAGGATCAGCCACGGTCTCTGATAGAGATGCATTAATAAATAAACAACAGCAACAGCAGTAATAACGTTGAGTAACCCTCTTAGCCTACCCCATAATGTTATGAGCAAGCTCAGGAGGGAGGGTTCGTCTGTGCTGTCTCAGTCACATAAATCAGCCAGCCTGACAAAAGGCTTCTGACGCATGCAACCCTTCCATTCATGAGGTGCTTTGCGTTCCCGATTTTGCAGCAGTTGTCCCTTTGCTCAACTTGGCCATTTCTTGGGCTGCTTCATCTTTTCTTCTCAGCTAATTTTACACTGCACACTTTGGCATCTTGACTTATGATACCTTTCAGCATTTTCCTCCCCAGGGTAACACAAAATTCCTCCAGAAAGGAAGTCATAGAGCAGTAAATACTACCTGGGATAACATTTCAGTAGGAAAAGCTCTTTTATGGACCACCTAAAACTACGTCTAATGCAACCACAGGCAACCCTTTCCCACACCAGATTTGTTGAAGCTGGGAATGCAATTTTTTTTTTTGTTTTGTAAATGGGAAAAGGAAATGTCTTTGGGAGTTTTTAAGTCCTTTGCTGCTTCTTCTGCACAGAGCTCCTGAAGATGATCAGCTCATTGTGCTCTGTCTTTAGGCATTTCTGGACTCACTCCAGATGCTGCCCACAACTGGTGTCTCCTGAGAGCTGCCAGTGTCTCATGTTGCTTCTAGCCTAGCTCACACCTTACCCAAGGCACATTTGAAACCTGCCAGTTGAAGGTGTTTGTGACTGACTTGAATTCCCAAACTTAGACTGTAATCCTTCTAAAACCATATTCTGGCTGGAAACCATGCCACCAGGGACCTTCAGCCACAGCATCTACAGCATTTGCTACTGCAGGACTTGCTACAATGCTTATGAGAACCGAATCATTTTGGATGGTAAAATATTACCCCACTTACCAGAACCTAGTTTAATTACACAGTGCATGCGTGGAGTAGGTAGGGGATGGGACAGAGCAGCACAATCTTTTGTATAAGACAAATTCCCAAGCACCCAGCTAATAGAAGAACACCAAGGATGTAAAGTAGATTAGACACATCAGTAGAATCTACATAAGTGATGCCAAATTTAGTAACAGTAAAGGGGAAAACAGTTTTATTTTAAGTCAGACTCTGCTATGCTGCAGCACCAGGTCTATTCGCGGTTATGTACCATGTTTCTCTGTAGCAAACGAAACATTAAGCGCAGAGGAAGAGTTAACTAAAAGTAAATGGGGTTGAAATTTCTGCAAAAAGAATGATGTACTGTACCTATGCATTTTATGGCACTAGGAAAGTAGTTTAATGTCTCAGCCAATATCAAACACTTCATTTGCAAATCTTAGTGTGCTGGGCTCCCCAGTGGTTTGTGTAATAAAATGGGATGGCTAAAGGGCATGTCCTTGCATTAACTATTGCTTCTAAATGTGAAGGGCCCAGTCGTTATGTAAATATTTACTATAATTAACTGCTAGAATTCACTTGTTTTCCTAGTTTGCAAGAGTTGTCTGAGGTTACTGTTATGCGTAGACAGGGAGATGCTATCTGTAAATAGTCTGCTTGTACCATGACTGAGGTTTGCCTTGTCCTACTGGTCACATCTGACATAATCACCCTGGTTTAGCATCTGCCTGCAGTCAATTCCTCCCTGTCTGTAGGCAGTTTAATTGGTTGTGGGTTATCTGGAGAAAAGATCTGGATTTTCTGGAGAAAGGAAGCCTGAGAAGAAGACCTTCTCACTCTCTATTACTACCTAAAAGGAGGTTGAAGCAAGGTGGTTGTTGATTTCCCTGATATCAAATGATAAGATAAGAGGAAATGGCCTTGACTTATATTAAATGATGTTTACATTGGATATTAGGAAAAATATCTTTACTGAAAAAGTGGTCAGGCATTGGAATAGGATGACCAGGGTCGAGTCAGATGTGATGCTTAGAGTCAGGCTTGGTAGAGTTAGATGGTTGCATCTGAAGACCTTAAAAGGCCTTTCCCAAGTGAAACGATTCTGTGATTACCTGTAACAGGAGTATGAAATTGGAGCTGTCCTTGTGTGTAATGGCCTGGAGTGGACTCTGCTTCTAGACTAAAAAGGGCCTGGATCCCATGCATTCCCAGAGTGCTAAGTCTGCACTTCTGATCTCTGGAAACCCAAGATGGCTTTGTGGGCAGGGCCATTTGGATGTCTCTTCACTATGTTCTCAAAACTACAAGCTGGGGTCACCAGAATCACCCAAGGGCACTAGGTTTAATAGCTGCAGTACAGGCACTGCTGCATTCAGGTTCTTTCCCAAAGAGCCACTCGAATATCTCTGCATCATGCTCTGCAGTGCTCTACAGCATTCCACCTAACTGAGGGGCTGAGCCAGAGTGCCAGTAAAGGCTGGTGCTGGGCAGATGCAGCGGCCTGGAGCCCAGAGAGCAGCTCGGAGACACCTGGGACCTTTTACTATCCCAGGTCTGGTAGAAGTAGCCCCAAGCCAGAGCTAATGAGCTCTGCTGGATCTGACCAATTCTTTATGGACCGTCTCAGCTGTCTTCATGTCATGCTGACTAACACACTTGGAGTATTCTCATTACTTATATTTCTTCATTGCCTGGGGTGCTTGAGCCCCTCTAACTACACTGCTCTGTTAGGGAAAAAAAGAGAGAGAGAGAAATCAATCTTGAACTTACAGGTGGAGACAGGAGAGACAGGGAAGGCCAAGGAGTAGCAGATGTAGCACGGGATGCCATGCTTATCTTTGTGCTGTGTGCCAAAAACATTCTGGCTGTGCTTTTTATTCTCCCATTCTCCCTTAAAATCTCGTTTGACGCGTTTGGCTGCTATGCTGTGCTGGTGTGTATGTGTGGGCTTCTGGAGCTGTGTCTAAATCTATGCCTGGGAGGAGGAAGGAGTCTTTAAAAATTAATACTGCGAGGCAGCTTTAGTGGCAACGTTGGCAGAGCAAGCAGAACTGCTAGCAGGGAGAGCCCGGGATCTGCAGGAGAGAACAGGACCCGTGGCTCTGTGCCAGCAGAGGTGACACACTCTCGCTCCTGCTGAGAGGGAAACTGCCTGCTAGCAACGCTGCCGTTTGACCCTTTTGTGAAGCTGTGAGAATCAAGGCTCTGAAAATAACCACTGAAACGTCCCTTGCCTGCCCCCCCAGTGATAGAGGCCCTCTCTGTCTCCCTTCATCTGTTACGAGATCAGACGTTCAACTGCATTTCCTAGCGTGCTTTGCCTTGCACTCCTCAGCGTGTGCCACAGCGCCTGGGAACACAGACGGGGGTAGACTAGATGGTCTATTTCCTAACGCAGCATCTTGCAGCTATAGTCATCTAAAGGATTTACGTCTTGGCCGTCTCTTTACTTTGTGTTCAAGCCTTTCCTCTGTGCCAGGGTGCCAAGCCTAGGGCAGGGAATTGGCTCTGCAGGTTCAGCTGCAGCAGTAGGTGACGTTGCTGTGCTAACACTTGCTCTTGCTTTGGCCATCACTGTTTATTTTTTGCCAGCTGCAGGTGCCCTTTGGCTCAGCGGAGGGGGTCAACACTGAAGAAAAGAGCTGACTCAGAAGGCAGGAATGTAACCACGGTTTTTTCTCCCCCTTTTTTTCCTCTTTTTATTAATTAATGTATTTATTTATTTATTAAATTATCTCAGGCTTTGTTAAAGCTTCTAGCATTTCTTCTCAAATACATCCAGAACACCTTTGGCAGTCCTGGCATGAAGCTAAAGCAGAGGGACATTGAATCGTCTGTCTAAAGGATTTCTGGCTGCTGTGACCCCTGCATGTCTGATGACTAGGCTGTGGAGGGAGCCGTGGTTTTATGACATTAAATATTAACAGCTGGATATTAATAATGAAGGCTGACAGCTCCTTTCCCAGCTGCCGAGGTTGTTTCTTCCCCCAGCTGCAAGTCCGGCAGGATTTGTGTTTTTTCACTGCCTGAGCATTATGGTCAGGGCCCCCTGATCTCAAAGGGTCAGGGAAGGTAAGAAAAATAACACGCAAGTGTCACTGCCGTGAATAGGAAGCGGCACCGCCTGCCCGGGCTCCGCGCTGCGCGGGCTCCGGCCGCCTCTGCTTAGCCTTGGCACAGCATGCTGATTGGGAAGCAATTTACCCTTGAAAGCAGAGAAAATGTAGGAGGCTAATAATAAAACGGGGGGGAAAAATAACCCCGTGGCATCAGGAGACCTAACGGCAGGTCTTCCCGAATTGCTTGAAGTCAGAGGAGAATAAGATACTGCAACATGTTTGTGTTTTATTGCTGCTTGGCCTCTGCAAATAATGCAGTTAAAATTGTCTTCCTACTCCCTCCAAAATTACATTTCCCCCCTCTCTTCCTTTCTTCTTTCTCTTTCTTGTCTCAGCTGTAGCTTCCCTCCAGCTTAGGACAGCTGAAATGCTGCTTTGGTCTGTAGCTATATCAGTCTTGTTCCTAAGATAATTTACAGGAGACTCTAATGCAGGAGACTGTAAGGCAGACAATTCCCTCCCACTAGCAGCATCACCACAGCTGAATAAGTCATGTCTGTAGCTCAGATCAGGTGGCTGGAGGACAGAGGAACACAAGTCCTTTCTTGAACTCATGACCCTCAAGCCCTGCCTTGCAATGTGCTAAATGTTGCTGAAAAGTCATCTTAGAGGAATTTGAACAGGGCTTTATTTGAATAAAGAAATACAGCACAGAGTGCACAATAGTCACTAATAAATCACAGGTTGGTTTTACTTCGCTAGTGCAACTCTGCCTTATTTTTTTTCCTGCATTGGACTTTCCTCCAAATTACATTTTCCCAGTTGTGCACTTTTGTTCTTTTTACTATGTGACAAATGGAGGCACTGTTTATTATTTATTCTTTGGCTTTAATGTTGTGCAGGCTAGATCAATTCAGGATTTGATAAATAAGCCTCCTTTTGCAGAAATTACCTAGTTGGATCAGCACTCTATTCTTTCTCTGCAAAGGCTGACCTCTCACCCTGTCTACTCTACAGTGAAACTCCATTTATCCAGACCACTTTTAAACTCTGTCTTGGTCAAATCTAGACCATGTCCTCTACTCTGCACCCTGTATCAAATAACAGCCTATTACTTTTTTTTATGGAAATAGTTCCTAATGTTCCCCATGCTTGTAGTTAAACAGAGTGAGTTGATGCTTTGGATTGACAGCATATTACTTGGAGTAACTTGGATTTATTCTGAGTAAGAGTAACTTGCCATAGGTGGCTAAAAAGACGTGCAGGGAGAAAAGGACAGAAGGTTTGGTCTGGATGAAGTAGGTCTGGGTTGTGATGTGAGATACTGGGCTCAAAAGGAGACCTTAGAAAAAGGTAAGGATGCTTTCAGCATCTTATCTCTTCATTTAAAGCCTCTTCTGTCTGTTAAGGACTGTTTTCAGTCCCGTCTGAACATAATTGTGTTTGCTGTGTTGTTTGACAGCTTTAGATGTGGCTTTTGGGTCACAGTCAGTGAGGGAAAGGCATTTTGTAACTTTGCCTGTTGTCTGTGCATGAGTTTCTGTACTGCTGAGCCAAACTAGTTCAAAATCAAAAGCCCAGCTGCTCCTTTTGATAAAAAATCTCATGTGGAAGAGGGTTCCTATTTTGTGAAACTTGGAGGTTGACAAAGTCAGGAAGCTATATAAGAGAGACAAAAAGAAGGCACAAAGAAGTGGAAAAGAAACTGAGGTGAGCTTCTTATGTACCTTATGTATTTGGTATCACAAGTTCTCCAGTAAAATGAAGAGACTTGGCAGCACAAGGGTTAAAATTGATCCTGATTTGCTCTTCCCTGAATTTATAGCTAAACTATGCTCAACTGTAATGACATTTTGGTAGTACCATGGTCAAACACAGTTAGATGCTGTAGTAAGACTAATCCTATGGACCTTCCCTACCCCCACATACCTGTACCCTATTTCGAAGAGGAACAGACTAATGAAATAAGCACTGTCCTCACCATCTCTCAGTACAGCTTCAGCAGCAGTAGGAATAGAGGTAGCAGGAAAGAGAAAAAGAACATTTGTAGTACCTGGTATTTTCTCTCATACTAAGGAGGGCTCCTAAAGCAGAGTAGGCCAAGGAGTGGCAGGAGGTGGCTGATATGTGACCCTCTTCTGCAGATCCATTGGGATGTGAAGGCATGCCCACACGCTCAGTGGAGAGAGCGGAAGGTGGGCAATGCCAGTGAAGTAGTGGACACCTTTCCTTTTCTTCCATCAGTGTTAATGGATGGGGTGGTCTGGGAGTTTCAGATAGGAAAAGGTCCATAGCATCAGGGTCAAAAATACTCTGGGGAGAAGACCAAGGCTGTGGTCTCAGAGAGATGGGTACACTGAGGAGCTTTTGCAGTTCTGATTGCAGATTTTGCCTTTCCACTGAGCAATAGGGACTCTCTCCCCACCCACCTCTTTCCTTAAACAGCAAGAGGCTGCTTCCCTCTCTGGCAGGAGCAGTCTAGAGCTTGTTCCCTGGAGGTGGAAGTGGCAGAAGCAGCATGATGGAGAGTGTGGGTGAGAATGATACCCAGCCCTGGTGAAACTCTTGTTGGAGAGCTTGTCCACTGTACTAGAAGAAGCCTTGGGAGCAAGTGGGTGATAGGGTCCTAGAAAGAGGCTACATGGCACTTTCTGGGGGAGGATGGGAGGAAGGGTATGAGCCTGATCTCTCCCAGCCTAGGCCAGTAGTGAGTTCATGGAGGAGTCCCTGATACTGTGCTGCTCTTAGTCTAGAAAAGTGTCAGGGAAGACAGATGCTGAAGCCAAGGCAGTTTTTAAATTAGATTGAAAGACAATGTTTCTGTAAGTGAAGTGCCCCGCATCAGAGCAGTGTGAAGACAGGGAAGCTGAAGGATCTGTAAATCAGAGGGTGACAAGTTCCTTGCAGCCCTTGGCCGCTGAAACCTGCTCCTGCTCCAGTTCAACATGAACAACGACAGTTTCAGGGAGCAGGTTAGAAGGTGTTGTCTTATGACTGGAGGCAGGATTGGTTGTCAGGAAAGGGGTGGTCTCCTTCTTTATGGTCCTGAGGAGCTTCACTCTCCTGTGTGCAGTGGATGTAAATGCCTTGAAGCCCAGGGTCTGAAAGAATTCAGGCACCAAAGAAAGTCGAGGAGACACAGGGCTTATAAATCAGGAAATGGCTGTGCTGGATTTCTGCTAGGTGAGCTGTTCCACTGGCTGGAGGTTAGGGATGAGAGGCAAGTGGAAGCTAGACATGTTTAATTGCCTGTAACTAATCAGGCATGTACACTCATCCTTCCCCTCCTTCTGAAAAAGTACCCTCACAGACTCTCCTGATTCCTGAGGAGCCAGCGGTGAAGCAGCTTACAGGGACATGGACATTATGAAGCACAGAACATCACTGCTCTGGTTCTCAGTCCCTGCTGTCAGGCTGGAGCACAAGGACTGGCACCATCAGGATGGTCATCATTTCTCTGCCCTTTCGGCCAAAAGGACTACTGAAAAATGAATAGCAGCTATGGCAAAACCCAGAAATGGTTAGAAAAAGAACTTAGATCTATTTATCATAAAATCACATAGTAGTGCTGAGTTGTAGTTCTTTGCTGAGACCCTGAGGCAGGAAAAGAATGTAGGATGCAGAGGAGTTTGTTCGTAGCAGGAGCTTAAAATGATGTGCAGTGAATTCCTTTGTATCTAATATTGGTTTTGAGCATCTTGGTACCTGGGTTTTCAGTGGAAACAAATAGCTGTGACAAACCACAAATTTTAAATCAAGATGGACAGAGGGAAATTTGGGTAAAATGGGAGCTGTCCTTCATAGGGAAAATGCTGAAGGCACAATTCACAGTCCTTGTAGTGACGGTGAGCAAAAGGTGATTAAAACAGTTCTAGGGGAAAGCTGTTGGCACCCATTCACATGCTTAGCTGCTCCTTTTAAAGAAACCACAGTTTCCCAGGAGCTGGGATGCCTCTGCAGCAGACAAGCCTTCCTTAGGAACCTGCCACTGCGGCTGCTGCTTGGGAGCTCCTAGTGGGAGAAGGAAAATGCCTAGAGCGAGGCAGTGGGCAAACCTCCGAGCATCCAGCACAGCAGCTGGCAATGTGCTCTTGTGGCCAGGGCGACCAATGCCTTTCTATTAGAAGGGCTGTGGCTAGAGTAGGTCGAGAGAGGCTCTCCTGCCCCTCTACTCTGCTGTGGTGAGGCTGCATCTGGAGTACAGGTAGCCCAGGGGGGTTGTGGAATTTCCCTCTCTGGAGATACTCAAAACCCACCTGGACACATTCCTGTATGATCTGGTATAGGTGATCCTGCTCTGGCAGGGGGGCTGGACTGGATAATCTTTGGAGGTTCCTTCCAGCCCCTGACATTCTGTGATTCTATGATCCTGTCCATCCTCTGAGCAGGCTACTGTTCTGAGACACTGCGCTAGGGAAGTTGAAGCCCCGGGTTTACAGCAGCGATCACGATCTCCAGATTTAGGGTGAGACTCCAGCTTAGAGTGAGACACGAAAAGCAAACACACAGCGCTGCCCCAGGGAGGCTGCTTGGTTGGCAGCACGAGCAGTTAGGTGGCTATATTATCATTTTAATCAAATAACCAGATATCCTAGAATTATATGTTTGAATCTCTGTAGGCTAAACACAGCTTCAGAGGCAAATAATTTCCATGTAATTTTAGGGTGGAGAATGTCCTTTGGGTAACAGCTGCCTGCTCTGCATGGGCATTAAAAATCCTGTGGCACTTCATTGAAAGCAGAGTTTTGTCTCAGAGGTCTTGCTTAAAACAGCCTTCGGCGTACTGGCTGTCTGCCTGGCTGCAGTCCCACACCCAGGAGGGCATGAGGGTCAGGGGCAGATACTGCAGCTCCTGTTCGTTATAGTGCTTGTAGAGTGTCATGAGAGCCTTGCTGTAAACATGGACAGCTTGCCCAGGTCACTGCAAGAATGACCTTACTGGCATTGGTCTGAGTGTATTTGCTCATGCAGTACAGTGAGTGCCCAAGCCCTGGGAACAGTAAGATCTTTGGGGACGGGAAAACAGATTGCCCAGTCACAGCCTTGCCCAAGCCCTGCCTCATCAGCACTATCCAATGGCTGGTTGTATTGATCTGGGGCAGTCCACTGGTTCCTGTGGTGGATGTGCATCTACAGGCTCGGGTTCAGCACGAAAAGTTCTCAGGAGGGCATCCATACTGACCTTGAGTATTCTCTCCCCCCCCTCCAGTATTCCATAATGTGAGAGATTTAAAACATTCTAATGAGAAAGCATCTGGAATAGGTTTCTTTTAAAAAGAATAGAATGAAATAGATGTGAGTTGGCAGAAGCTTTCAGAGATATTTCCCCCACCTCCCTCTGTTTATATATTATGCAGAGAACTCTACAGGAAAATGGGATACACGAAGTTGAGCATTTCATGACAAGTTGTCACATCCTGTGCATAAATTTCTGTAGAGTGTTAGACACCAGTGGTGGGAGGAGATATTAGGTCACTCATTGTTAATCCTGGAAAGTTTAGAGGACTTTGTGTGTCCTTTGAGAGTGTCCCTTTGATGGAACAAACGTCTGCTGTCTGGAATTATTCCTTCATGGTGCATATAATCCACCCATTTATTTGATAAAGGTACCCACCGAGCCCCAGAAATGACCCAACAACACTCCCAGCACTAATATCAGTCCTAATCTACTGCCCAGCTTTAGATCTTCCAGTTTTCTACTGCAGGAAGTAATGAAGAACTGAAAGTAATTCTCAATCCTTTTTCTTCTTACAGGCACATTACAAATACTAACCTTAATTCTTCTTCTGATGGTTTTCAGAAAGTAAATAGCAGTTTGGTTTTTGTTGGGATTTAACTACCCGTGGCATATTTGAAGGTCTTTGAGTGAGAGCTGTTAAGAACTTCTGAACATCTGAGCCCTGTTAAACACCGCATGTGCATGTGGGGGACGTTATTAGAACCAGCACCAGAATGAGGACAGCCTCAGCTCCAAACCGTGGTGGAATGATTCTTCTTTCGGATTCTGTTTGCAGATGATTGCAGAAGGGCCTTGCATTGCTGCTAACTCAGCTCCTCCAGTGCAGGCTTTGCTTTAGGACAGAGCCCTCCCACAATGGTGAACTCCTCTACCATGGCAGCTTTACTTCTGAGCAGAGTGTGGCATCATGTTCTTTGCTCCCTAGGAGGATGATAATGCGGGATCAAGCACTGCTAT
Source organism: Pogoniulus pusillus (assembly GCF_015220805.1). Lineage (NCBI taxonomy): Eukaryota > Metazoa > Chordata > Aves > Piciformes > Lybiidae > Pogoniulus > Pogoniulus pusillus. The sequence goes on from NC_087275.1 coordinate 24,227,439, forward strand.
AGGGGGTTAGTGGAAAAAAAATAGATATGTCACCTCTTAGCAGTGTGTCAAGGGCCAGGGCCTGGCTGGCCACTAAATGAGTGACAGAATGCTCTCTATTAACCTCTTTGTCCTCCCAAAAAGGAAGAGAATGAGAAAAAGGGGAAGACACTTATGGACTGGAAAAGAAAAAGAAAATTACTTTAATGAAAACAATAACAATAAAATGAAACACATACAAATTGATACAAAATACTAATACTGAACCCAAGTGCCCTGATGGCAATGACATCACTGTCACCACTCATGCTGTTGGCAGGCCCTGAGGAAGTCCCAGACTGGACTCAGTGGAGATGGGAACTAGATTCAGGAGATGGATTCAGGAACACGTGGACTGGGATTGAAGGCAGAACGGGCAGAGTCCTCATCAAATGGCAGCCATTGGAGAAGAGAGCCTGACCCTCATGATCCTGCAGCTTTATATTGACTATGACTTCTCTGGAGTGGAATACCTTGTTGGTGCCATGTCCTGTCTGCTCCCCTCTGCACGTGTGGCCTTTTGCTTTCTGCACCCCCAATGTGGTACACAACATTTAGCAGTGACCTTGCACTGCATACCAACCCTTGCTACTAAGTAGAAACGTGGAGTATTACCACTACTAGAAGCAGACACCGTCTGTGAAAACATGCCACTAGCTTCAGAAAGTGCAGTTGCTTAGAAGAGACTAAGCTGAAAAATAAAACCATTGAATTAGTTCTGTTTCAGCTCAAACCAGGACCCCTAGCCTAGCCTCTAATTTCACACATCTCCTTCCCTCCCCCCACTATTTCAACTAAACGTCTCATGACAACGGTAGTCTTTTGCAGGTGTGTTTGGAATGTTATTGCTTAAAGTCAACAGGGAGGAGCACATCCTTCACATAAATTGTGATTGATGGCAAATCTGGATAGTGCTTGCACCATTGCACAGTCACTGCCTACTTGCAGGTGTGAATTGCTAAGGTCCCCAATCCTGCAAGTTTGTCCAGATGTTTTCAGTGGTACCCTCAGAAAGCACTAAGTACTGATAAAACTTGGAGCACAGTGGTTATAAAACCACTGCTAGGTAGAACTCCTCTGAGTAAACATCACTGTTGTAAGTACCCTCTCCACAGCCTGCCCAGCCCATGGAAGAGTCTCTGATGTAGGAGCCAGCTAGCAGTATCATAGAATTGTCAGGGATGGAAAGGACCTCAGGGATCATCTAGTTCCAACCCCTCTGCCACAGGCAAGGGCACTTCACACTAGATCAGGTTGCTCAGAGCCATGTCCAGCCTGGCCTTAAAAGCTTCCAGGGATGGAGCTTCCACCACTTCCCTGGGCAACCTCTTTCAGTGCCTCACCACCCTCATGGTGAAGAACTTCTCCCTAACATCCAATCTGAATCTACCCACTTCTAGTTTTGCTCAATTTCCCATAGTCCTATCACTATCTGACAACCTAAAAAGTCCCTCGCTAGCTTTCCTGGGTACCTACAACACTGTGCTTCCAGGCTCTTCATAGGTAGTTCAATCAAGGGAGAATTGCTCTGGTCACCCCAGAATCAAAGCCAAATCCCCTTGCTTGGCTAGTTTGTCCCCACTGTACAGCTCAATCATAATATTAAATCTACCCTCTCTCCTTGCCATGATGTATTGTCTAGGTGAGGAAGAAAGGGGAAACTATGCTTTAATCCACTTCAAATTAATTAGAAAATGATATGGGAGGAGGACTCATCCACACAGTAACAGGCATCAATGTTTCATAACTGCATTTAACCAAGGATATGTTGCACAGAATTCAGAATCAACAGGAGTCTCTGGTATCAGGGTCAAGTCAGTATGTCCTTTGTAAGTAAAGTAATTCAGTTCAACGTGCTACCTGTGTGGGAGAGAGGGCTGGGTGGCCCTTCAGACTTCAGCTCTCTGAGAAGGCTGGTGAGGTGCTGCTTACAGGCATGCACAGCAGTCCTGTCCAAATTTGAACTCTCAGTGCAACATTTTCTCTTTGTGTATACCTTACCATGAGTGCAAGTGGTTAAGTTTTCCTCCTCCTCTTTAAAGATCATGTTTAATTGTTTTTTCTTTTCTCTCATGATTCAGATACAGTGTTTAAGCTCACTGCTGTAAATCCCCTTGGGGCACCTGCCAGAAGGTTGTGAAACCTGGATGAGGGATGGTGGAGGGGTGCACACTGTTAATTAGTGGAGGATGGCAACCCCCTAACACTTCAGCTCGCACTTTTGTTGATGGCTCCAAAGTCTGTTTTTGTGGGAACCGAATCATGCATGTGTTTGGACTCTGGCAGCAACTCCCATTCTGAAAGAAGAGAGCCAACGACCAGTTTAATAGGTTGCTGCAGCTAGCAAAGTCCTCTGGTGAGGAGCAGTGAAGTGAAGAAAAACAAAGCCTACTCTAACTGCTGCCACAGCAGACAACAATTGAGTGCAAAGAATCATTTTATTGCATATGGAGGGGGAGAATGAGGGAAAGAGAAGGAGATGGCATTTTTTTACAGCTAAGGGTTTAGTGGCTTCTTTCCTTTCTCCTCTTCCCATTAAAGAGGACAAAAATAGGCAGAAAGAGAAATCCACAGATTTTCATTCTTCATGTAAGAAAAAACGGCACAGCCAAAGCTTCTTCCTCACATTAAGTTTTCAGAAGGGAAGTCAGTTCCCCTTTCTCTGGCTCCTCATAGCAGCATTTTTCTGGCTCCAGCAACCTAATAGGTTGATTGCTGAGCCTCTTCTGTTTCAATTACTTTTGATTGATTCTCAGATCTGTGTCAGCCACTCAGTGCAGCCACCATCCCAGGAACAAATCTGCAGCAGCTGAGGATGAAAATAGTTTCCATGACCACTTAGGAGATGAGTTCAAGCATCTTTTCTAAACATGAGGTGGCTGTAGCCCTCCCTCAAAATCATCTCTCTGGCCAGGGCTGCTCATGATGAGGTTCCTGCTCCTGATGGCTGTTTGAACTGTGTTTGGCCTCAGCCAGAGCTAAGGAGGAGGACAAAAGAAGCTTTAATATCATCAGGCTGCTCAACCTGCCGCTACTGGCAGTCACTGTCCTTACCCCACAGGAGAGGGACTGTGACTTGGTAGGAGTCTCTAAGTTTAGAAAGTGGAGTGGGACAGGAAAAGGTGGAACACAGAATCTGTGAGATGGGTCCTGTGGGTTTGCCTTCTTGTTTAGGTTTTTACTGAAGTAGCAATTGGAGAGGGAAGGGAGAGAAAGGGATTTGGGAAAAGGAGGGGAGGTGCTGAAAACTGGTTCCTCACAGAAGCAGCTAAAACTGTCATTGCTTTGTACACATCTGACTCTTTTCTTAGCACTGGCAGCTCAAGCCCTCAGGCTGGCAAAGGAGTAGGAAGGACAGATCTGTACTCCTGCCCTGGCTGAGAGCTACTCTGACTTCCTGTATGAGTCAGAGCTTGGTCTGGAGGACAGGAGTTGTTTGTGTCAACAGTGGGATTATAGTTCTGGATTTTTAATTTCCTACTGTTGCTGGAAATTCAACTCAGCATGGGATCACAGCATAATTCAGGCTGGACAGGACGCTGGGAGGCTCAGAGCAGGGTCAGCCACAGGCCAGACCAGGATGCTGTAGTTGGGATTTAAAATCTCCCAGGATGGAGCCTGCACAGCCTCCTGGGCTGTCTGCTTGACTGCTGGGCTGGCCTCATGGGGATTTTTTTTCCTTGCATCCTGTCTGAATCTTTTTTATTTCAAGTGATGCTTGCTGTCCCTTGTTTTTCTGAAACACACATTAGGAAAGTTCCAAATTTCTTTTTGATGACCTTCCTACAGGTAGGGGCAGCCCTTTCTTTAGTTGTCAGGTAAATCTCTGGACCTCCACAGTCTTTCAAAGATGTCAGAGAGTGGTCTTGCAGGGACACGTCCCACCTCTCTTGACAGTTTTGGATGCCATTGTTGGATCTTGTGGATTTGAAAAGAGCAAGGCCTCAGTTTTCCTCTGAGCCCAGAGTTCTGGAAGACCTTATTGATGAAGACTGAGATAGAGAAGGCATTGAGTATGTTAGCCTTATCTGTGCCCTGTGTCACTATATCACTTTCCCTGTTCAGCAATGGGCCTACATTTTCTCTGCTTAGCCTTTATTGTTAAAGAAGTGTTGGAAGCTCTTGTCACTCTTGATGTTCCTTCCAAGTGACAATTCTAGGTGAGCTTTGGACCAGAGGTAGCAATGGGGAACCCTCCAAAAGGCAACCAGCTCATCACATTTAAGGAGCTGGGCTTCCAGTCCAGGCAAGAAGTGAGCTGATGCAATAGAGTGCTGCTTCAAATGCTCCCTGGGGAGTACAAGTGCTGTCATCTAAAGCCACAAATGTTAACAGTGTAAGCCTTCATGCAGGGTAAATCTAGTTGTTGAGCTTAGAGCATCTCTGCCAAGGGACCTAACTGTCTTCCCAGGGGTCATCTTCATCAGCGAGATAGAAGAGATGTGTTTGTGTGCCTCTTGACTGTTGGGGCAGATGGCTCTGTCAAGGAGTTACATGTTCTCTTACAGTTAATGTGTCTTCTCAAAATAACTCCTTGTGTCTGCTGGAAGGACCTGAGAATAGGGGCATCTGGAGGTTGGGCCCACAGATCTCACTGGGACTCATTCCCCCCACTGTGGAGAAAGGGAGTGGCTGTGTCAACAAGGTTGTCCCATTAGCACTGTGTACCCAGGGTGCTGCAAGTGACCAGCTGAAGATGAGGCACTCCCTTCACACCTATCCCTCCACTACCCAGGGGTGGCAAGGGAAACAGACTTCAAGGGCAGGTTAATATGGATGGACACGCCATGAAAAAGGGATACTAAGTTATTTCCTGATCCAATAAACCTCTCAACCCATGCTCTCAGAAAAGCATTGTTGAGTAGCCAGGTCTCACAAGTTGCAGAGCAGCTCAATAAAACCTGTCTCTGCCCTGTCAGATTGAACAGGGAAACAAATGACAGAATTTGGGGCCCTCTTCTGAGGCGGTCTTGCTGTTGTGTGAATGGTTCTGCCTGCAATACAACCTCACCTACAGTCTGAGGAGACTGCATTGTGAGACTGGATGAGGCACTCAGTGCCATGGTTTAGTTAATCAGAAGGTGTTAGGTGATATGTTGGACTCGATGATCTCGAAGGTCTTTTTCAACCTGGTTAATTCTGTGATTCTGTGAGCAGCTCCCTTGACCATGAGCTCATGAGAGTTTCCTTCCTCCCTTCTTAACTTCCAAGTGTTCTTAGAGAGGGATTTCTCCCATGTGTGCACGATTGAAGTGCAGCAGTCCACAGAGAGTTTGCAGCCATCCTCAGCAGAAGGGCTGTGGCAGGGGCAAGCGGATGAAGTGTCAGCTTCTGCAGCTCTCCATCCCTGGCAGTGCCCCTCAGATTGCTCCATTGCACCATTTTCTTCTTGTGCCTCTGACAGGGTCTGTTGCACCTCTGCACATCGGCGTAGGGTCATCCATGAGCATGTATGTGTGTTCTATCTGCACCTTGGCCATGCTAATCCTGTTTAGTCATTTTTCAGGGGTTTTCATTTAGATACCAGGTCGAGGCTCTGCACACCCTAAACAATATTGAGCAACACTATTGCTCTTATTTAAACCCACTGGCATGGCTAGCAATGGTGATGTTCAAGGAGACATGACATAAAAGCAGTTTGTCTCCTGCCAGTCACTGCTCTTATATTTACCCTCCCTTGTCAAAACCCAAGGAAAGGGGTCAGATGTTGTGGCTTGCCTGGAAGACTGGCAAGTCTGCACTCCTCTGGACTGACTTGCATGCCCAGGAACACAGAGGAGCATCGAGCACCACCTGCCATGCCAACCCTCCACAAAACCACAGCAAATTCCTTGCAGAATGGAAAGCAGGTGACTTGTGCCAGCAAAGACTTTCAGCCTCACCACTGTGAGCAGCTCACTCATGCTCAGCCAGCTAGTAGCAAAGCCAGAAATAGCCTGAGCTGTTGGGGCCCAGCACCTGGCTCTCACCTCTGGTCCATGGCTGCTCTCCAGCTCTGACTTGTATATGCCAGTTTGCTGCCGTGGCTTCCCTTGCTGCCTGGTGGAAGGAGAGGTTTGCTTTCTGAAATGGCAGCTGAAGACACGTTTTATTTTGTGGCTTTTGATAGTAAGCAAGTCAGTCACAACTGGGTTGCCACACATTTTGGTGGTGTTTTCTTTTAAACTGCTATCAGAGCTGAAAATATGGCTTTTATTAACGCTGTGGCAATGGGAAAGAAAAGGACTTGTCCTGCGGTTCTGCTTTAAAAATAAAAGCAACCACAGAGAAACACTTTGTGTCTCTTGTGAGTAGATGTGAGGCTTTGGTTTTGTCTCAGTTTTCTACCATCACAACGCTTGACAGCAAGAGCTGTAGTCATGAGGATGTAGATTTGGAAGGGCATTAACAGTGTCTAAGTTTTGCAGGTTTTAGTGAGCCACAGGTACCTGAAAAGCTTTACTATAGTGTCTGGGATTTCTGTGACTATGCCCTCAGAAACTTCTTTCTGTGAGATAGCTTCCTTTACTGTGTTCAAGGATGACTGTAGAAACAGGGGTTTGTGAAACTTAGCAAGTAGTAGGAACTGGCCATAATGTCTAAGTAATCAGTAGTGTGCTGATGTGAGGCTAATTGGACTTTTTTAATGAGAGAAATTAGATCCTTGGTTATGAAAAGAAAATAGTGATGAATTCTATATCAGTTATTGGCTTGCTGATAGGGATAAAAAGCCCAGATGTAAACAACTCTGTCACTTGGTGTTCAAAAAAAGACTGGATGAGGCACTTAGTGCCATGGTCTAGTTGATTGGACAGGGTTGGGTGATAGGTTGGACTGGATGAGCTTGGATGTCTCTTCCAACCTGGTCGATTATATGATTCTATGACTTCTGCTTCAGAGCCCTTGCTCCTTTTGCTTTGCCTTTGGTCTGCTCTAATATCTTCCACTAACCAAACAAAAAGTGAACTTTGCTGGTTGATTTGGTTTCTGTCTGGGAAGGAAGAGAGAGAGAGAGAGGGAGAGGGGAAAGGAGAGGGAGAGGGAGAGAGAAAGAGAGAGGCTTTGAGCCCCTTCTGGTCAATTTCTTTCTGCAGGAGGGAGTTTGGATTTCTGTATTATTTCTAATTTGTATATAATTGTAAATACTTGTAAATATCTCTTATATATATGCTTGTAAATGTTGCTTTCCTGTAAATAGAGCTTCATCTTACTTCCAAGCCATCTGAGCTGGTCTGGCAAATTTCAGTTGTGTGTGTGTGTGTGTGTGTGTGTGTGTATGAGTTCCTAACCCACCACAGTTAGCTACCTACAGGACAAATGAGAGACTAAAAGGCAGTCATCTTCTTTCCTCTTTGCATTTGCTATGAATGGCTTCCTGGTCTATATATTAAATGTTTATCAAGCCAGTGTTCCCTTGCAGAAAAGCTGTAATGCTAAGCTTGGTGTTAACTGAGACCAGAGAACAGGTTCACTTGAACAGGGAAGGCAAAATGGCAAGGAGTTCTGGTTTACAGAGGCTTTGTCTAAAGCCAAACAATGGTTTTCACATACTGTTGGGTGTTGCTGGCACTTGAAACTGGGAAGAGACAAAAGCCTTTGTAGGAGCCCAGAGGTAGTGCTTGTCAGCCTGCTCTCCACAGATTTGTAAGAATCGATGGAATGCAGCAAGTAAAATTGGTTTCAGCATTGTCAAAACTTCAGTATTGCATGGACAGTCCCATAGCTACTGAATTTCTAGAGGGGGGCACTTCTACCCTACAAAATATGCAAGGCCTACAAACTAAAACAAGGTTTAAAGCCAGGGCACTAGCAGCAGAAGAGAGAAAGCACTTGGCATCTGGCAGAGATGGGAAATAGTGACTGCAAGGCAAGGAGCCACGGCTAGGCTGGTCATTGCCATGTAATGAGGAGAGAAGAAAAATAGATCAGCCTTTCCAGCTCCATGCCTCATAAAATCCAGCTGAAATCAATCCAGGATTTTGCCAGCAATCCCAAGGTCAGGCCAATGGAGTCATCATCTGTTCTCTTTGCTCTTGAACTGCAGACAGGAAATCAAGAGACAGAGTTTGATCACTTCAATATAGGCAAACATTTGGGCCCAGACTGCAAAGTAGTTAAGGATGCATTAAGGCCCACTTGCATTTAGTAAAGCCCTTATGTACGTGCTTGAAGTGCCACTGGAGCTGGAGATGCACAAAGGAACACTTAAACTCCTTCCTGGATCACTGCTAACTACAGTACAAATATTTAGGAACATATCTAAAGACTCTTTGAGCTGAACACAGCTCTCATGCATAGACAGGGGCTGGAAGAATTGGCATCTTGTAAGTAGCCATTGCAAGTTGAGGTGTATGGTAGGTGCCAGAGGCAGGCAGCCAGCGTGGAGAGCTATTTTTCTGTGGCAGCAGGAGGGCAAAATGGGGTGAAGAAAGAGTAACCAGGGTCTGCAGAACCATGTGCATTTTGAATGTATTTAAGGGTTGAGTATTTCTACTATGATGGAGGTGATCCTGAGAAACTGAAAAATGCAGAAGTCAAACCAATTCCCTCCCTTCTCCCACAAAGTATTCTTTGCTTCTCTGATACACTCTCTCAATTCCACAGAGAGGAAGGAGGGAAAGGACCTGGTTTTGAACATGGCTTTGAACTCTTGGAGTGGCAGCAGAGTGAGTAAATCAATGGCAGTGTGGTTTCAGGGGTATATCACCCCTTGTATTTAAAAGCATATGTGCACATTCACCCAATTAATATTCTTGGTATCAATGGCAAATGACTGCTTGAACTTATAGACAGGGAGGAGGGCCAGGTCCTTGCCCTGAAGAGTTTACAGATGAAATGCAAATAAAAGGACAGCGCTGCAGGGGAGGAGGTACACAACATAAGCCAAGGCACAGTTGTTATTCCTGGCACACTCTGAATCCTCCTTCCTGGTCTCTTGTCTGTCTTTGATGTGGATCATTCCTCCTTTATTTAAAAGCTTTCATCCTGAGGTGCTCTGGAGCCTGTTGTGCTCCTGGTTTTCATCCTACCTCTCCAGGCGTTCCTGCATTTTCTTCTTTCAGTGCTTTTCTCCTCCCTGCTATCAGACTTTCCCTAGGACATGGCCTAAGTCTCTCTCCTCATGCTATCCCTATATAGCTTTATCCTGTCACACACTTCAGTGATCGTTTCCATGCTGGCAACTCACAGATCTGTTTCCTCAGTGCTACTCACTCGGTCCATTCTCTGGTAGCTCCTGCAGCACCCTATCCATCACGACCCATCACTATCCCCCTCACTGAGAATTTAATGTCCTTACCAAGGCTGGCCTTTGGTTCTCTCCCTTCTTGCATGTTGCCATGGGAGTTGCAGCAACCCTCCTATGTGTCCCAGGGAGTGACTGACTCATTGTTAACATGTCTGATAGAATCATAGAATGGTCTGGGTTGGAAGGGACCTCTGAAGGTCATCTAGTCCAACCCCTATGCAGTAGGCAGCCTCAACTAGATCAGATTGCCCAAAGCCCTGTCAAGCCTGACCTTGAATATCTCCAGAGATGGGGCCCTGACCACCTCCCTGGATTACCTGTTCCAGTGTTCCACTACTCTCATAGGAAAGAACCTGTTCCTTACATCCAATCTAAATCTGCTCTTCTCTAGTTTGAAGCCATCTTCTCAAGTTTGAAGCCATCTTCTCTGTATCCTTCCTCCCACACAGCCACATGGGCAGGACTTAGGAGTAATGACTCCGCTGAAGGTTAGTGGGCTTTGTGCTCTTATGGCACTTGAGAAAAGCCACCCCCCTTGGTGAGCCAGCCTTTCTTCCCTCTAATTTGTCTTGGCTAGTTTGTCTGCCCAGTGGAAAACTCACAAATCCTGCTTTTCAGCTAAATTTCATGCCCTTCTGAAAGAAAAGCCTCTATGTAATCATTCCAGCAGTGTCTAAACCCCCTAATTCCTTCTCATCATAGTGACAAACAGTTCTGATTATTTGCAGAAAAGCTTGAAAAGTGTTGAGCATATCTCATGACCCATGGAAGGCGCCAGACTGGCAGGCAAGGAGAGTTGTCCTCTATTTGCCTCTAAGCTGGGCAGCACCAGCAGTACACATTTCTCCAGAATGTCTCTTTGCTCGTGCTCTGAAAGCCACGTGGTGGCCTATCACCATGAGATGAGAGTACTTTCTGCTCAACCCACTAAATATTTGTTCAGTGCCTTGGACATGAATGAAGGTTGCTCGTGGGAGCAGCTGAGGAAGCCCTGGAGGGACTCACCAGGAAAGCAACTGCCCTCCCAGAGGGTTGTGGGTGATTTGGTGTGTGAAACTGTGTCTGCTCCTGTCATTTCTGGCAAGCCAGGTCTCATTCAAAGTCAGTTATGATCTGTGAAAGTGCTGTTTAATGGGCTATGAATTGTCATTTGGGGAATGTATGGAAGGAGCAGACCTCATGCTTACTCATAGAAGTAATAAAATGCAGTAGACTGGCTGGGAAAAAAAAAAAAGGAGCTTATTTTTTGACACCAAAAGTAGAATTAGAAGATGAATTCTGAGCACTTTTCATTGCAAACCTTACCTGTTACTGTTGTAAACCTTCAGAAAGGCAAAATCTCAGAGGCAAAATCTCAGAGATATCATCTGCACATGCAGCAGCAGAGGCTATGGGCAGACCCTACTGGCCCTGGACTGCTCTCATGTCTCAGAGTCCCAGGACTTGGAAGTTCCTGCAGAGACACTCTCCTGTCTGCGCAGGAGTTCACCTGCTTTGCAGCAAGTGCCAGGGAAATGATGCAGCAGAGAGGTAAATAGCTTGCAGGATGTCCACTGCTCTTCTGTTTCACGTTCTGCCTTCTCCTGTCCCACTTTGCAGCAACACATACCAAGTACAGATGTGCAGTGACGTTTTTAAATCATGCACTGATTTGTTAGGGGTATGGGAAGAAAATGTTAAGCACTCATTGCTACTTCCAATGCAATCTTCCAAGCATTGCCAGCCTGGATAGTGTTGATTTTCTTCTTCCTAAAATGAAGTGTAGGCTGGTTGGAGGACTTTCTTCTTTGACAATAATTAAACAGCTCTGCACTTGTTGAGGCAGCCTTGCTAGATGCCAGGATCAGCTAACCTTGATCACAAGAGGCTAAAACTTTCTACCTCATCTACAGTATGGTGGGTTTTCTTTTTTCCAAAGAGAAAAAGTCCTTTTAGTGTTAAACCTTTCAATTTCAGTGGCAACAGCAGACCTTTACAGCAGATAGGATGTCAAGTAGCCACATGCCTTGAAAGATTTGCTTGGGTTTGTCCTGATTTGAGCAGTTTCATATCAGGATGCTTGCTATACACAAACCAGGCATAGCTGGTTTGTGCTTGGCCTCTTAGCATTGAGGTAGAATTCAGCTGCTGCAAGAGATGGTGGGACTGGACTGCAAAACACCTTTAGTTTTGCAGCAGAGAGTTTTCTGTCAATGGTTCAGATTTGTATTTCCCTCAGAGTGCATTTTTGGAGCACAGTAAGAAAAGATCAAACAGTATCACACATCTTGGATGTCCCTGTGATGTGAACTCCAGTTGAAGATGGGCATGTGAAAGTGTTGGTACAGAAATAAGAGTACATTTGGCCTTTGGCAAAGGCCCTTGCTTTAAAAAATACAATTAATAAAGAAATGTGAGGACTGTATTTCTGGTCTAGAGCAGTCAGGGCAGAGTCCAACTGGAAGGAACCCACTGCTATCCTTTGCAAAGAACATGATTTATTTCCTTTAGAAAGCTGACCTCATCTGCATTCAGCTTTGGACTCCCCAGTTTAAGAGGGACAGAGATCTGCTCTAGAAGGTCCAGTGGAAGACTACAAGGATGATTAGAGCACTGGAACATTGCTTTATGAGGAGAGGCTGAGGGACCTGGAGCTTTTTAGTCTGGAGAAGACTGAGAGGGGATTTAATAAATGTCTATAGATACCTGAAGGCTGGGGGTCAGGAGGAGGGGGACAGGCTCTGCTCACTTGCTCCCTGTGATAAGACAAGGAGCAATGGATGTAAGCTGCAGCACAGGAGGTTCCATCTGAACACAAGGAGGAATTTCTTTACTGTAAAGGTCACAGAGCACTGGAACAGGCTCCCCAGAGAGGTTGTGGAGTCTGCTTCTCTAGAGACTTTCAAGGCCTGTCTGGATGCATTTCTCTGTGGCTTGAGCTAGATTGTATGGTCCTGCTCTGGCAGGGGGGTTGGACTCGATGATCCCTTTGGGTCCCTTCCAACCCCTAACATCTTGTGATCCTGTGACAGTCCTGCAGGATTGAGGGACAGAGGAAGGGGAAGCTTTCTGCCTTGGTCTTCAGGCAAAGTTTTCCTTCTTCTGCACCACCTTTCTTGTACCTGCCCTATTCCCTATCATTTAGCAACATATGCTGCTCTCATTGTGAGAGGGACCATACCCCTGGCAAGAGAAGGAGGAATGGGAGTAGGAGAGCTGAGAGCTGGGTGCTCTCTTGCAACGGGTAGCAAAACAGGTGGAGGGTAAATACAACACGGAGAAGCTACCATGTCAGGGCAGGTCCTTGAAAGGCAGCAGGTAAGGCAGAGTCTGTGCCAGGTGTGTACTGAAGCCACACTGCTGGAGGGCTGGAGTCAAGGAGAGAGCCCTAATTTGCCCTCAGGCACCGAGTCTGTGGCAGATGTCTGCGGTCAGCCACAGGGCTGACCCAGGGAAGTCTCCCCTAATCTAAATGCTCTGGAAACATGTGAAGACAGAGTGTTTGTTCTTCTCAGGGTCTGTGGATCTGCAGATGGGTTAAAAAACCCCAAAAACCTCAACAACCATCCTTTTCTTAGTCTGCTTTTCAACTTATTATGTCCCTTTATCATGCTGGTTCCCAGTTTTCTGACCATGGCCCTGTGTGTATTAATCCATTAAGTAAGACTGATCCTAACTGCTGGGAGCAGATGGGTAATCTGTAATGTACAAGCACAGCTCCGTGTCCTCCTTATAATGATGAAGAGCCAGGGTTGCTGCTAAGGGAGACAGGTGAAAACCAGGCTTTTCTCCTCCTTTCCTTCCTGCTATTTCTCCTCTTTATTTATGTTAATGTGTTCTGCATTGGAGCCATAATTAAATACATATTCATATAGAAAATGTACAAAGCTTCTGCCTGTACTGTGGTGCTCTCTGGAGCTTAACTGCTTGAGACTTGTCACAGGAAAATATTTCTCTCTATGAAAAGAGGCTTCCTACAGCTGGGCTATGTTATTGCCTTTTAATATTACTGACACTGCCTGCCCTGGGAAGGGTTTTCTGACAAACTCCTACTGGAGATACAGCTTTTGCCAGTGTAACTTCCACCAGTTTCCTGAAGAAACTGGGGCTTTCGTTGCCAGAGGTATCTCACTGATGGTTGTAATTTCTTCCCACACTCCTTGCTATGCTGGCAAAACTTGAAAGTGCAGTTCACTGATTGTCTCTTGGTGCTTTTTCTCCTAAGTTAGCTTTTCTATTCCTGTGCTAATCCCAGCTGTTTCTCTGGGCACATGTAATCATCTATTGTCTTCTGGATAGCTCTAAGTAATGAAAGGGGTGGGAAGATAATGTTATTTGGAAGGTCTAGTCAACAGAGCTCTATCAAAATCTGGATCCTGGTTACAATTTAGAAGGGAATGCACTAATGGAGGGAGCCAAGATAGCAGAAGTAGGAGTTGATGTTAAGTAGAAAGATGGATCAGTATGGCACAGAGGGGAGAAAGAAACAGTCTAGGAAGAAGAAACTTCTAGCAGAAGGCAAAGACTATGGACACTGAAGGCAGATGGCAGAGGCAGAAACATTGTCAAGACAAGGCAGACCACACTCACCATCATGTGTCAAGGTCATTTCTGTTTCCAGTATCTCAGCCTGACGTTTGAGGTCTCAGTTTTGTTCAGATCTGGCAAGATGACTCATGTCATAGACAAACTTACTCTGTCTTAAGCATTTCACATCCTTAGAGAAGCACTGCACATAGGAAACAGAGTCCTGGATGTGTCAGTGATGGAGCAAAGCCCTAGAAGTCACTGCTACAAACTCAGTGTCTCAGGCCTTTAGCTTGCTTTGTGTATTTGTGCTCTGTTACATAAAACATCTAAATGAAACATCTTGATCTTCTCTCTTCTTTGTTTTTCAGTGCTGATGAGATCAAGGAGAAAGGTCTGAAAGTTGAAAGTAAGATCCTGAGGACTCCTACATATTAATTGTTTAAAAATTCCATAGTGCTGAGGATATTTTCATCATTCTGCCTGGAGAATGGAAGGGATGCTGTAATTATGCCTGAATGTCTGCTTGGTCCAGAGCTAATGGATCTTAAGCCTTTCTTTCCAGCAAACATCCTCTCCGTGAAGGTCAGACCCCTCCTCTTTCACCTGAATATGCCTCTTCTCGCTTCCTGTGATCTGACTCATCCTCAGACAAGTGATGCAAGTCTTGGCAGATCAAAATAGTTGCCTGGTGAGGCGACATACCACCCCCACCTCCCCCCTGCTGGAAACATGGCAAGTGGCAGTCTTGTGTGGGAGGGAAAGGGGCATCTTCATCCACTCTGTGCAGCAGGTCAGGGCAGGCTTCTTGCAATGGATTCCTGTATCATCCATTCCACTGGCCCCTGCAAAACCATGTATGCCTCCTGGATGCATACTCTGCTGGATGTCCTTGCAGGCTGACAGCTGGCCTGGCACAGTGCTGCCTCTGTGATCCTGGCTCGGTACTGAAGTGATCAGAAGATGACATTTGTAAGAAGCAGATGAATTTTGGGGCTTCATGATGATAAGGAAGTGATGTGCTTTTGGTTAACTCTTGGTGTGATGTGCTTATTTTCAGAAACTGTACAGGCCTTGTTCCCTCAGCAAGATAGTCACAGAATCACAGGACATTAGAGGTTGGAAGGGATCTACAGAGGTCATTGAGACCAACTCCCCCCGCCAAAAGCAGGATAGTCCACACAAGAATGCATCCAGGTGGGTTTTGAAGGTCTCCAGAGAAGGAGATGCCACAACCTCTCTGGGCAGCCTGTTCCAGTGCTCTATCAGTATCACTGTAAAGAAGTTTCTCCTTATGTTGAGGTGAAACCTTCTATGTTCCACTTTGTATCTGTTGTTCCTTGTCTTACTGCTGCTCACCAGCAAAAAGAGATTGGCCTCATCCCCTTGACACCCACCCCTCAGATATTTGTACACATTGATCAGATCCCCTCTCAGCCTTTCTTCTCCAGACTAAACAGCCCCAGGGCTCTCAGACTCTCTCCACAGGGAAGGTGCTCAAGACCCCTAATCATTCTTGTGGCTCATCCATCATCCATCCTGCTGACTCTCTCCAGCACATCCCGCTCTCTCTTGAACTGGGGAGCTCAAAACTGGACACAGAATTGCAGGTGTACCCTGAGCAGGGCAGCGTAGAGGGGGAGAAGAACCTCCCTAGACTTGCTAGACACACTTTTCTTGATGCACCCCATCTTGATGCACCCCATGCAAGAGAGATATCATTATGTCTCTTGGCCACAAGGGTACATTGGTGGCCCATGCAGAACTTGCTGAAAGACCACTCACTTTGTACATATATATCTATATTTTGTATTTGGTTTTGTTTTTCATTCCTATTGCTTAGTTTTCTTCTTTATTTCCTGATTTTGTCCTCTTAGACAGGTGTGACTTGCTCTTCTTCAGCCAACATAGTGAACCAGTGAAGATGTCTGGTTACTACTCCAGGCAGAAATGACAAAGGGTTGGTGATGAAAAGGCTGGTTTCAAGGCAACACCACTGCCCAATTTTCATTTTTATTGTTTTTTGATCTCACTTCTCCTCCATCTCCTTTCTTTCCTCTCCATCTCCTGTTGCCCCCCCATTTTCCTCATTTTCTTTCCATCTCCTTCCTTTCCATCTTCCTCTTTCCCCCATCTTCTTCTTTTCCTCTCCATTCTTTCATCTCCATTTCTCTCTTAGCATCACCTCCCATTTCCCACCCTACACAGAATTTCCCCCTTTTCCCCCCCCAAACTCAGAGCACCTGGGTTCTGTTGGAGTCTCCTCCCATACCAGGTGTGACCACTTTGCCCTCCCTGATCACTCCCCTTTATAATCAGCCCAGGAAAGGCAGAGGCCCTAAGCTGTGCCCAACTGGGCAGAGGATCCTCCTCCCATCATCACTGGTGAGTCCTCATGGTTCACACCGGGTGAATGGTGACGGGGACAAAGGCCGGGGGGCCTGGTGGCCCCCCGGTTAGACAGGATAGGAGCTTGATGATCGCTTTAACATCATCCACGGGTGCTGGCTGGGCCTTCTTATTTAGGCTGAGCTCTTCTAAAACTGTAAAAATGACAGGAATAAATCTGTGAAGCCTTTGGAGAAGCATTGAGTTAGCATGGAGGGAATGTCAGGCGATCTCTAACAAGGAAAATGGAATAAAACTCAAGTCTCATTGATCCTCTTTTATGTCAGAGTAGCTAAAACTCTGTCTTGTTTTGTAACTAAGTTAAAACTAGCTTTATTCAGTACCAGGTGAAATCCTGACTGTGTTCAGCCAGGTCAGGGCACTAGATGACCACGATCACAGAATCACAGAATTTCTTAGATTGGAAAAGACCTTCAAGATCATCAATTCCAATAATTAGTTTCACACTGACAAATCCTTGACTAAAGCAAACCCCTCAACACAATATCTAATCACTATGACTTGCTATGGCTGGAAAGGACTACCAGGATCATCCAGTCCAACCTTCATCCCAGCATCTTTAATCACTAGACCATAGCCCCAAGCACCACATGCTTTTAAACACCTCCAGAGATGGCGACTCCACCACCTCCCTGGGCAGTGGGTTCCAGTGCCTGACCACCAGCTCAGTAAAGAACTTCTTCTGAACATCCAACCTAAACCTCCCCTGGTGCAACTCGAGGCCATTTCTTCTTGTCCTATCATTAGTAATTTGGGGCAAGAGACCAGCTCCAGCCTCACTACAACCTCCTTTTAGGTAGTTGTAGAGGGCAATAAGATCCACTCTCAGCCTCTTCTTCTCCAGACTAAACAACCCCAGTTCCCTCAGCTGCTCCTCATAGGTCATGTTTTCCAGACCTCTCTGGAAAACATGCAGAAGATGAGGTTCAGGATTTTACTGTATCAAACTGCTTGGCAGCCAGATGTTTTTACAAAGTGTTACCTCAAGCCACGTGTGTTTTTGACTTCAAACTCTACTAATTTTCACACCGAGTAAGCAGTCTCCTGTCACACCATTACGACTGCAAACTGCAACTCTTCAGATGCTCCGTGGGTTATTTGGAAAGTGTATTGATTTATTCCCAGGTGGATAAAGGTATGAAGAAGTCATACCCTGAAGTCTGTAAGTCTGTTTTTCAGCACTCTTCTCCACCCCATAAGATTCAGAGGTTTAGGACTTAAAATTTCAAAGGATTAACAACAGTAACAAGCACCTAACATTTGTTGTTAATCAAGTGATGTCCTCAGCTTGATAGTGATCAGGCCCAAGCTTCACAGTCATTTCAAGCAGCCATATATAGTTTCTGCTACTGAAAGCAGTGGTCACATACGCAAATGATCACCCAGACCAAGTCAGAATGAATCCAAATAGTCTACTACTCTGTGCTCTGCTCATCACTAGCAACAGCAGCTGCACACAAAATGTACCTGATGTGCTGCTGTGGGCTGACCTACAGCATGAGTGCACAAAATCCAGGCTATCTTGTGATTCAGACAATGAGGCAGACTTCTCTTCACCCAAAAAAGTGTTGAGGCAGCAGACTCAGCATAAGGTGTGTGCCTGGCAAGTCTGTGGAGTCCGTGATGTTTGCCCTAACAGTTTTATGAGGTTGCCTGCAGCACAGAAAAAAAAAAACCATTTTAGGAGAGCCCTCAGTTTGTCCAGGCTTGAGAAAGGTTCACATGAATTTTCCTCACTCAGGAGCACAAGATTACTGTGTACAAATTGGAGCCATAAGTGGAGTGCCAGACTTGCATGTTCTGCACCATAACTGAGAGTTCCTCTTTGAAAACCCCAGACAAAACCCAAAAGCCACAGTGGCAATATGCAGTTGTTGCAGCTCTTGGAAGAATTCTCTCCTGCTGGCTGCCTGGTCTTGCATCCCAACACTCACTCACATGCTGGATGATAGAGCATGTGAGGCCACACAGTGACCTGAATGAAGGCATTAGTCCGGATTAAAATTAACCAGGGGAAAAAGTGTGTTTGAGGGATCAGTTCTTGTGAGGCCAAAGAGGAAGATCACCTCAGGGTGAGAATTAGTGGCTGGAGACAGGGGAAGCCAGAACAGCTTTGTCTGGAAGTAGCTTAGTCTGTGATCAGCAAACCATAGAATCAGCTGCTGTGCCCTGTCGGGGCCAGGCTGCATATATTCCTTTCCACAGTCTTACACAAACCTACAGACCAAACTGGTTCCTGCAGCTCAGTGAGGAAGTGCAGAGAAGTGTCTCTACATGAACCATTTGCTGCTGGTCGCTTAACACTCAGAAGCGTGAACAAGCTGCCTGCTGCTTCTGCCGCAGCTGCACGTGGTACCTGTGGTTTGGAAATGGTCCATCTGCGCTGTGCCTTTCCCTCTGGGTAGCTGCTGGCAATGCAGAACCTGCACTTTCCTTGTCTGACTGGAAGAGTGGGTTACTTTAGCCTTTTAAAGATATCTCTAGCTGAAGTGATTGCATCAAGGACCAAACAGAGGTTGTGTGGTAGGTTGATGCCATGGTGACACTCTCCTCTGAGGTTGTGTGAGGCAAAGCAAAGAACCTGCTGCTGCAGGGAAGTAACACAAGTCAGGACAAAAATGCTGCCTTGTATTTATAGTTTTTCAACCAAGGATCCCTCATTTCTTAGGCATTTCAGACATGCACGGGACACAAGCAAGCCTTTTGCTTGTTTTGTGTTGCAATGCCTGCACGGGTGCCTTGTAATCAGTTTTCACCACCCTGGTGGTGCTTCCTCTCCTAGCATGCAGTCCCAGACACAATTCCTTCATCTGGCCTGAAGATGTAACAGCTTTCACTCTATTTCTTGTGAGATGGTTAGGGCTTGGTTTCTGAGAATAAGAGCAGTTTGGTTTGTGTGACTCTTGTGCTCCTGCTGACCAGGAGAGGATAATCAGTAATTGGAACCTGAAGTAAACCCAGTAAGACACAGGACTTCACTCGTTCCTTCTCTGAACTTCTTAGACCACTCTGGTCTGAGCCTTTGCCATTTACTTTGCTGGGCCACACTACCCACTCAGGCTATGTCTTTACTAGATGTTCTTTGCAATGCAGTACGACATCACCCAATAATCAGCGAGCTGATGCTTAAGATACGTTTTAAAAACACAATTTAATGCTTGGGATTTCTGTCTGGGTAGAGAACTCCCTTCAAAGTCTCTGGACCTAATCCTGAGAGCCAAAATTTTCTTCAATGGTAGGTGTTTCTAGGGTGAAAGCATTCATTTTGATGCCACAGCTGTCTTTCTCTTTGATCTCTTATCATGCTTAGCATTTTTTGGCTCTTAAATGAAACAAAAAATAAGTGAAGATTATTATTAATTCCTAGGTTCATTGCTTCCCCAAAGAAGGTAGGTAACAGTGGTTACTTGTGAGTCTGAAGTCCTGCTGAGAGAATTCAGTATAGAATGAATTTTCTATGCCAGAAAAGGATAATCAATGACAGACATCAGTGACTGGGGATGGGAGAGTCATAGGTAAAAAAAATCATTGTGATCTTCAAGAAGCTTCAAACACAGTTAAAATCAGAGGTGAGGTGGACTAACCTTTCCCTTTGCCTCCTCCACTTCAGGGAGTCAGAGGAGGAATCAAGCATTGTAGCTCCTGCTGCTAAAATCATCCTAAGAGGAAAAAAAAGGCAAAACCAAAACAACAACTCAAGGTGTATGATAGCTTAAAGACAACCAGACAAATCTGGAGTTCAGAGGTGGGGAAACTTCAAATAAGTAATCAAGCTGATGGCCTTGTGAGCATGTCTACCTGGAACACAGAATCACAGAAAGTTAGGGGTTGGAAGAGACCTCAAAAGTCTCCAGTCCAACGCCTCTGCCCCAGAGCAGGATCACCTATACCAGATCACACAGGAACGCATCTGGGCAGGTCTTGCATATCACCAGAAAGGAGATACTTAAAAGTTTCCAAACTCCAGAAGGTCCATGCTGTTCTCACCTCATCCACATCTTGCTCTGCTCTTTGTTGCTCACAGAGCACCGGAACTCCTTTGCCTTTGATTTACGATTAAATTAAGAATTGCTTTGGTAAAAAGCAACGCTTTTCCCCGCCTGCTTTGTTTCGTGCCTGCAGGCTGTGCAGACCCCTATCGCTTGCTGTGTGAGAGACAGCGTCATAGAGCTTGTGAGGAGCTGCAGGAACTGAAACCAGTTCTATGATTTATGGCACTAATAAGGCTCAACTGCCATTTCTTGTGGTTTCCTCACAAGTCGTCTTTGATAATTTCTACTTGTACTGTGTTTATTGTTGCTGCTGCTAAGGGTTCAGCTGGCAGGTAACTGCTGTACCGTTTTGCCAGGTCTACTCAGGGCTTTTTTTGCTCTCTTTAGTGTGCTATTAATACATTTTATGTTTGGGAAGTGCCAAAGTGGGTCAGCTAGGCACTGTCCCCCTGCTTCCCCCTGTCATGCTTGGTGCTGTCAGAGTGATGAAAGATGTGCCCTGCCATGAGGAGTTTGCAATTGCTTGATGACAACCCCTCTTTTCCAGGTCACCTCCATGGCAAGAAGGCTGTGGCAGCTCCACTGGTGACTACCTCGTGACCAACCAGCCCGTGGTGCGGCTGCTCAGACTCACTCCAAAGGACCTAGTTCATAAAGCCTTACCAAGTCAGGCTGGGATGACTTCTAAGAGTACCTGCCTCAATATGTTGTTGGAGAGTATCACTTCTACAGGGGAGCATCCATGTGGAGATGGGGCTGGTGCTTCCTCTGCAGCACGGAGTAGCACCTTGGCTGTGAGCTGCTCCTGCAAAGACAAGTCATGTTCTCCTTTTCTGCCATCAGCGTGACAGTCAGTGGCTGTCAGAAGAGAATTCCCACGGGCAGTGTGCAGCTGCCTGCTTTAATACAACCTCTTGAACTTGCAGGTTTAGTCTCATGCTGGCTTGAGCAGCTCTCAGCGGTGAGGCTAGATCCCGGCTCTTTAGCGGCTGGATGTTGTCATTGAGAGACCATGAGAGACGAGAAAGGATCCTGCTTCTGCAAAGGAGAAAAAGTGGTGTTGGGTGGGATTGGAAATGGAGAGAGTTGGCAGGGAACTGCAGGAGTGAAGATGCACTGTCTACACTGTAGTCTGCTGGGTGCAGTGGCATAGGGCAAGAGAGAATCCATCTGTACCCTCTGATTTATGTGCTTCTCGTGATCACTTTTGGACTGCTCTCTGCCTGCTGTTGTAAACTTGGCTTGAGTAAAGTCTGTGAGAACAACTGAACATTATCACCCAAGGATACTGGAGTGTCTTTGTTGACACTCACAGCGCTGCTTTGATAATTTGCCTGGTAGAACATGTGTGGAGGATTATGGGCTACACCACAACGATGCCGATGAAGAGTGGCTGTACCAGTTTTCCCTGTTCCTTAGCAGTAGCAGTGGTCGGTGGCTGGCTACAGCTGTACAGATCATGGCACAGCTGGTGCTGACTTTCTCTGCTTCATCCCAGTCTATGTGCAGTGTGAGAAAGCACTGGCAGAGGCAGAAATACTGCTGAACCAACAGGCCACACTGGATGAAGATGTCAGTGCTGTGGAAGAAATATAAATACCCTCTCTGCTCTGCCTGGATCCATGTGCCTGTGAGAGCTAGGCAAGACAACAAGGAGAAGGTGATGGTCATAGAGATGGGTGCTATACTCCCTGCTATTTATGGGTTGAAGTTGAGGCACAGGAGGTTCCATGTGAACCTGAGAAAGAATTTTTTCACTGTGAGGGTGACAGCACTGCAGCACTGGAACAGGCAGCCCAGGGAGGTTGTGACATCTCCCTCTCTGGAGACATTCAAGAACTATCTGGATGTGTTCCAGTGTGATCTGCTCTAGGTCATCCTGCTCTGGTGGGGGCGGGGGGGGGGGGCTGGACCAGATGATCTTTCAAGATCCCTTCCAGACCCTGACGTTCTATGATTCTATTTCCTCTTGCCTACCAAGACCTTTAAAGCCAGTGAAGTCACCATGTTGCCCCTGAGAGCTGGCCTGTTACTTGCAGCAGGGCCACAGAGCCTTTCTTTGCCAGGCTCTCCCATCACCTTTCGGTTGTCAACTATGTAGTATACAGAGGGCTGATGCATGATCATGGAGCAGATTCTCCTGAAGGCTCTAAGTCAAATGCAAAACAATGCAGAGGTGATTGGTGGTAACCAGCAATGGCCTCACCAAGGGCAAATCATGCCTGACAAATTTGGTGGCTTTTTATGATGAAGTCACAGCAACAGTGGACAAGGGAAGGGCAACTGATGTCATCTACCTGGACCTGAGTAAGGCATTTGACTCTGTCCCACATGACATCCTGGTCACCAAACTGGAAAAGCATGGACTTGATGGGTGGGGCACTGCTGGATAAGGAGTTGGCTGGATGGTTGCATGCAGAGTGGTGATCGATGGCACAATGTCCACCTGGAGAGCAGTGGCAAGTGGTGTCCCTCAGGGGTCAGTACTAACATCTTTGTCAGTGACGTGGACAGAGGAATGAGTGCACCCTCAGCATGTTTGCAGATGACACCAAGCTGTGTCATGGAGCCTTTCTAGGAAGAGGCATACAGGCCTTGGCCAATGGTGAACTCCAGATTCTCTACCACAGAGCTTCACTGCTTCTCTAGAGCTACATCCAGAGGTAGTGCTGGCTGTGGCCATAGCATCTCATTGAGCCTTGGCTGAAAAGAGAACTGAGTCAAATCAACAGCTCTAGGACTGAGCTCTTCCAATATCAAAGGAATTAAATCCATCTGCTGCTTTTTGAAAAGTAGCAAATTATTGCTTCTTCCCCTGCTGCACACACACAAACACCCACAGACTTCACAAGCTGAAGCTCTGCTGTCTTTCCTATGAGAAGGGCAATTTCTACTCTCATTTTGTATGCTCATTTGCCAGTAAAACCAGCTCTTCTCTCTGATGAACTTCTAAAATAATTCTTGCAGGCAGCTAAGAGGACTTGTACTTACAGCACTTGACATGAATTTTCATGGCACAGCACCAGGCTTCATTACTCTTTCCTGCTATTCTAGTGAAGGTGAAGTGGGGCAACCAAGGCCATTTAGAAGGGCAGCAAAGAGGATCGCCATTCGTGGTCCTCCAACTTGTCTTCCAGACCATGGAAAAGGCTTTAACCTGAGTTGACGTTGTGAGAAGCTTCACTGCACTCTTTCCATCATCTGATTGCTTGTGACACAACAAGGCTTTCAAATTAATCTGCCAATTATTTATACTTGGGAAAAGAGCATTCACAGATGAAGTGAAGGGTATTCCTGGCTCCAGTAGGTAGACTGGATCAAACAAAACTGCAAGCCACTTTAAACCAAGGGAAATGCTTTGTTGTAAAGTTTTTTACAGCTCTTATTCACTTTGTGTGGACTTTTTTAAATTAAAGGAACTTCCAATTTTTCTGTTGGCTTTTCCCACTTTCTTGTCTTGTTCTCCTGCTAAGCTTTCCCCACTTTGTTACTGAGGAAGTAAGACAGAAAAGGAGAAAAAATAGAAAGACTCAGAAAGCATTAGAAAATTCAAGTGGAACATGAAAATAAAAAATGGGTGAGATTCAGCTGCCTATCCTTAGGCAACAAGAGATATATGAGAGACTTCAGGATTCCCTTCATCCGCAGCTTTGCAAAGGCATGGTCTCGGTTAGGTCCTCTGTCATGTCTGCAGCCGTTTGCAGATGTCTTAGATGCTCTAGCACATCTACAGGACAACAGACAGCCTTGGCTTGAGGAGCAAAATCATCCTGGCTGCTTCTGTCTTTGTTGAATAAAACATAAAAGTTTCTGATAGATGCATGGAATTGTCAGGATTTAAAAACAACCCCCAAAACCCTACATAATTTGAGGGACTGGAAAATATTGTTCTCCTTATACAAGTGTATGAAAATCTCCTTAGAGTCAGTGTCAAGGCAAGGGTGCCTGCCCAGCTGTATTTGCTGCCATCCCCTCAGTTCAGGAAGGAGTGGAGCCACAAAAATGATGAAGGGAATGGAACACCTTCCTTGCAAGGAGAGACTGAGGGAGCTGTGGCTCTTTAGCTTGGAGAGGAGGAGACTGAGAGGTGATCTCATTCATGTTTATGAATATATAAAGGGTGAGTGCCAGGCAGATGGAGCCAGGTTCTGCTTGGTGATGCTTGATAACAGGACAAAGGGCAGTAGGTGGAAGTTGAGGCATAGGAAGTTCCATGGAAACAGGAGGAATTTTTTTTACTGTGAGGGTGACAGAAGACTGGAACAGACTGCCCAGGGGGGTTGGAAGTCTTCCTCTCTGGAGATATTCAAGACCTGCCTGGATGCATTCTTGTGTGATCCGGTCCAGGTGATCCTGCTCTGGCAGGGGGGCTGGACTGGATGATCTTTTGAGGTCCCTTCCAGCCCCTAACATTCTATGATTCTACAGGTACACCATTAGCTGGTAGGCATGCACAGAGCAGAAGTTTCCATGAGCTTTTTAATGTAAAATTACCTCTTAGCATGGTGAACTCATTTGTGCTTTCAGCTCTCAAGGTGTTAAGTATAGGAATCTTGCTTTTCTCTGGCATGCTCAGCCTCTTGCATATATACAAGCCTCAAGGTATTACATATATTATAATTACAACTATGACTTTAAAGTGGTTTTGCCTTCAAAATGTGTTTGGTGCAGATCACGACAGGATATTCACTATGTGCCTGAAAAAGAAATCTCATAACTTAAATACGCATTTGCCATCAACCTAACCTGATCTAATCATAATCAATACTGATACTGTGGGATCTTGTAAAACATGACCCACATGGCAAGTTCTGCCACTTGTTAATTACGCCCTTGGAAGCAGCAGTCAATAACTCCCAAGGGTTAGATGGTTCCTACTTAGTCAGGTGTTTCCATGGAGTACCACTGACATTCGATAAGGACTTCTGCAGCCACAGAAAACTTTACACTGTGATGTGCAAATTAAAAGGCTTAGGAAAGGTAGTAATTAGGGAATTGGTTTTCTATGAAAAATAAAAAGCAGCTGGCCATAGAGCCCTGCAGAGCAGGCTTTCAGGGAACTAAAAAGACATTTCCCCCCTTTTTTTCTTTTGGACAAAACACTTAACAGAGGTTTGTGGCTCATCCAAAACTGACACAGAAGCCTGAATGAACATTTCAGATGCCACAAGTACTTTTTTCAATACAAATGTCCAAAACCTTGGCTTGGGTACTTTGACATGGCTCTGCAGAAGCATTTCCAGCATCTGGTGGAGGAGAATCTGTTCAAATTAGTATGTCTGCTGATATTTGAAGCAGTTGTTCTTTTCACTACACTGTATATAAAAACATTTGTGATGAGAGCAATTAGTAAACAGAAAAACTCTGAAGAAGGATAGACAGAAGCAAATATAAGCTCCCCGAATCTTCTTCTGGAGAAAGTTGGTTTTAATTTTGTTCTAAGCTGCTGATTTCAGTGGGAGAGTCTTATGAAAAAACACAGGAGGTTTGGGGTTTGTGGCACAGTTTGATCACCCACATGAATTCAGAAAAGCCCCCGTAGGGAGTTGGATGGTTTGCCTCTACTCTATATCCACTCCGACATGCCACTATTTGGGCCATTGTTCTTTCCTAACTTGCTTATTTGCTTTCCTGAGTTTATCTGCTTAAAGTAACAAATCAAGTCATTTATCTGTGTGATATGAAGGAAAGGGCCCTTGAAAGAAAGACTATTAGAAGGTGTTAGGTAATAGGTTGGACTCGAAGATCTCAAAGGCCTTTTCCAACCTGGTTAATTCTGTGATTCTCCTGGTGAGATAGCAGTGGAGGATACCCAGGAGAGCCAAAGGTTGGGGGAGCATTGGAGCCCTGAGCTGTGATTGGCAGAGACCTGCTTTGGAGGCAGCATGGAATTCCCAGGGTGCTCGGGCAGTGGCCATCTGCTCACATCCTGCTGGAGGGGCAGGTCTTGGCTTTGC
Organism: Pogoniulus pusillus; assembly: GCF_015220805.1. Lineage (NCBI taxonomy): Eukaryota > Metazoa > Chordata > Aves > Piciformes > Lybiidae > Pogoniulus > Pogoniulus pusillus. The sequence goes on from NC_087275.1 coordinate 24,253,547, forward strand.
ATTTCATGTGTGAGATAAATGTAAACTCATGCCAACCTCTATCCACGGGCACAAGTGGTGCAACACATCAGCCATGTGGGTACTCCTATACTAATTGCCTTGCTTGCATGTTATTAAAGCTCAGCCTATGTTCAGATGTTATGTGTGTGTCATGCTATAGTAACTTAAGAAATATTAGCCCTTGTGGCTGGAGGTGGCTCACAGGAAAGACGTCAGAACTGTGTGTAAACCGAAACGAGTTTGTTTCTTCCACGTCCAAAGCTCATTTTACTTTGCAGAGCAGCAGATTGAGAGCTTGTAGAGAGAGGGTCAGAGACTCTGTCTCAGCTAAAAGATATTTTTCTACAACATTTGGTAGCTTTTTTAGCTACTGATTGGTTATGACTTGGCTAAGTCTGGTTATGCCCTCATATATCTGTCTCTGCCTTATATGGTTAGACAGTGCCCCTACTAGAACAGAAACAAGCAATGTGACATTTCAGACCCTACTGCAATCTTAATTGCAAGTCATTCTAGAAGCTGAGGTGAGTATTGCAATGAACACACACATGTGCGTTGACACAGCACGCATTGCAAACATGACTTTGCCAGTCACTTCTCTTCACTAGCTGGAAAACACTCTGATGTGTGTTCTGGCATTGAAGCCTTAGTGGTGAATGATTACAGCTGGGTCCCACTCTTTAAAAAATAACAGCAGGGTATGAACAAGTGCAGCTTGGTTCACCAGGAAAGAAGAAAATACCACCTTGGTAAGAACAGAGCATTTTAATCAGGTTTTGTTTCTCTCACTGAAAAACTGCAATGAAACAGCTTTGTTTCAGAATGACAATTCCATTTCATTCAAAATGACTCATTTGAGCACCCAATGCAGAAGTGAGAGGAAGGGGTTAAATTCAAAGGGGGAGTGTGCAAGTCAGAGGGCTGTCCCACTCTAGTGGCCTGACTGTTAGGACACAGCTGGGAAGATGTAGGCTCAGCAAGTCCAAGAGGCTACCACTACCCCAACGCTGTGCAACAGTGAACACTTAAAAAGGTTTTGGGGTTTGAATTCAGAGACTTCAACCTACTTGGTTACCATGGCAAACGATCATCAGTAGAAGTCTTTTAACCTTTAATTAAAGATACACAAAAGGAGGAAAAACAGTTTTAAGCACTTGAAAAATAAAGTACTAAGTAAGATTTTCCTTTTAAAAAGCATCCATTATTCCTTTTCCCTTAGCTGTCAACAGTTTTTATAGCAATACTTCCCTCCTTCTATTTAAGTTGATAGTAGCAGTAGCTGTTCTTGGGGAGAGGCACTCACTGAGGTAGGCTGGATCTGTCACTATTCCATTTTGGACTCCACTCTGCTCACTAAGACACTTGTATGTGCAAAGGGAGAGAAAAGGACAGCATAGACAAAAACATTACTTCTTTTCCTGCTGTTGACTATTATGTGTGGCCTTATCCCCTCTGAAACCTGGGAAATTTGTACCAGTGCCTGCCTATGTCAGACACTGCTTTTAGGTGTCTGCCTGCATGCAGTTCACAGCTGTGTTGGAAAACCTTTACCTCTCCTGTCTAGGCTACTTTGATCAAACAGAAGGTGAAGGAGAGCAAGGAGATAGCTGCTTTGTCATTCCACAGAATCACAGAACTTTAGAGGTTGAAAGGAACCTCCAGAGATCATCCAGTCCAACTCACTGCCAAGGCAGGATCCCCTAGGGTAGTTCACACAGGAATGCATCTAGGCAGGTTTTGAAAGTCTCCAGAGAAGAAGAATCCACAACCTCTCTGGGCAGCCTGTGCCAGTGCTCTGTCACCCTTACTGTAAAGTTTATCCTCATGCTGAGATGAAACCTTCTGTGTTCCAATTTGTAGCTATTCTTCCTTGTCTTGTTGCTGCTGACCAGAGAAAAGAGATTGCCTCCATCCACTTGGCACCCACATGCTTAAGAACAGGGTGACATCAGGACCCCAAGTCTCATCTTCTGGGTGGGTTTCCAGGACAGAATTGAAGCTGGAGGAGCTAGCAATGACATCTCTATATCTCCTGTCCAGAAACTGGCTAGAAGGTCTGATCTCAGACGACTGAGTGACAACAATGTCACAGTGTTAATTTAGGTCTCAAAGTTGTCAATGATAGATGTGAAGATTTCTACTTTCTGTCCACCTATGCTATTGTCAGTATCATAAAGGATGTAATCAGAGGACAAGGAACATGTCAGCAGCCACCAGGTAGGTTTATCTCCTGGCACATCAACTTTGGTGTATGTCAGCCCTGACACTAGCACAGTCTTTGGGTGACATCGGGAAGACTTTCTGTTTGAACTAATTTGATCTTCCTATATTTAACTTCTGCTGACTACAGAAATATTTTTCTTTAGCAGGCAGAGCTACACTTTTTTACCTTACAAGCTCCAGTGTAGGGGTCTGCCTGTTGTGGTGCTGGTGCATGTCGTGTCATGCCCTCTGCTGCTGCCTGTCTGGTATCCCAAGAAATTGGCACAGAGGTAAAAGCAGGGTGATGCTAGTGGAGGCACTCTGTTGTCAGCACTTTCCCATTCCTTAGCAGTCCAGTACTCACTAGCACAGACTGGGGAGGCCAAGTGAACCATTTCCCTGTGAGAGTCTCAGCTGAGGGTCAAGAAAGACCACTTGCTCAGACCAGGGCACATCAATGGCAGGGGGGAAGAACAACCCACCTTAGTATGCAGCACAGCACAACCTTATGGTATTCTCCTGAGAGATAAGTGATGCTGGCTCAAGTTCCCTCAGGCAGAGGAGGAAATTAAACCTAGGACTCCCACATCCTTTATGAGTGAATAGAAAGTGGCTGTCTTCCTCTCAGCTTTGTGAATGTAATCCTGATGGGGTTTTTTTTTTCCAGGAAAGCAATTTGGTAAGTCCACACTGAATTCAACAATCGTTTCAGGACAATGGAAAAAGCATTTTTCAATGAGAAGAATACTGACTAAGAGAAAAAAATTCTCCTGAATGTAATGATAACAAAATAACCAGGCAGACCCCACCTCTCTGCCAGTTTACATCCACAAGCTACAGGACAGGGAGGCTCTAATGCCTGCAGGCAACAGAGTGACTTATCTGGCAACATGAGATCTTGGTAGGAAAAAAAAGAAGGCATTTCGAGGGGGCAATTAAAACTTCTGGGGATGGCAAATCAAAACTTGGCTCTGCTAGGGCTGGTCTGAGTTCTGACACAGCTGCAGTGGCAGACAGCAATATCTGTGAGGAACAGACTCACTCCATTTGCTGAGATGTGACCAATGTCCTGATTCTAATTAGGTACTAAAGGCATGAGAAAGCTGAGAGTTCAAAGAGAGGGCGGCATGAGGCCTCACTAGCAAACATAGCGCTGAAATAGGAGGCAAAAGAAAAGAGGTTTTTTGCTTCTCTGACTTCACTGAATTTTGAACTGTGTCTACTGGTGGCTATGTCCAACATGGAATGTAAGAACCAACCAAAATCTGAGAAGTGAGGTGCTCTCCTACCTCAGAAGACTCAGCTGTAGAAACAAAGCCAAATGTTGAACAACTGTGAGCTGCTTCCCTTCCAGCCTTCTCTCCCTTCCTTTCCCTCTGGCAGATGTGGCACTTGGTGCCATGATTTAGTTGATTAGATAACATTGGGTAATAGGTTGGACTTGATGGCCTCAAAGGTCTTTTCCAACCTGTTTGATTCTGTGATTCTGCTGTTTCCCTGGCAGCCTGTCTTTCCAGCCTTCTCTCTCTCTCTTTCTTTCTGGGTAGGTCAGTGCATCTGTTGGGGGATGTGTGTGTGTGCATGCACATGAGGCTGAGGATGGGCTTGGGAATAGGTCAGTAAGAGAACTCTCAAGAAGCCTTATAGTGATCAAACATGCCTGTGATGTCAAGCAATGCCAGCTGGTGGTTATCACTCAACCTGCACATCCCTTCTTGTTCTGAAGGAATGGATTTAGGGATGCACCTCTTCCTGCTCTTAGCCCAGGGCTGTGGATAGACTGATAACCTTGCAAAAGGGAAATCTGAGGTTACACATTTGTGTTGGTTGTCTCCTTTAGAAGGGTGGGATGAAGCAGTAAAGGTCTTACTCAAATTATGCAGCATGAGGTCATGCAACTAAGCAGTTTTCTGTACGGCTTAAACAAGGATGGAT